>NC_133658.1:774643002-774963050 GCF_037893015.1 Macrotis lagotis | reverse complement strand
AAATATCTCCTCCCCTCCCCCGCACCCAAAACAAAATGCTGTGACTAAGTGGAATATTCCGAGAGGCTGGCATTTTTAAAGTGGCACATCTAATCTTGTCAAGATTAAGATAAAAATAATAATAAAACTCCCAGAAGCAGGGTGTTTGAGTTGGGGAGATCTGGTAGCTTTATAAGATTATAAGTGACAGAAAGTTCTGATCTGCCTTGCTGGAGGGAATTTCTTCAATGATGAAACCACTGAGACTAAGAGTAAACAAATGCACTGCCTTCCTGTAGGTATCCTGGCAAGGGGATAGAAAGTAGATGTACCAGGTTAACCGTCTAGGGAAAAGCTAAATGTCACAACCAACCTAGGAACCTAATTAGAGGAATCATAGAGTTAGAGTGTGAAAGGACCTTAGGGTCATTTAGACAAATTGCCTCATTTTTTTTTTTTTTTAGATTTTTCAAGGCAAAGTGGCTTGCCCAAGACCACACGACTAGGTAATTATTAAGTGTCTAAGGCCAATTTGAACTCAGGCCACCTAGCTGCCCCACCCATTTTCAAAGATTAAAAAGTCCAGAAGGTAAAGTGCTCCATGTAGCCATATTCCCAATTCCTATTATTGCTGACATTATTCAAGTTCACATGAAATGGTTTGAAAAAGAATGAAAAAGAGTACAGTGTAAGATTATGTATAAAAATAGATGGAAAAAGATTGTCATATGAAGAACAGTTGGAAAAAATGGGGTGTTTAGTATAGAGAAGAGAAGACTCAAGAGAGACGCAATAGCTACTCTCAAATATTTGAAGGATCAACTTGTGAAAGAGGGGATGGATTTGTTCTTTTTGGCTCCAGAGTGCGAAAAATAATGTTTGGAAATTATAAAAAAGGACAAATTTAGACCTGAAGGCAGGGGTGGGGGAGAAAACTTTGGAAGAATTAGAGCTGTCCAAAAGTAGAATAAGTTAGCTTAAGAGGTGTTGGATGAGGTTCTCCAGGTCTTTACAGCTGTCTTACCAACAGGTATGTTGCAGTGGTGATTCCTTTCATTTGGACTAGATGACTCCAAGGTCCCAGATCTCAAATTTTGTCTTCCTATGAAAGAAGATAGTGTTAAAGATTTAGAATATTTAGTCATTGTCCAGCCATCTTGAAATTCTGGGATTTCAGTTCTTGCTTACTTTGTGTGTGTATGTGTGTGTGTGTGTGTGTGTGTATTTAGATATATGTATGTATGTATATATGTTTGTGTGTTTTCTTCCCTGAGCTTTGGGAGAGGGGCAGCACCTTTCTTCTTAATCAAGCAACATAGTGACTGCAAAGTTCCATAATAGCTGAACTTGGATCTTGGGCCACTGCCTGCCTTTTTTTTTTTTTTTTCTGTTTTGACTTTCTTTCCTGAGCATAGGTAGCAAAATAATGATTTTGAAATGTTCTAGCTTTATAGGCAGCTTTGTGAATCTGAGAGGCCAGTTTCTGTGTCCTTTAGTTAAGGTTCACTGGCAGCAGGATGAGTTTACACATTGGGGAGGATGATCATAAGCTGGAGAATGAATACAGTCAGCTCTTGGCATGGCTTGCCAGAAGACAGGCCTGGAGGGAATTGTTTGGATAGAACTAGAATGAAATGTGAAATGCTGACTTAACAGTTCCACACATTGCTTTATTTTCTGATGTTTAAGTACAAACTTCCCAAGAGGATGGAAAAAGTTAAAGTTATTTCTGTTGCTTATTTGGTTTTGTTAATGTGCACTTGTGAATCTTTCACATTAAATCATTTCCTTACTGTGGAAGAAATAAATAATTGTTCTATAACTGATTTATATTTGGCATCAAGTATCTTCTATCTCCTCCAGCCCCCAACACACCTATTGAACTACACTTTTAAGTGATTTTCCCTGTGGTTCCAAGGTTGAGGCCTAAAAAAGTCAGAGACGATGAAACCCAAAACAAACAAAAAGCTTGAAGTTGCTCTTCAGAGATCAGATATCTAGCACCTGAGTCTTACTGGGTCCAATGTTGAGAACAGATCCTTCCATGGAAAAGGAGAGGCCTTGTGTTACTAATCCCCCTGGGCCCAGCAGTTGTAGTTATTTTTAAAATTAATTCTATTTCTTTATTGAATAAGTTCAAGAGTTGGGATTAGAACCAAAAATCTTGCTCAGGCTAGTGGTCTTTTCAGAGTGACAGATTTTTTCACATGATATCTTTCTTTAAAAAACATTTTATAACTGTCTTTTGTTCCTACTCCTTGTAATCTTCCTAGGAACCTTCCAAATACAAATAAGAAAGCAATACTGTTACAGTAGAGTAAAAGTGAAGATTATATGGGAGGCAGCATGCAATAGTGGATTGAAAGCTGGCCCTAGATTCAAGAAGATTTGGCTTCAAATTCTGACAAACTGGCACTGTACAAGTTATTCCACCTCTCAATGTTGTAGGCAACTATCTAGTCTTTAAACTATAATCAATATAATAATAATATTATAATTATATAATCATATATAACAAAATAATTATCTCATTATCAATCAACATGTATTTATTAAGGGCCTCCTCACCTGGTACTCCTGTACCATTGAAATGATAGATTCAGTTAAAAAAAATTGAGTAGCCAACTATTGCATGAATTTATGCCTTCAGTGAAGCACTGATGGTGAACAGTTATCAAAATATGTATGTTATTTGATCATTTTTCAAGATGATGGGTTTATGTCATTAAAATCAAGGATTATTAAAAGGAGTTTAGTTCTAGAGCTTCAAGAGGTCTAAGGCCTCTCATTTTACAAATATAGAAACAGGCACATTAAGTCCAATGATTTGCTTAAGATAATACAAGTGGAAAATAACAAAATTAGGAGTCATACTTAGTTCCTCCAACTCTATAGTCAGTGATGTTTTCATTATACCATGTGCTTCTCCTTCTTTGATAACTGAAGTCAGGAATTAAGTGTGACATTAAAATTTTTTTATTGATATCCTTTATTTTTATAGCACTTAAATTTCACACAGTATTCCTCCTTCCACCTCTCCCAGAGAGCTACTCTTTATAACAAAGTATTTAAAAAGTATAAAAGAAATAAAATATGAAAGGAAAAGTATCACAAACTAATTAACATATTTTTAAAAATCTGGTATTATATGCAATACAGAAATGATTGAACAGTTTGGCTATATAAGACCAACCAGATGGAGGCTCATCATTTCCTTTTAAGCACATCAGCTGTTTCTGTATGGTCTTGATGAAGTAGACAATTTAAGCTTACTCCAGGTGTAGTTAACTAAGACATGATATTCATTAGAAAAATTTAGTTAACTATGTTTTTTTCTATTTAGGAAAAGATCTATTAAATTAATAGCATAAATAATCTTTTAATTATTAAATATGCATAATGATACAACTTAACCCAAGTACAAATTAAACTCTACTACAGTTGCTAATAATGACTACTTAAAGGCTATTTTTTCCTACTTAAAGAATAATTCTGTTAATATAGGTAAAAGGGTACTTAGATTGCCCCATAAGTCTACCCTTTGTCCTATTTTTTCAATAATTTTATCAGTGACTGGAATTAACTATTGATAGAGGGATCTTCCTAATGAAGAAACTCCTAATACAACTTGGCCTCTTCTGTTCATAGTAAAATCTTAGACAGTGACATGGAAAACTGAAAAGTTAAGTAATTTGCTTAGGACCACAAAGTTAGTATGTGTCCTAGAAAAGATTTGAACTCTTGTCTCTTGGAGAGCTCTCAGATTCATTTTCCCATGCCCATCTCTTTGATGCATAATGGACTTACTTGTCATGTTTGTGCATGACATGGAATTGGGAAGGATAACTGATTTGTTGCATGACAGAATAAATATTTTTAGTCATTATTCTTTGCTTCAAGTTATGTAACCCATTCTAAATCCACATAATTATATTACCATTCAAATCTATTTGTCTTGTCCATAAGGATAAGATGAGAAATTTTGTTAAAGACCTTGCTACATGCTGTATATTTGTATAATACTATATATTTTATGGTTTAATTTGTCAAAAAAAATCATGTTAGTTTTTCTTCATTATACCCTGATGAATCTTAGTGATCATATCTTCTCTTTATAAAAGATCATAATTTGCTGATATGGAAATATGTTTAGTGGGTGATAGTACAATTTATAGCATCACTTTGCTTACTGTCTTGGGGATGGTGGTAGAAAGGGAGGGAGGGAGGGAGACAATTTTATAAAAATGATTGTTGAAAACTATATGTGTAATTGGAAAAAAATGAAATACATTAAGATAAGACAAGATCATAAACTTTCCCTAAAATAATTCATTTTATAATATTTCCTAGAATTGAGATAATGATCAATAGCTTCAAGGTCAAGAAATCTTATCTTCTATTTAGTGAAAACTGTGACAGTAATTGACTGTTTTCAGTCTTTTGGTATCTTTTCTAGTCCCTTTAAAAAAAATCACTAATAGTGGCTCATTACTGCTATCAGGTAGTTCTAATACTTCTGGGATTTATGTTGAGGTCTGTTGGTGTTGAAGACCTGTAACTCCTCCCCTAGCAACTTTTCACTAACCATTAAAAATAAACAAACAAACTCAAACAAAAACCTTCAAAATCCAAAAATTTTTCTTGGCAAAGAAAACTAAACATGATATAGTTCTTTCAACTTTCAAACACAGTATTTGGTCCTAGTAAGCATAATAAATGCATCCACTGAAGACTTCTGGCCAAGATGGTGGAGAGAGACCAGGCACTGTTTTAAACTCTCCTGTTTTTCCCTCAGAATTGACAAGAATCAAGCCTCTTAACAGATTTTAGAGCAATAGAACCCCCAAAGAACAGAAGGGAACATTTTCCAGCAAAGTCTGTCAAGAAGAGGAAGGTGGGGAGGGAGTGTGGGTATGCCCAGGGCAGAGAGGACTGACTCAGCACACAACTGGTGGGGGACCTCAATCTCCCTCTCCCAAAATTAGATAAATCTAACCATAAAATAAACAAGAAACAAGTTAAGGAGGTGAATAGAATGTTAGAAAACTTAGATATGATAGATCTCTTGAAAAAATTGAATTGGGATAGAAAAGAATATAACTTTTCCCCCTACACAAAAAAATGGCTATGTATTATCATAATCAAATTCAGAAAGGCAGAAATATTGAAAACATCAGATCATGATGCAATAAAAATCTCATGCGACAAAAGACCATGGAGAGATAGAACCAAAACTAATTGGAAATGAAATAATCTAATTTTAAAGTGAGTGGATCAAACAACAAATCATTGAATTAATGATTTCATTCAAGAGACAACATGCTAAAACTTAAGGGATACAGCCAAACAGTTAAGGGGAATATTTTATCTCTAAATTCTTACAAGATTAAAATAGAGACAGAGGAGATGAATGAACTGAGCATGTAACTAAGTTAAAAAAACAAATTACCCCCCCCAATTAAATACTAAATTAGAAATTCTGGAAATTAAAGGTAAAATTGATATAATTGAAAACAAGAAAACTATTGAATAAATAAAGTCAAGTTGGTTTTATGAAAAATACCAATAAGATAGATTAAAAAGAAACCAAAATACTAGTATCATGTTTTCATTTATGAAGCAAAGAATAATGACTAAAAATATTTATTCTGTCATGCAACAATGGTGAATTAACAAGGTGAATTCACCACCAATGAGGAGAAAAAGTGATAATCTGGAGGGTGTTTTGCCCAACTGTATGCCAATAAATTTGATAATCTAAGTGAAATGGATGAATATTTACAAAAGTATAAAAGAAGAGGAAATTAAATAGCTAAATAACCATGTTAGAAAAAGAAATTGAACAAGCCATCAATGAACTCCTTAAGAAAAAATCTCCAAGGTCAGATGATTTACAGGTGAATTCTACTAAATATTCAAGGAACAATTATTTCTAATTCTTTATAAACTCCTTCAAAAAAATAAGTGAAGAATGCTAAATTTCTTCTATGACACCAAAATGGTGCTGATATATAGACCAGGAAGTGTCAAAACAGAGAAAAAAATTATAGACCAATTTCCATAATGAATATGGATGCAAAAATTTTAAATAAAAATTAGCAAAGAATACAAGATATCACTAGGATAGTACACTGTGGTCAAACAGGATTTATACCAGGAATGTTGGATTGGTTCAATATTAGGAAAACTATTGGCATAATAGACCATATCAATAATAAACCTAACAGAAATCATATGATTATCTTAATAGATGCTGAAAAAAGCTTTTGACAAACTACTGCACCCATTCCTATTAAAAACCCTAGGGAACATAGGAATAAATGGGTTGTTCCTTAAACCATCAACAACATTATCTGTAATGGGGATAAGCTAAAAGCATTCCTGGTAAGATCAAGGGTGAAACAAGGGTGCCTGTTATTGCTATTATTATTATTCAATATTTTTATTAGAAATATTGACTTTAGCAATGAGAAGAAAAAGAAATTGAAGGAAATTATCAATAATGAAGAAACAAGAATCTCATTCTTTGCAGATGATATGATGATATGCTTAGTGAACCCTAGAGAATTATCTTAAAAACTACTGGAAACAATTAGCAACTTTAATAAAGTTGCAGGATATAAAATAAACCCCCATAAATCCTTACATTTCTATAATTTACTAACAAGAAACAGCAGCAAGAGATAGAGAAATCTCATTTAAAAACTTCAGATAACATAAAATACTTGGGAGTTCACCTGCCAAGGCAGAATCAGAAACTTTATCAAAACACTATGAACACTTTTTATATAAATAAATCAAATTTAAATAACTGGGAAAATTTTGATTGCTCATGGGTAAACCAAGCTAATATACTAAAAATGACAATTCTACCTAAATTAAATTACTTATTTAGTGCCATACCAATCAAACTTCTAAAAAATTATTGAGCTAGAGAAAAATGATAACTAAATTCACATGGAAGAAGAAAAGACCAAAAATAGCAAGGAATTAATGAAAAAAATGCAAAGAAAGTCAACCTAGCCATACCAGATCTAAAATTACATTAAAAAGCATTAGTCATCAAAATTGTTTGATACTGACTAGGAAATAGAGTGGTAGATCAGTGGAAAAGATTAGGTGCAAAAGAGTCAGCAGTAAATGACAGTAATCTACTGTTTGATAAACTCAAAGATTCCACCTTCTGGGATAAAAATTGCTGAGAAAATTGGAAGAAAGTATGGTAGAAGCTAGTCATAGTCCCACATCTCATATCCTATACCAAGATAAGGTCGGTGAGTGCAGGATTTAGACATTAAAAATAATATAAGTCAATTAGGAGAACAAGGAAAAACTTGTTACCTGTCAGATCTATGGAAAGGGGAGTAGTTTATGACCAAAGAAGGGAGAGAGAACATTATAAAAAGCCAACTGGATAATTTAGATTAAATTAAACATTTAATTAACATTAAATTAAAAAGGTTTTGCATAAACAAAATCACTGCAACCATGATTAGAAGGAATGTAGTAAGTTGGGAAACAATTTTTACAACTAGTGTTTCTGAGAAAGGACTCATTTCTAAAATATATACAGGGCTATCCAAAATAGCCTGTGGCCATTTTATGTGGCCTGCCTGTGGGTTTTAATTTTAACAAGGGAAAAAATAAAATAATAATTTACATGGAATGCATATTATAATTTTTAATTCATCACTAATATAAAATCTCACTGATGTTAATTTTATTTGATTTTTAATCAGTATTATGGACAGAACATATCACACAGAATTTTCAATTGTTCCATGGGATGCGTTTAGTCTGTATGATGCAGACTAGTCAGTATGCACCCATCTTTATATTGTTGTGTTGTCACTTTGTTGTTTTGTGTGTGCTTTCACATTTTGCACCTTTGACTGTCATATTGATGGCATGCATTCCATCACTTTCTAAGAAATTAAAAGTATATAGCACTTGCTAAGAAATCATAGCACTTGCTAAACCTAAGGCAAGCCTACAAATTAACCATTACATTAGTGTATTGAATTTTTATTTTGGGTGTGCCCTCAAATAATTATTTCATTTTAATGCAGCCCTAAGATAACCCAGGGTTGGACAGCCTTGATATAAAGAACTGAATAAAATTTATTAAAAAAGTCATTCCCCAATTGATAAATTGTCAAAGGATATGGAAAGGCAATTCTCAGATTAAGAAGTCAAAACTATATAGTCATGTAAAAATTGCTCTAGAGCAGCTAGGTGGCACAGTGGATAGAGGAATCAGGAGCACCTGAGTTCAAATCTGGCCTCAGACACTTAATAATTACATAGCTGTGTGGCTTTGGGCAAGCCACTTAATCCTATTTGCCACGCAAAAAAAACCCTTAAAAATTGCTCTAAATCATTATTGATTAGAGAAATACAAATTAAAAGATCTCTGAGGTACCACCTCACCGCTCTCAGATTGACCAATATGATTAGAAAGGAAAATGATTAATGTGGAGGAAACTGGGACACTAATTCATTGTTGGTGGAGTTGTGAACTGACCCTACCATTCTGCAGACCAATTTGGAATTATGCCCAAAGGTTAATGAAGTTATGAATAACCTTTGACCCAGCCATACCTCTACTGGTTCTATATCCTGAAGAGATCATGAAAAAAGGGTAAAAATGCCACATGTTCAGAATTATTTAGTGCAGCTCTTTTTGTAGTGGATATTGAGAGATGCCTATAAACTGGGGAAATGGTTGAACAAATTGTGGTATATATATATATGTATATGTTGGAACACTATTGTTCTATAAAAAATCATGAGAAATGGGATTTCAGAAAAGCCTGGAAAGACTTGCATGAATTAATGTGAAGTGAAATGAGCAAAATGTGAAGAATATTATATACACTATCAATAACATAGGATGATGATCAACCATGATATACTTGTTCATTTCAGCAGTACAATCCAGAGAAAGAACTATGGAGTTTAAATGAAGACCAAAGCTTATTATCTTCAACTTTTAAAAGTTGTCTTATGTATTATATATTATGCAATTTTGTTATCTCTAATGTTTTCTTTCTTCCATTTGGATCTGGTTCTTTTCTCACAACATGATCAGTATGAATCTGTTTAGCATGGTTATAAATGTAGAGCCTATATCAGAGCTTTCTGTCAGGGGAAGGAGAGAGGAAAGGGAGGGAGAAAAATGTAAAAATGTAAAACTCATAATCTTACAAAAAAGAAAAGATTGGTAAAAACTATCATTGCCTATAATCAGAAAAACAAATAAATATTAAATATTAAATAAATATTAAAAAATAAATGCATAGGATGTGAGATGTGGGACTATGACTAATTTCTACCATACTTCCAATTTTCTCAGCAATTTTTATCCCAGAAGGTGGAATCTTTGAGTTTATCAAATAGTAGATTACTATAATTTACTGCTATCATTTTTCTGGTCCCATTTTTGACACACCTGATACTTTTTATAGTACTGTTCCACTGTATCATGTTCTTCCTCTTGATCTTGCTTGTATCTTCAGTATGTCTTTTAAAAACTACATTGGGTGGTTATTTCTTTAAGCAATGACAGTAATAGTATTCAAAATCTTCCATTCTTCACTCAGAATAATTCATTTTTTATGTCATTAAAATTTCATTCTTGAGAGGATCATTTTCTGCTTTTTCTGACTTTTCTTGTATAACTTTATTTATTTGTTTTTTAGGTTTCAGAAACAGCTTTAAATAAAAAGGGAGAAATTGGGCAAAGAAAAACTGGAAAGGAGAAAAGGCCATTTTTTTTTCATTGTATAGAGTTGGGGGTGAGAGATGGTGGTGTACATGAACTGGGAGCCAACAATGACTTGGTCTCAATGTACTAATTATTTGGGAAAGCATAAAAGGCCTCCTCTAGGGCAGCACTGAATAAACAATCCAACCCTCATATCTAAGAAGAGTAATCCTTTCTCTGAGATATGTCACACTCCCTGAGATGTGAACCCTGGCCTATTTAGCCCTGCTTTCTGGACTTTGAGGACTTCCTTGCCCTGAAGCACCACCTCAGAGACGTGGTAGTTAAAAACAGTCAGTCTAGTTCTTTCCCTCAACACTCAAGGATTCAAATGTCCCCCTCTTCCTCCCCATATTCTACCCCCCTTTACCACTCCTAGTCTCCCCACAGCCTGGTGGCTTCACTGGTAGTGTCTGTAGCCTGGGGGTAGGGGTAGAACCTTCCATGGGGGTGCTGTTGTCCAGGATCTTCTCTGAAGTGAGGCATTCTGGATCTGTTGAGCTATGCAATGGGTGAAGATGATGTTCATGCCTTCCATCAGGGCCAGCAGGATCCCTCCCATCATCATGGCAAGGGGCCTATTCTGAGCTGCAAGCACAGCACCAATAAGCGCCCTGCCAGTGATGGAATTTCACAGGTCCTCTTTCTCATGGAATCACACCAAACCACAATCGATGATAGAAAACAGGCCACTCCAGGAAGCAAAGCTGCCTCTAATCTGGAGGTCTGGATTCTCACTGCACCCTGGAACTGGTGTCCAATGCCAACTGAGGCATGTTGGAAGCCCTTGATAGCTCCCAGGGTGAGAGTCCCACCTCAGTTGTCCACAATCTCCAGGGGCAAAGCTCACGTGGGCGCTCCTCCATTAGCCCCTAGCTCAAGTGCCAAGGCATTTGTCTCACCCTCTCCTTGTATAACTTTAAACCAGTGATTTGATCTTATTCTTTCTCTGAGCTATTTGAAATCCGTTCTGAGAAAACCTTAGGTGGATATCAGACATACTTAGATAAACTGTCAGAATCAGACCTGACACATATGCAGGTACCTGGGCTGGGAAAGTAATTCATACCTGGGAAAGAGGGCAGGGAACAAACTAGGTGAGGTGAAAATGTTTAGATGTCAATCATCTGTAAAACTAATTTTCCTGAAATTTAGGCCCAAGAGTTAATGTCACCCTACAAATTCATTGACTATTAAAATAATGTCATTACATTAATGAGTTGAAGATTTCCAAATTAGAACATTTATTTTTACCTATTCATAATCAGTGGTAAATTCTTCCATTCTGAGAATTGCTAACCTTGATGTTTTCCTTAACTCTTCATTCTCTCTTACCTAGGTATTTAATCAATTGACATTTCTATCTTCATTTATCCTGCCTTGATACTGACAATATTCATTGAAAAATAATTTTCCTATGTTTTGTATTTTTACTGGGTGGAGATTCATGGGCTATCCTTGAAATAATAGACTATTTTCACACTGGTACTAAAGTAATATTAAGAAACATATAGGAAGATTGTCAGAATATTACATGTACCTTCTGTTGAGAATTTGGTAAGACAAGAATGAATGTTGCTCAAAAATGAGAAAGCATGAATGGACAGAAATCTATATTGTTGTGGGAATCACTATATTGTTAAGGTTTATTAAAAGTAATCATATCTTAAAATGTTGAATTATTAATCATAGTGGCATTTATCCATTCAATAACATATATAAGAATAAAATGCTCAATATAAACTTTTCAGATATGACTTCATGAATTTTTAAAACAACTTCCTTACTGTATTTTTTTCACCTAAAATGCTTCACTTGACAATTAACTCCATGGAATTTGCCTGTGTGCTGTTTCCCTAGGCCATCTGTTTCTGTCTATGACTAATTTTGGAATTGAAGCCAGTTTGAGCTCAGCTGCCAGTTCTCCAAGATGAGTTGTTATTGTCCACGTGGACAGCTATTCTTAGAAAAGTGCACCTCAACATTTTAAGATAGATTTATGCCTAGTCAGCTATACCTACCGGAATTATTTCTGACAGTGTAGATTGTAACAAAAGGATTTTTATAACTATTAACACATTTTTTCCCTGTTGAATAATTTTTCTGCTTTGCTGAATTGTCCTAGTTATAATCTAGGAGTGTTTATAGATATAGTCTACTATATGGTAGGCATACACCATATAATGCTATATGAGCTGTTACAATAGAGGTAGATGAAATGCAATTCAGAGTAATGTACTTAAAAACAATTCTAATTTGTTGAATCAATGATGATGCCTATTTTGACATGGACTCAATCTACACAGGAAAAATGGAATTTATGTGATTAATATCAATATAAATGAATTGAAATTAAAAAATACATTGAAGAACTAAATTATATACATTTGGTTCTAAAATTGAAGTCATCTGTTTCTGGTGTGATCATAGCATCTTGGAACTTAGAGATCAAGGAGTCCTTAGAAATCTTCTAGATCTATCCCCTTATTTTACAAGTAAATTGAGGCCTATAAAGCTTAAGTGATTTCACAAAATCACAGAATCTCAGCGTAGAATGAGAACATATTGGCCATCTAATCAAATTCACTCCTGAATAAGAATTTCTGCCACTTTATAGAAGACCACATTTTTTATACCCCATATAAACATACTAATTTACACAAATTCAGCATATTAGAGAAATAGTTTTTTTCTTGAAATGCAAAAAAGACATACTTATGATACCTTAAGCACTTTTCTAAATATTTTAATTTTTAGTTATTTTTGGAAAGTTTTGAATTTATAATAAAAATAGCTTCTATAAATTATATAATTTAAAAACTACCTAAAGTCAAAAAAATGCTGTATTAAAGTTCAAGGTGGTCTAATTTTTCTCTTTCAGAATATCAGGTAGGATTAATCTTAATAAGCTCTTTTTAGATGTATATTTCAAGTGTTAATGAATTAATTTCTGTTCATATAGTAGTCTGGCCAATCTAATGATTTGAGAGTAGGGATGGAATGATTCATCTTGTAACATGTCTTAAATAGATTCATTAAACTCAAATATATCATCTACTCCATATTTTATGCAGTTATTCCTGAACACCAAATCAGGTGCCTGCATTTTTAAAATGAACGGTGTTTTAGGAACTAAAGGATTGGGGTGTTGGCTTCTATTTATGTTGTACATTTTCCAAAAACTTTCAACTGAAGAGTCTGTGCACAGTAGTTTTTTTCCAGAGTTGGAATTTGAAGCAGTGTTTTCACTTCTTCAAGAAAAATATGTTACATCTAAGCCTAACTTCATCGATATGCCTAAATATATTTATTTTTATATGGGGAGAAAGTGTGCAAGGTAATTGCATACAATTTTCTACCACGGTAAGTAAATTATATTCCTTCTATTAGAAGAATCTGATTGGGTAGTTTTCACAGAATAATTTCTACATTTGCAAAATTTTCTTTTACTATTAACAGTTATGGAATGATTGAGTTTTATTAAAATAGAGAGATTAAATTGGTAACACTATTATTATTTTAGTCTATCTTTTAAATTGAAATTTGAAGGTCTTAAAGCAAATTCAAATCCATTTTAGTTTATTTTTGAAAAACAATTGTTGGACTGAAGTTAAGCTGTGACTCATGACAATAACAAGTTAATGGAATATCTGATTGGATAGAAATATGTTTCATTTTAATGAGCCATTTTAACTGTTATGTAACATATTGCACTTTAAATATTGCCTTTATTTTTATCTAGAAAGCTAGGAAATGTAGTCCTGGAGAAAAATACCTTTACATATATGCATATTTAGACTTTCTTTATATTGTTTATAAATCTATTTGAGCTCTTTAATACTTAAAATTCCATTTTATTCAAATGTAAAATATATTTAATAACTACCAATATCAGAAGTTTGAAAAAATAAATGAATTATATGAAAATTAATGAAGAAATAATATACTTTTTAAAAAACTTAATTCTTTTAGGTGTTTCACATGGGTCTAATAGAACATATTTAGCCATATATTTTAAGTTTTCTAAAATACCCATTATGTCTGTTATTATCTTTTGATTTTAGAAATAACTTAAATCAAAGCTCCTAATTAACAAAGATAGATCAACCATGTAGCTTAGGACTATTTTTCATTAGTCCATGGATTGATGAATAACCAAGATTCAGATGACTTAGACTATCTGGCTTTTCAGTGAAATTTCTGACCTCCGGAGTGTAGGATAGAGTTGGAGCTTAGACCAAAGGAAGGTTATATCTCCTAGATCTTCCAGTGAAAGTAGAAAGGTGCACACAGTCTGGTAGGTATGTTTATGATCTAGGGCAGGGGTCTTAATCTTATAAACTTTGTAAAAATGGACTTCTCAGAATAATGTTTTGAAAATACTTAAAATATAATACATAGGAAACCAATCATATTGAAATAAAGATGTAATTTCTACCTATTCAAATTCTCAGACTTTCTGAAATTTATCCAGGGTTAAGAACCCTTGCCCTAAGGCAATATAGCTCACCCCAAAATTTCAAAGGATGAAAGGCTCCCTCACCTACATAGCTAAAGCCTTGGCTCATAGTGCCATCTGCTGGTTATATAACATAAGCAATAGAGGACTAGAAACTATCTTGTGTTCATCTTAGCTTTCCACTGCAACCAGGGTCATCTCCAGTTGTCCTAATCCATATCTGGCCACTGTGCTCAGTTGGCTCTGGAGGAGAGGGTGAGGCTGGTGACTTTGTACAGCACTCCCCTTACAGCCCCACCCCCCAACAAACCCTGCCCCCCCCACTTCCCAATTCATATGCATGTCATAGATTCATTTCCTTGATGTCATGGTCTTCTTTGAGAATCAAGAAAAAACATCAACAACAAAATTGCCTTGTTTTTTAGTCTATTTCTTAACAGTACTTTTCAGAAATATACTCCACAAAAGTATATTAGCAATTCAATTTTTAATAATTTGTATAGTTATTTTTACCAGAAAGATAATATATGAATCGTATTACAATGAATAGAGGAAACCTGAACTAGATGTACAAAATTAAATACCAATTTATTCATTCAGTAATTCATTCCTATTTTCCCATCTCTGTATCTTAAAACACCCTCAACCCTACTCTTGCAGAGTGACCCACAGTAACTACTCCATTCCTTTCTCTGGGCTACTCACATCCTTGCAGTGAGCCTCGCTAGTCACCAACTAGAATCCTTTCTATAAGATGGGGGACCTAGACCTTAACAGTTGACCTGCAATTGAGCCCTAAGGACCACTTGATCTTAAAGTCTTCTGCCCATGGGGCATGACTATTTATTCTGATGCTGCAGCTCCTGAGCCCAGGCATTTCCATCTGTCCTGCTGATAAATGTTAAGGAATGGGATTTTCCATCCATGCTGCAGCTAAATATTTCTGCATATTTTGTCTTTTCCCAATTAGAATTTGAGCTTCCTGAGAGCAGACTATTCCCAATAGTCAAGCATAGTGTTTTCACACAGTAAGCACTTAATGAATGCATCTTAATTAATTTATGGTTTGGACACCCAAAGAGAGCTGATGGTGGAGAGTGGAATACCATTCACTTTCTGAGAACCACAGAATTTGATATTTGCTTAGAACTTCTGCTCATAATGGAATTTCCAACAACAGATACTTCCTTTTGAGGAGTTATCAGGTTAGGATCCAAAGGGGGCACCTGGTTGCTATGAGACTTTGAAAAAGAAATGTTTAGACAGTAGGGGGACAGTTAACTGAGAAAAGGGAACATGTCATGGAAGAAAAGGGAGGAAAGCATATCCCTAGGATTAGGGAGTGGCTGATAGGTCAAAGACAATGAGGCTTGAGTAAAGGCAATTACATTTCGAGATCTTTGTTAACCTTAGAAAGAGAGTAGTTTTAGTGAAGTGGCTGAGATGAAAGACAGATCAGTATGAGACTGATCTTGATAAGACTGATGAGACTGAGAAGTGAGGAAAAAAAAGAGGTGAGTTTATTTCTGTGGTTTATAAAAGAGATAAAGAAAAATAATTTAAGAGAATGACTCAGTTAAGGGAAAGATTTTTAAGGTTGAAGATCTAGGCATGTTTCTGTCAATCGATCAATCAGCAAATCAATTAACAAGCATTTTATTAAGTACCTTATAGGAGATAGTAAAAGAGAAGAGACAGAGGATGCCAGAAGGAAAGGGATTGTCAATGGGGAAATCTCTTAGAAGAGAGTACCAATAGAAGAGTTGGCAAAAAGTTCCAATTTATTAGAAACTAGATAGAGATAGGATAGGATAGAGAAGGATCTCTAGGTATGAAATGGAAATGGGGAAATGGGGAGAGAAAAGGGATTTTTCAGTGCATGCCTTTTATTTTTTTTTCAGAAAAAATAGGTGATGAAGTCCTCTGCTGAGAGGGGAATTGGTTAATATAGGAATTCTGGAGATGAAAAGAAATTGGAGAAGAGGAGGAGGCCTTTAGAAGCCACCTGGGTGGCTCAATGGCTGGAACACAGGGCTTGGAGTAAGCAAGATTAGTGTTCAGATATGGCCTCACACGTTTACTTGCTACTAGCTGTGTGACTCTGGGAAAGTTTTTAAAACCCTGTTTGCCTTCGTTTCCTCATTTATAAAATGATCTGGAGAGAAAAATGGAAAATCATTCTAATATCTTTGCCAAGAAAACCCCAAATCATGTCACATAGAATTGGACATCACTGAAACAATCAAACAATAAAAAGTCACTATGGAGAGTATGATATAGAGACATTCAGGGAAGTTTAAGAGTTCTGTTTTGCAGCAAGTATCTAGAAGAAATTTTGGGGGTTTTTGAATAGAATCTGTGATTTGACTGGTATGAGGAACTGTGAGTAAGGTAACTCTACCACTGAAGAGTAGCACCTTGACTGCAATTTATAGTCACAAAGACTTGCCTGAAGAGAATTTAAGTACCTATTTTGCTAAGCTAAGTAATTTTTTTTTTTACAAAAATTGTCATATGATCCCAGTGAGAGAGTTGCTATTATCTTCATTTACAGCTGAGGAAACTGAGACAAAGGTTCACAGTCCAGGTATATGTCTAAAGGTAAATTTAAACTCGGGTCTTCCTGACTCCAGTTTAAATGCTTGATTACCTTGCCACTCAGCTGCTCCTCATTGTCTAAAGCACTAAGAGATTGAGAGACTTGCCCTGGGTTAATTTGACTTTTACTGGGACCAGAACTTAAACCCAAGCCTTTCTGACTCTGAGGGAAGCTTTGGCTCCACCATATCACACTACCTCTCTAATTAAATGTAGATGACAAAATAGTGAACAAAAGTCCTATAGTTGGATGATTTTCATAGCATCTGAGTAGGAACCAAGTCAGCAAATAGTGGAGTTTAATCAGGGTTGGGGTTTGGCAAAGACTACCTGGGAGAGGACAAGGTAGCAGCTACTAATCATGGGGAGAGTGAATAAATGTTTAGGAAAAAATGAGATAGAAGGAAAGATTAAAGGTAGAAGATTATGATTGAAGAGAGGAAAGTGAACATTTTGCCTAAAGGTAGAACAAAGTATATTGCTGAGACAGAGTAAAGATAGAGATTATAGCAGTTTAGGAAATCAATTTCTTCTAAAGAAAGATTAAATTGAAATTGAAATTGTTAAATATTTAATACATATTTATTTGCCTATTTTGGTCCAAATCAGTGATTTGGGTTGTGAGAATGGTGCAGGGAATTCTCATTATGGAAAATTATCCTTATAATGATGCCATAGGGCAACTCATCTCTAGCTTTCAGTCTTAGAGAGTTCTCAGGGAGATGGAAAGACTAAGTGATGCCTATGATCATTCAGTTTTTGTAGTTTTGTGTTAAGAGATAGGATTTGAACCCAGGTCTTCCTGAATCTAAGGCTATCTTATTTCCTCCATATAAAACAGATTGCTTTCCTTTATATATATTTTTGAAATTACTGTGTAGTATACAACATTTTTGTCTATCTCTCCTTTATTTCTCTATTAATGTGGCAGGATTCTTCAGCTATCAACATTCTTGAAGAATTATCAAATACAGGAAGCAAAAGTAATCCTAATGATAGTGCACATAAAGAAAATTGTGCATCATGTGCAGTTGAAACTAAAATTACACGAGAAGAAAAACATTTTATGTGTAGTAAGTAACCCTTGAAAATCTCATCTATTAGTTGTTGAATTATTTTATGTTATGAATGAAAAAATTGGGCCTATTTATAGGCTAATTTTGGGTAATTTTACCTGCATCTTGCCTGCTTGTCTTGTTGATCATATATCAGTTAAATTGTTGGTCATATATCAATTAAATTCTGTGAATTCCAACAACTGGCTGCAGAAGATGGTATTGACTTGATATTATAAAAAAAGTAGTCTGCTTATTCCCAATCTAATTGTCCAGATAAAATTCTTTCTGGGTTATAAAGTGAACAAGTATGTGATACACAAAACAAAACAAAACATATAAGCACATGTTCATGGACAATGGACAAGATCGTTTCATAGTTGGGTATTACAGAATATAGAAATATGAAAAATTGAACTTTTCCCTTTTTAGTCCTGCTTTGTGGAATTGTGATTCTCAATGGAATAATTTCTATTTGATTTCTTTCCCTCCCCTTTCCTATTTTTATTCTTCTTATTATTGAGGACTCCATCATCCTTCTCCTTACCTAGGCTTTCAATCTACATGTTATCCTCAACTCACCATCCATATCCAATCTCTTACCAATTCCTATTGTTTTTGTTTTCAAAGCAACTCTTAAAAATGTCCCCTTCTTGACACTGCCACAATGCTGGTACAGGCCCTCACCACCTCAGCTTCTGGTTGTTCTCCTTCTCACTCCACTGCTATATTATCTATTCAGCTCTTAAACTAACCTTTCTAAAGTGCAAGTCTGACCATGCCAATTTTAATAAACTCTGGTGGCTTCCTATCATCTCCAAGATCAAGATAAAATCTTGTTTTTCATTCAAAGGCCTTCATAAAGGACCATTATCTTGTCTTTCCAGTCTTTTTCATCTTACTCACCTCCATATATTCTGAGATCTAAAGACACTGACCTCTTTGCTACTCTTTACACAAGACAGATCATCTCTGTACTATGAGCATTTTCACTGATTGTCTCCCTGAAATATTCTTCTTCCTAATTTCCAACTCTTGGCCTTCCTGGCTTCCTTCAAGTTCCAACCAGTAAATGTTTTAGCAACTATCTCTCTGGAGGAAATACGTTCCCAAGATATACTTTTAGCTTGTATTATTTACAAATCAGGCCCTGATTTATAGCATTTGATAATTTCTAAGTTGTAAATGTTTATATTGAAAAAAAATCAACTCTGGGTTCACCTACAAGAAACTTTTTCTAATCCTCTTTAATAACTTTTCTCTATTGATTTATTAATGATTATATATATATACATATATATATGTATATATGTATATATATGTATATATATGTGTGTGTGTATATATATATATATATATATATATATATATATATATATATATATATATATATATATATATATAGCTTGTTTCCACATTATCTTTCCCATTAGACTGTGAACTTTTTGAGAGCAGGGACTGCACTTAGTTTTGTTTTGCTTTCTTATTTGCTTTTCTTTGTACTCCTAGGATTTACATAGTGTCTACATATAGTAGGTAGTTAAGAAATGCTTGTTGGTTTGCTATATTTAATTTGAAGAAGAGAGAAGATTAGGTGGGGGAGAAGGATAACTGTGTCAATTATCTCAAGGGAGTGGTATCGTGAAATAAAGGTTGGATTTATTTTGGTTGACCACAAAGAGCAGAACTAAGAACAGCCAATGCTAAGCTTAAGTGAAAAGTTTCAGTTTGATATAAAGGGAGCTTATTGTGAATTAAAACTGTCCAAAAGTAGAATGGATTATCTCTTAAGAGAAAGAAGAACTCATTTCCAATTTTGCCTCTGTTACTTGCTAGCTATATGGCCTTTTAGAATCTAGTTCTTAATGTGGGAATAATAATACTTGCAGAATTTATCTCAACTGGTGGTCCTGAGATGAAATGAAATGAAATGAAGAGCACAGAGTATTTGTGAACTATAAAGTGTTATTTATGTAAGTGTTAGTTATTTTTCTTTATCATTTGTTTTTTAAGCAGTTTGAGAAACCATTTTTCAAAGACTTTGTTGAATTTGTTCATACTTTAACAAGATGTTAGATTAGAATAGATTCAATGAAGTAAAATGATTAAAAAATAACGTCCAATGGCAATTAAACTTCATTTTAATATAGTACTTTCCAGTTTTCAAATTTATTTTTATATATTATCTCATTTGAACTTAACAGCAACTTTTAAAGCAGGCAGGGAAGGAAGGCATTGCTATCCTTATTGTACATATCATGAAACAGACTCAAGGATGCTGTGACTTCAAGGTCACTCAACTAATAAGTGGTAAAATTGATACTCAGACCCAAGTCCAACTTCAAATCCAATGCCCCTTGTATCTCTAGTGCTTAGCTCAGTATTAGATACATAGGCTGCAGTTAATAAATGTTTGTTGACTGACTGATTTTACACTGCAATGTAAATCTCAATAACTTAGAACCTAGTTATTCAAATTCTTTGAATAATAATAATTTATCTCCACTTTTTATGAAAAAGGAAAAATTAAAAAACCCACCAAATTTGATAATGTTATTAAATAGAATAAAACAACTTACAAAGTATGTTCTGGTCTTGGTATAGATTTAGTACAATTTCCTACTTCTACATATGCAATCCATTTTCTGGATTTACTTCTAAACAATATACCTATAGATAGTAATTCATTTTTGTTCAAGTTGTTGAAGTATGATATACTTACTAGGACACTGGAATACTAATATATTTTAGAAAAGGTTTTAAATAATGGACAAGGTAAAAAAGGTTAGCAAAAAATAATTATCCTAAAGATTGTTCTCTAAATATTTGTGCTAATCAAGGTTATACTGATGTCATACTTAGCCAAAATTCATGAAATTCAAGATTTTTCTTTTCAGTCTGGTAGGTTTTAATAGCAACAATAATTATCTCAATAATTTTATCATGCTTTAAGGGAATTTGCAGAGTTCCATTGTTTCTTATACAAGAAGCACCAAAAAACTGCTCAGAAATATGATGGATGAACAACAAGCTTCTTTGGATTATCTATCTAATCAGGTACTGATTTATTTTCTTGATTGGAGATAACATATCTACTTTTTCTCTTGGCTGGGCTTAGCAATTATCATTACTTCAAATAAAATGAAACTTTTAATGTTTCCTCAGAGTGGCAAAGCATGCAATCCCATAATATGTGCTTATAAAGTACAGAAATTCAATTCTAACAACCTATGTAACAGAGGCCCAGGAATCTTAACCTAAGAACTTAGAGGTTTCAGAAGTATATTCAAATATTAATTTACTTAAATATATTTTTTCCTTTTGGTTATGTAGGTGAATGAACTTATGAATAGAATTCTTCTATTGAATACAGAAGTTTTTAGAAAATATCTGGATCCCTTTCCTCAAAGACCAGTTCAGGCACATGGTAAAAACTTAATATCCATTTTATGTTTTTAAAGTGCCATGGATGAGACAATGACATTTCTTTATTTTTAGGAGAGTATGAATAGATTCTTATTGCATAATAGAGTTTACATGCTATAAGTCTACATTGTAGACTATGTATATTTGTATAATCTATGTATATATCATAGATATATTATATATATATATATATATTTATCTTTGGGAACACTTTGACTCATTTGAAATCTGTGACTTTGTAAAAGTACTTTGAACCTTAATAGAATATCTTATACATTGCTCTCTCTTCCATTTCCCCTCCCCACCAATATTCTGGATATTCATTACTTTTGATAAGTTATCTTCAGTTACAAGAATAAAAAGTTTACAGCAGAATTTCTCATGCCTGAAATATGTTTCAAAGTTTAAAGAATAGGCATGATGAGATGAAAAATAGATACATTTAGAATTAGATGACCTGGATTCATATCCTAGCTCTATAACCTAGTACCTGTGTGAATCTAAGCAAATCTCTGAACCCTGTAAAATGAAGAAGTTTGACTAAGTTTCTTTTAATAGCCCTTACAGTTTCAAATCTGTCCAAAAATCAGATTGTAAAAGGTTTGAGAAAAAGAACTTAAAGAAGTGTGAAAAATAGTTAACCTATTTAATTGATGATGATATTTGTCTTTCATTCTCAAAGAAGACTATGACATCAGGGAGGTGATGACATGACCAGCACATGAATTGAATTGGAGTGAGGGGGATGCTATGCTAAGACACTAGACTCACTTTCTTCTCCAGAGCCACCTGGGTCCAGTGACTAGATATGAATCAGGAAAACTGGAGATAGCCTTGGACATGAGGCACTCAGGGCTAAGTGACTTACCCAAGGCCACACATCTAGTCCTCCTGACTCCAAGGCCAGTGTTCTATCCACTGTGCCACTGAGCTGCCCTGGTTAACCTATTTACCTCATTCTAAAACATATTGGAAACCCTTAAGATTTTTTGAAAATTATCTAGGACCTGGGATATCCCTAACATATTAAATCACACCTGGGTTTCTCATATAAGGCTACTCCAGTTGTAAGGTACTTATTGTTGCTATATTAACTCAAAACCATAGTCCATCAGCTCCAATCAATTTATCTGCCTTTATTAGTCAGGTAGAGAACACATTTCAAATATTAGAGAATACATTCAAAGGAAAAAAACATTTAAAGAAATATTGCAATAATAAAAGAAGCGATAAAGTATTTTCTCTATCAGTCTTGGAGATACCTTTCCACAAATGCACATACCATACTAAGAGTAGAAATCTAGACAAACACACGAGGAGCACTAGAGGGTCACACACACACACACACACACACACACACACACACACACACACACACATAGAGTATATAGATATATGCAGAGAACATATGGTTAGGATTGCCAATTAGAAGGGCATGTACTTAGGGAACATGTGTAGCTTGGGCACTTTCATGGAGCAGTGATGTATCTCAAACACTGGTTGTATCTTCTGGTGATAATGCTACTTTTGCAGGTCTTCTCCCTTTTGGTCTCATGTAGCCATTGTTTCTGCTGGATTCTTCCAGAAATGTAGCCTCCCTTACTAATCCCCTAATTCCTTTTTTGCTTGTCTTGTCTGACTTCATCCAGAATAATTAACTTGGGTGTTAGCTTTTCTTCTTGTTAAATAAACTTTTTTAGTTTAAACTCTATGGGCTTTACTTCTTTCACAAATTTAGAATTTCTTAATAATTATTTTCATTTCTACTGAAATATAACATCAAACTCTTTTTTATATATTAATCTCTGTAAACAGGTTGATTAAACTGTCTGTATCTAAAATAGCATTAGTACTTTGTTGTTCTGATCAGAAAAAAAGAAGTCACTTCACATCTATTTGTCTGTTGTCACTTACATTGACAATCCTAGGAAGGTATTTGGTTGGAATGGCTTGAAGAAATGCAAAATAAATGAGACCATTTTTTATTAATTTTTTTCAAAATTGAGAAGATAGATGGTTTTAGGAAAAGTATTGAAGTAAATTTGATTATCTTAGCAGCAAGAAATTCAGATCTCATGCTATTATTAGTGAATAGAAAAAAAGCATTTTGTGGTAATTGTTTGTTTTTTATCATTGGGGAAACAGAATTTGGCTCCTCTCCTTACTTCCTCTTTCCCTGATTCGTAGAGCTCAGATATTTCTATTGTCAAAATGAATTAAAATGATCATTTTCCTGAAAACAAATTGCTATGTGAATTCATTAATTCTCATTTGTTCATCTTAATGTGCTAAGACACATCTTTCTAAAAATACCAAATTAGAACTCTTTTTGATTGTTCTTTAGGTTTGGATTGCTCTGATATTAAGGATACAATTGGCACTGTAACAAAAACTCCAAGTGGTTTATACATAATACACCCAGAAGGCTCCAGTTATCCTTTTGAGGTAAGGTCTTCTTTTTCATGCTACATAACATAGTGGACAAGCATAGAGTCAGAACTTATGATTTTCCTGGTATAAGAAGCTCCATTAAGAAATTTCCTTTATCAATGCCCTGCTCTTAAACTTAAAGTCTCAGATATTTGCTGGGTTATTTGCATAGGGTCACAATACATCTTAGAGGGAGGGAGGGATGGAACCCAATTCTTACTGGTTTTAAGACTGGTGCTCCACTATACTGCTTCTCAAAATAAATAGGCAGATTCATAATTTTAATTTGATATTTTTAATTTGATATTTGATGTTTTGATATAATAATTTCCTTAAACTTTTCTGAGTGAATCTATGAGAATTTTGCTTTTAGTTCTATTGGTTTCCAAAATTCTGGTGTCCAGTGGTGCTTAAAGCACATACAAATATATATATATATATATATATATATATATATATATATTTTTTTTTAATTAGAAAGTTTTACAATTTCACTTTCAATGAACATGGGTGTTGTGTTAGAGTAAAGCAGTTTGGTTCAGTATTTTACCTTGTCATGACAGAAATAAAGAATATTTTACTGACATGAAAATATAACATTATAAGCCCTAATCTAGGACTCACTCAAGAATAATAATTTTGATTTTTCCTTCCATATGATCACAAATGCTTTTTGAAGTTAAACAATTTGATTCAATGAACATTCAACCAATAAAATTATTTTAGCTGTAGTGGAGAAAAGTAGGGGAAAAATCCCCAATCCAGTTCTGATTTAGGTTATTTGTAATATATTTGTAATATATTTGTAATAAACTACTCAATTATATCAAGATTTAATATCTAAAAATGTGTAATAAGCTTTCCAGTACATATTTCCTTTTTTCATTCACTCATTCATATAGGGTGTTAAAGTTCACTTAGTGCTTTACACTTATTTCATTTTATCTTCACTGCAGGTATTTCCCCCTGATTTTATAGGTGAGAAAACTGAGGGTAGATCAATCAATTAATTGAGAAGTAATTATTTAGAACTTGCCATGTAAAGAAAAAGGTCAAGTGATTTGCCTATGATTATGTGGAGTCAACATTTGAACTGATAATTAGTTTTATTGTTTAAAGATAAGTACATAATATCTTAAGAATGGTTAAATGTATCATAGCAGGAAAATATATTTTTCTTAAAAATTAGGATGAAACATTTCAGTGTGTATTTTTCAGTGTTTTATCAAAATATATTTGATTTATTCATCCTTTCCTCAATATGCATCTTTCAACTTCCTATGAAATTTTCAACCTTTCTCATCTATTTTAGTCTACTGGTCCACAGTGTGTGTGTGTGTATGTGTGTGTGTGTGTGTGTGTGCATGACCCCACTCCTGGAGTGTGTCAATAGTCTTTTAGAGAATTGGGAGATGAGTTACATTCTATACTCCCTATAATAACTAATCTTATCTTCCACACAACCATTCCATACCCTTATGGCCAAACACTTTTCTAGTCCATTTTCATCATCCTGGCCCCCCAAAGTTCCCAACTTTACCCCTTCTGTGTCAGGTATTAGGTATTTTCCCCTAATAGCAGTTATAACCTACACACTTCTTGGGTACTCCCCTGCTCAGCTAATCAAGTGGCTTGCTCAAGGCCACACAGCTAGGTAATTATTAAGTGTGAACTCCGGTACTCCTGACTCCAGTGCTCTATGCTGCCTCTCTCTCTCTCTCTCTCTCTCTCTCTCTCTCTCTCTCTCTCTCTCTCAACAAGCAGCTGCCAAATCTTCCTGTTTCTACTTCCACACAAGTTTGCATCGACTCACTTCTCTCTATTTACACAAACATCACCGTAGTTCAGGCTCTAATCACCTCCTCATTGGATTATTTAAATAACCTCCTATTTGTTTCCCTGATTTAAGTTTCTTCCCTTTCAGGTCCAACTTCCCAATTAGCAACAAAGTGATTTTCTTAAAGTACAGATGTGATCAGGTCACTCTCTACTTAATAAACTCCTGTGTCCCCTACTGATTTGAGAATCAAATATTATTTTAATATTTATTTCAGCCTACTTATAGCAGTAGTAGTAAAATATGGTTATAACTTACATCTATATAAATATATTTATATTGAAGGAGTGTGCTATTTTCTCTCCTCTTGATCTCTCCTTAACCCTTTGTAATCCTGCTTCTGATTACTAGTAATTTCTTAATTGCTAAATCTAATCTCTTCTTTTTGACCTTCTGCAGCCTTTGATAGTATCATTCTTTATTTTTTTTTTTAAAGATACTCTCTCCTTTCTGGGTTTTTGTGACATTTCTTTTCTACTTATCTGATTTCTCCTTCTCAGTTTCCTTTACTAGATTTTCCTTCACATAATGCCTACTAACATTTGGTATGCCCAAAGATCTATCTATCCTCTTCTTCCTGTGTATTATGTAACTTGATTATCCTCAGTTCTCCTGGGTACAATTATCATCTCTAAGCTGGTGATTACTACATCTATTTATCCAACCCTAACTTCTCTCCTGAGCTTTAGTTTTACATCTCTTACTGCCTCTTGTATATCTTAAACTAAAAATCCTATAGACAATTCAACATATTTTAAAAAAAATCTCATCTTTCCTCCCAAGTCTTTCCTTCTTCCCAGTTTCCCCTATTACTGCCTATAGTGTCCCTATCCTTTCAGTCACCCACCTTATAAACTAGGTGTTATCCTTGATTGCCTACTTGTACTTACCCCCACATGTCCAATCTGTGGCTAGAACTTATCATTTTCCCATGACTTTTCTTCTATACATCCCTTTTGTTCTACTCATATAGCCACTACTCTAATGGTAAACTTTATCACCTCAAGACTTGATTAGTCTCTCTCTCTGCCTCAAGTCCCCAATCCAGTGCATTCAACTCAATGACCAAGTGATGTTTGTAATGCAGGACCCTGTCCTCCCTTTACTCAGTAAGCTCCAGTGGTTCGCTATTACCTCCAGGATTAAATATAAAACCTCTCTTTAGCTTTAAAGCTCTTTACAACATGACCCCATCTTCCCTGTCCAGTCTTCTTTACTCACTCTTCACTGAATTCTGCAACTCAATCTCTGCATAATCCTTGCATATAAAAATTTAACTCCTAATTTTTTGCCTTTTCATTGGATATCCCTAATGCTCGGCATTCTCTCTTTCTTTAGTAAGAGAGCCTTCTGTTAGGGGTGGCTAGGTGGCACAGTGGATAGAGCACTGGCCTTGGAGTCAGGAGTCCCTGAGTTCAAATCTGGCCTCAGACACTTAATAGTTACCTAGCCGTGTGGCCTTGGGCAAGCCACTTAACCCCCTTGCCTTGCAAAAAAAAAAAAAAAAAAGAGAGCCTTCTGCTTCCCTTGCTTCCTTTTAAAACTCTTGTTCATATCCCATATTCTACAGGAAACCTGTTGACTGAATTCCTCATTTTTAGGAGTTCTGGTCCTTGTATTACAGATATACAGTCAATCCTTGGGTTCATATTTAGAGTCTTTATAGGATTACTCAAAACCTTTAGAGTTCTGATAGGGTAGGCTCTTTCAGAATTTCCATAGTCTTCAACAACCCAGTGCCACTGCTAACCATTTATAAAGTATATAAAATGAAATAAATTTTGTAATACTGAGAAAAATCATTAAGACACACAAATGTAGATATAATAACTGATAGTATGACTTTCTAAGAAGTTTTTTCATTATAATCCAACTTTCTTTCCATGAAATATATTATTTATAAAGATAAATTTTTAGCCACAATACTCTGCTGTCATATAAATTCATTAAATTGTTTAGAGGAAAAAATAAATTTCAATTAACAGTGAGTTTTTAACTATGAAGATGGAAAAGAGTATAGTATGATGATGTATTACTAAAGTTTTCTGAAATGTCTTTATTTTAGGTAATGTGTGACATGGATTACAGAGGAGGTGGATGGACTGTGATACAGAAAAGGATCAATGGAGTAGTTGATTTCCAAAGACTCTGGTGTGATTATCTGGATGGATTTGGTGATCTTTTAGGTTCAAATTTTACATATTTATCCTTTTTAAAATTTTAGTCATTTTAAGTCACATCTACAGAAAATGTCATTGTGTTGATCAGAATTTTGCAGATTCAGGTCATGTTCCAAATAAATTTTGTTATTAGTATTGTTAAGAATAATGATAATGAGAATAACTAGGAATCTATATAGTGATTTACAATTTCCCAGGGGCTTTTATTATCTCATTTCAGATCTGTCTGTTACATGTAACATGTCTAGAATCTCCAACAGATGTGTTACTTGTAACATGCCTTGAATCTCATTTCTGTAGGTGTTTTTGAGTGACACTCTTTGATAATAGCTTATCCAGTTCTTTTGCATTTTTTTTTGTTCATAATCATATATTTGGAACATTATAAATTAGTTCCTATAGCCTTGGACAATAAAACATTGTTTATAAAATCAAAAGCTATCCAATTAACTGATATTTAAATAAAATATCTTCTAAAGACCCAATGTTGACAAATCCAGATATTTTAGATGTCTTAATTCACAAATAAATAAATAATGAAGTTAGCAGAATATTATTAAATTTTTTTTTGCAAGGCAATGGGGTTAAATGACTTGCCTAAGGTCACATTATTAAGTATCTGAAGCTGAATTTGAACTCAGGTCCTCCTAACTCCAGACTGGTAATCTCTATCCACTGTGCCACCTAGCTGCCCTCATATCATTAATTTCTTAAGTCTGACCTTACTGATATATGTAATAACTCAGTGAAAAATGAAATGCCTTCAAGTTGTCTTTCCAGATGTTTAAAGAATTAAATTAAATTCTACTCCCCAAAAAGCAGTTTAATTTTTGAATCCACATTTTATGGAAAACTATTTTACTTCAAATAATTGCTTTGCTAAAAACAAGAAAAGTCAAGCCAGAACTCATCATACTCTCTTATATTATGAAATTTCCATTGCAGATTGCTTTTCAGAACTTATTTTCTAGTTCCCTTTGTTGATGTAAATTGAAAATACATGTTGTATGACTCGTTCTACAATGTGAACAACATTATTCTTTGAATCAATAACTACCAAAGATTCTCTGAAGCAACAGGTCCAAAGGGCAACACTTCCGTCAAATCCAAGTGCTTTTTCCTGTATGTTCTCTTTAAGTGAGCATTCTATCTCCTCTGTAAACACATCCAAGGATTTTCAGCTATGGTGGTTCTCTTGTCCTTGATGGTGAAAACAGAACTATAAATATCTTTTCCATTTTTTCTCTGTTTGTTATACTCTTTCCCTTTTAAAAATGTTCTTAGAATGGCTTTCCTTAATTTGTTCTCTTACCAAGTCTGTATACTAGTTTTACCCTCCACTACTTTTCTATTTCATGAAGTAATCCTGCTCATAATCTTTTACCATCTCTCTCAAATATATTTTACAAATAAGTTTTTATTCTAAACTAGGCTTGCCCTTGGCTACTTGTCAAGAAAGTCATATATTTGCTAAATCACTTTTAGTCTCTTTTGAACTACTTATAGAAATTCATTTAATTAGTGTTCATGTCCTTTTTTTCTATTTTTCATCATCAATAACTTTTTTTCTGGAATTGGAATGGAGTATTTTAAAAATTTTACGACATATCTTTTTCTGAATAATCCAAAAGAAAAGCCTGACTTTAGGAACAAAGGATACTTTTTTGCTCTGTTTTACATTGTTTTCATACAGTGAATTCATTGAACAGTTTCTTCATCTTCTCATTTTGTTTTTCTCCCTGTATAGGCGAGACTATTTTCATAAACTAAGAGAAATGAAGACCATGAGATCTTATAACTTATCATACTCCCTTGGGTTGGTACTTTATTTGTCTGATCCATTGTTTCTCTTCTAGAGTTTTATAAAACTTGGTTCCAATCTGGTATTATGCTCTTTAAGTGCCTTCTTATTGGTAAAATGCTCTAATATGTTAGAGCAGGTTTTAGAGTCTCCAAAGCTGCTGCAGGATTTATATAGCTGAAATCAACTCAGTATACTAAATTTAGTTGTGAATGTCTATCTAATGTCAAACTGAGAGTTATCACAGGATCATTCTTAGTCTTTCTACATTCTTCAACCCCCCCCCCCCACCCCAAACTCCCAACTCATTGTACCTGTACTTATTGGCATATCTTTTACTTAGGGATATGTTTCAAAATTTGAATATAAACATACTGAGTATTCAAACTCAAACCCTGCTGGCACATTAGAGGTAATACAGGGGATCCCTGGAATTCACTCGCAAATATATAGTCTTGACCTTAGATTAAAAGAAATTTTTGGTGAGTCTATGCATTTTTACACTCTCACTTGATCTAGGAATTTGCCACAGTTCCACAGAGCTCTGAAAAATCTACTACTCTTCAGAAAAAGCAGTTCTGTTTATGACCCTGTGTTCACCAATTTCTACCCATGATCCTTTTTGATCATCTAGATCAGGGAGATCAAGGGATATTTATAACATAATTCATGAGCCATACAAAATGATCAACTTAGTTTTCTATATTTAGTTAAACATTCAATTAATTTGCCCCTTAAAAGCTCCTAGAATTTGAGTCCTACCTGTGGTTGTTGTGGCAGCTCTAGACCAAATGATTTCACCAACTGTATACAGCCTATTGGTCTTATGTTAACCCTCCCCTGATCTATGTCATACAGACAGAGAACACTGATTTGAACCCAACATTTTTAGGAAGGCTTGAGGCAGATGGGGCATAGAGACCTATGTTACATAAATTTATTGTTATCATATTGAGATGATCTAAAGTAACTTCTAGTCTTTTCTATTATTTAATTTTATTCTTGGCTCTAAAGCAAAATATTTATAGATACATGAAGTGAATTACAAATTAACATTTGGACAAAGATTTCCTTTCTTCCCACCAACTTTTCCACACAAAAAAATCTCTTAACTGCTGGCAGTTAAGATATAAAGTGGTAAAAAAAATAGTTAATGTTTTTGCATTCTATAATTTAAAACCAAATATTTCTCTCTACAGGAGAATTTTGGCTAGGACTAAAAAAAATATTTTATATTGTAAATCAAAAAAACACCAGTTTTCTCCTACTTGTGACACTGGAGTCTGAAGATGAAGCATCTGCTTATGCATCATATGAAAACTTTTGGATAGAAGATGAAACAAATTTTTTTAGGATACACTTAGGACGCTATTCAGGAAATGCAGGTAAAATTATCCTCCCTAAAATTATGTCAGTTAATAAAGATATAATGATGCTGGGGAAACTGCTGATGTTGTCATAAAGATGAGAGTTCTTGAAAGTGAAAAATGGCTAGCCCTAGAGTAGAAAATCTTAGGATTTTTTAAATTTTACAAGCCTGAAAAGTTCCCAGATTAATCTTTTTTCTTTGGAGAGACTATAAGCTACTTGAGGACAGGCTGAATAACAAAGGTCTAGATGAGAGTACCTCAGGGAAAAGGGAGAAAGGAAAGCAGCCATAAGAGCTAACTGGGCTTAGACTCAAGTAAGTTTGGCCACCAGGGGAGTTTAGACCAGAATTTTATACTCTTGCCCACTTCACGTGCAGGGAAGAGTCAGGGATAAAGGGGGTAAAAGGGGTTCCCACTCTCTATGTGAGGGAGGCTAGGTACCCATTCTGAGAGATTGGAAGCTGGAGGAACAATAGAGGGATGAGCTGAGGCTGCTCTTATTTGGTGAATATACATTTCCAATAGAGTTACATGTCTCATGAATGTGATATAAAATTATTATGTGATAAGAAACAGTGAGTATAAAAAATTCAGAGAAATATTGTAACACTTGTATGAATTAAGACAAAACAAATTTAATAGAACCAGGATGACAAAATGCATAATATTGGCGGTAGTTATAATGATGTAAACAAAACTGACCATAAAAAGCAAATAAATTATTATTAATTGTAATGACCAATCTTTGTCACAGAAAACTATTGAAAAGATTCAACTTCTGCCTTTTGGTAGAAAGATGGGATACTTCTGATATGAAATGGAGTAATACTGTCACATATGGTCACTGTGTTGGTTTGCATAAATATTTTTCTTTGCTACAAAGAAAATACAAAGTGATTGTGATATTAAAAAAGACAAAAGAAAATAAAAAAAGAGAAAATGTCATCAGTGACCTTTAAGACAGCATTATCAATAGAGTGCTAAGGGATAGAAATAAGATAATAAAGACAAAAGAAATGATGTCAGAATATTAGAAAATAGGAGGATAATTTGAGAAATAGCAATGTGAAGGAAGATATATATATACATATATATATATTATATGTATTTTGTATGCATGCGTTTTAGGATAGTGGAATTCTGAATTTATCTTTGGGTATAAGAAAAATGATCTAGTAGATCCAGACTGAAGAGGAGAGCATGGTTAAAGATTTATATAGACAAGTAACAGAGGAAATTGTTGAGGCTAGGAATAAAGGGTACAATTAAGAAGGTTTAAGGCCAAAAATGTTTAAGGTAAAAGTCTTCCTTTTATCTGTAGCCAATTCACCAAAGTCAAATGAAGTGAAAAAAATATGCTAATTTTAATTCATTTAATTGCTTCTAGTCAGTAATAACCATTTAGTGATTGATCCAGTATTCAAATAAAAAAATTTTCTGCAGAATGATGACAGATTCATATATAATACTTTTGGCCTCACATTTATCTGATTTGCTATTTACATAGTCTAAATCCAACTACCATCTCCTTGACCTTTGACTTTTAGAGTTGGCTAGATACAGAATTTGGGAAGATACTTGAAAAACCTTTAAAATTCTGGAAGGCATGAATTTTATATATTATATAATGTTCTATATTATATTTAATTAATATATAAAGTATTACTTGTTATAAATAAGAATTAAATTGTAGTTTCATATAATCTTTACCTTTAAAGTATTTGTGAAATTTCAATAGCAAAGAAAACTGAAAATATCAAGTTATATTAATGAGAAATGTTTTCATGTTTAGTCATTTTCAGTCTGTTTTTTCCAGGTGATGCATTTCGTGGTCTCAGAAAAGAAGATAATCAAAATGCAGTGCCTTTCAGCACCTCTGATGTTGATAATGACGGATGTAGTCCAGCATGCATGATTGGTGGTCAGTCAATCAAGAGTTGTAGTCATTTCAATAATAAGACTGGTTGGTGGTTCAGTCAATGTGGCTTAGCAAATCTTAATGGAGTTCATCAGTATCCAGGAAAGTTGCTCTCATCTGGAATTCACTGGGGTACTTGGGTTAAAAATAGTTCATGGGTCAGAATCAAGTCTGTTTCAATGAAAATACGAAGAATTTACAATCCACTTGTCAAATAATTAAGCATAAAACAATAATATATTAGTTATTCCAGTTAAGCTGGAATTCTGGTTAAGCTATAAATACTACTTTATTAAAATGTCTGTATTTCTTTCATCCAAAAAATTTCTAAGAGCTTATATTTTATGTAGTACTTTATTATTTAAACAGTGTTTTTTCCCTCAAAAAACCTGGGAGGTAGATTGTTGCAAGTATTATTATTATACCCATTTTATGGGTAAGGAAACCAGTGCTCAGAGAGATTAAGTGACTTATCCAAAGTCACTTAATTAGTTTTAGTATTATAGTGGATACTAACTCCAAATCCAAGGCCTTCAATTATGTTATGTTATATTAGCTAATGACCATCTATAGGTAAAATCTGCTTATTATGGATTAAATTCTAGTCCTATGCCTTGATTTTTATAAAGCAAAAGTTTAGCCTAATATAATGTAACATATAAAAGCAGTAGCAATATGCAATTAAGTGCTTTTTTAAAAAAAAAGTTGTTCATCCTGCACCAGCTTATTGGTTCCAGTTAATTTCTGGGTTTTCTCACTTTTATCCTGGCTAAGTATCAAAGTATAACAAATAAGACTATTTTCAAAATAGAATTTGTCATCAAAAATAACACTGAAGGGGGATTATGTCTTGAAGCAGGAACCATGTTTCCTTTTTCCATACACACACACACACACACACACACACACACACACACACACACACACACACACACACACACCCCTTTAAGGACTATATAGGGCCAATTTTACATAAAAATTATATTTTAATTATAAAGTTATGTTGTTTATTCTGAAAGACTCTGTTTTAAAGAATTTCTACTGGGTGATAGAATTTTGTTAACCTTCTTTGAACAGTTGAAAATAAGTAATTTTTATTTCTCTAACAAGTATTTTTCAATTCATTCTCTTTACTAATCCAGACTAATCTCCCTGCCCCCACATAAGTAAAAATTTTTGAGGTTATACATATCCATAAATATAAATGGTCATACATATGTATTCAGATATTATGGTTATTGAAAATTATAATTTTGAGGAGGTGTTTTTCCTTGGCACTAAAACGGCTATAGCGAATTGAAACAACTTAATAAAAATATGATGCCTATATTTATGGTTATCTTCTACAAATTATTAAGCAGACAAGAGACTTCCATTGAAGGACTCTTGAGGAGTAATTTCTGTGCAAATTAATACCTTAAAGCATGTGCTGAACACTGTTTGACTTAATATTTAGTATTAGAGCATTTTGGAGTACATTTAATATACTGATGCAGCAATAGATTTCTCATTGTAATAAAAGAAAGTATTATAAAAATTCTTTTAGTCATTCTCATCTTTTATAACTATTGAAGTTTTTTTTAATGATTTTTTTTGTTTACAGTGATACTCAACCAATTTAAGAGGTTAGCATAAAAAGATAGCATGGGTTTCAAGGCAAGTGAAAATAAAAACATGAATTGGTCATAAAGAAATGGTATTAGAGCTAGTAAAAACCAATCCTCTCACCTCAGGGTAAGAAAGGTCAAGACTTTAAGGAAGAGGGCAAGTGGATATAAAATTTTCAGCTCTCAAGGGAGAAGACAGAAGTGATCATAACATTTTTTGGAAGAGCCAATTTTGATTTTTTTAAGGAAATGGGAGAAAGAGATGAGAAATGAGTTTAAAAATAGTTTTTGTATACTAGAGTGGAAATTCTACAGAGCATATTGAAAAGGAAACAATAAGTAGATAAATTTCTTATGTTGGTGAAAGGGGGCTAGGAGAAATAAATGAAGGATAGGCTTGAGGTATAGGTTTGAGTAGAGGTAGGACAGTTGAGGTATTCATGCTTAGGGAAGCAGATATAGACACTGATGATGAGTGGAGGAATTAGGTGGGTGAGACAGATAGGAGATACATGCCAGCTATAGGGAAAAACCAGCACAGGAATGAAAAGATGCTTTTAATTGTATAGTAATAGTTATTAAAAGTTCAATGAAGAAAAGAAAAAAAATGTAGACATGAAGGAACACCAATTACCAAAACATTAAGATATAAATACACACACACACACAGATCTATTTAAGGTCAGAAATCAATATTAGAAATAGAACATTTTCTCTCTCAGATGATGTAGGACATAACAATAGGGGAATTTTTGATCTTTGTTTGATTTGTCTGAGGTCATATGGTCAATTTTGGATGTTTTGCAAAGTTATGGACAATATGTCCATTAGTGTTAGAGATGGGGAAGATGTGAGGTGAAATGCCAATATGAGTTTATGCCCTTTGAGGTCAGCAAAATGAAGAGGGATAGGAACTGGACTTGTGATGTCATCAAATTAGGGAGTTCCCTGTAAGGAACATTTTTAATGACGATTAGCACCTTAAATGACATTGTCTAGCCCCCCCCTTTCCTCTCTCTCTCTCTCTCTCTCTCTCTCTCTCTCTCTCTCTCTTACTCACACACAAACACACACACACACACACACACACACACACACACAAACACCCCCCCCCCCCATACATGCTTACCCTCAGGGGTAAGATTTGAACCAGGCCTTTCTGACTTCAATTACATCTCTCTGTCTACTATGTTATCCTTTCTCTTGAGCTCAGTTAAGTGATAAATGCATATGTGACTGAATTGGATAAAGTATGTATCGAAGTGCATGAGAACCTTAGAGAACAGAGAGCAAAAAATAAAAAAAAAATAGAACAAAGATATAAGTTGATATCAGAAGGACGTATCATTGTGGCATACAAAAAAGATGAAAATGAAGAATGAAAAAAATGGTGAATGCAAAATGATTGAAGCTATATTGTTAGGATTGGTCTCCAGTATTATTCCTGGACCAAAGGGGACACCAGAGTTTATTCACTGTTGCTTAGGTCCTCTGTCAGTTTCCCTGTACTTTGACCCCGGGCTGCACATCTACTAATTAGTTGAAGAACTGCAGAAATTGGAGGGGGAGAGGAATTCTTTATCTATTCACATAAATCTTTAAGGAGTGCTCTTTGACCTCCTATTTTAGAGAATCTTGATAGTTACTAAGAATAATGTTGCTCATGTTGTAAAACAGGTCATACAATATGTACTTTCAATTTACATCAACAAAGGGAAGTAGAAAATAAGTTTTGGAAAGCAATCTACAAAGGAAATTTCATAATATGATGAGTTCTGGCTTGACTTTTCTTGTTTTTAACAAAGAAGTTCTAATGAAGTAAAATATTTTTTCCATACACAAATGTGAATTCAAGAACTAAACTTCTTTCTGTGGCACCGAAAAATTTGATGTCTTAAACATCTGGAAAGACAATTTGAGGCTATTTCATTTTTCACTGAGTTATCACACATTTCAGTAAGGTCAGTTTTCAGAATTTAATGGTATTTTACTAATTTTCCTTATTTGTTTTATTTGTGAATTAAGACATTTAAACTATCTGATTTGTCAACATTATATTTTTAGAAGATATTTTATTTAAATAACAATTAACTGGATAGCTTTTGATTTTTGTAGACATTTTGTTGCTCAAGGCTTTAGGAATAAGTTTATAATTTCCAAATACCTGATTAAGAACAGAAAAAATGTAAAAGGATTGGATAGGCTATTATCAAAGAGTGTTTCTCAAAAAAAAGCCTACAGGAACACGATTCTAAATATGTTACAAGTAAACATATAAAATATATAGTCAAAACATTTTGTCATTATTTTCTAAGTCTATATTAAGCAAAAAAGAAAATTAATGTTAAAAACAATGTGATACAAAGCTCCATTTAACACAAATTATCATAATTTTTGAAGTATGAACCATTATGCACTTTCTTTGCATATCTCATACAAACTTATGGATCATTTATATTCTAGTTTTTTAATTTAGTAGATATAAAAGGTCATGGCACTAATTCTTCAAATTTTCTCCAGGTTCTCTCTCTTTCCTTCCTGGAATGGGTGTCTTTAACTCTACCTTCACCCTTACTGGCAGATCTGGACTGCTTCCCCATGGGGACACCAAATGACTTTAACTTAATGTCAGGGTCTTACAGTCATATTTTTGAGTGATTTTTTTTAAATATATGGAGAGAGAGAGAGAGAGAGAGAGAGAGATTTAAATGACACCTAGGTGCCTTTATTTTATCCTAAAACCATTAAAGAAATGCTTTCTAAGCACAGACCTTCTTTCCTCTTTTCCTTCCTTCATTCCTCCTTTCTTTATTCCTTCTTTCCCTCTTTCCCTCTCCTCCCTTCCATCTTTCCCTCCGTCCTTTTTTGCTTTTCTCTTTTTCTCCTTTCCTTTCTTCTCTTTCTCTTTCTTCTTTCTTTTTTTTCCTTCCTTCCTTCCCTCCCCTCTTCCATGGGAGTTCCATGATTAGATGTATGATTTACAAGTATTAGTTTAGCAGTTGGGTACAGGATAGGTTAGAGATGGGAGAAACTTGAGGGAGAGAAATCAATTAGGAAGCTATTGCAAGAATCTTTGTGAGAAGTGTTAAGGTCCTGAACCAGGATAATGACTGAGTGAAGATGATTGGTGGTGACCACTAACAGATAAGACTATTATCTACCTTTCTAAGTTTATTTCACATCATTCCTTTTATTTGGTCTATGTGTCAATCAAACTATTCTGTTTGCTGTTCCCAAAAGAGCAAGGGCTTGCTGGTTTATATTCTAACAACTATTTCTCTAGAAAAAAAGAACAACATATTTTTAAGGTTAGTATGCATCATTAAGCTTTTCTCTATCATTTTCCTGTCTAGATAATCTGGATAAGTCTAGATAGTGACATGAATCAGGGAAGTGGCTGTGTTAGTGGAGAAAAGAAGACATCTGTAAGAGATAATATAGAGGTAGACTTGGCAAAACTTGGAAGCATTAGCTGTAAGAAATGAATACAGAAGAGTCCAGGATGATTGTGAGTTGTGAACCTGAGTGTCTTGTTAATAAGAAATAATTCTCCTTTTTTTTTGCAAGTCAATGGAGTTAAGTGACTTGCCCAAGGTCATACAGCTAGGTAATTATTAAGTGTCTGAGGCTGGATTGAACTCAGGACCTCCTGACTCCAGGAGTGTTGCTGTATCCACTGTGCCACCTAGCTGCCACCATAAGTAATATTTCTTGAGCATCCATGTAGTAAATAGGATAGAAACCTGAGAATTTTTTCTGGTAATTTATAGGTGAAAACCATATTTGCAAATATGCATAGTGATAGAATTTGAAAAATATTAGTTTTCTTATTTTCATAAGTAAAAAGTGTATTGTTTTGGTGAGCAAAATTGAGACCTGAAAGTGATGCAACTGGTAAAGAACAGCAATCAATTAGATGGATACTATTTTAAATAGAAAGTCTAATTTCTATGGTATATTTTCACTTCCATCTAGTAAAGGGGGGATGGTTTTGGGGAAAGACAATAAATTCAGTTTTGGACATATTGAGTTTAAGGTACCTACTAGAACATTGAGTTCAAAATGATGAATAGTCAGTTGGAGATGTGACCACTGGAAGTGAGGAGAGGAGGTTAGGCCTAGATGAGAAGATCTGAGAATTGTCAGCTTAGGGCATTGATATCGTAATTGAATCAAAGGGAGTTGATGAGATCACCAAGTGAAATAATTATCAAGGGAAAGGGACTTAGGATAGACCTAAAAGATACCCACAATTAATGGGTGTGACCTAGATCTGATATATAGGATCAGACTGACAAGAGGAAAACCAGGAAAGAGTGGAGTTATAGAAACCCAGAAAAAAAGAGATTATCAAGGAAAAGAGAGTGATCAATAGGGTCAGAGGCTGAAGAGAAATCCAGTAGGAGGACTGAGAAAGAATAACTAGATTTGTCAATTAAGGGATCATTGGAAAGAGCATATGGTTGGAATGATGTGGTTGGAATCCTGATAATCAGAGTTAAGTGAATGAGAGGAGAGGAAGTAGAAACATCAATTATAAATGGAATTAAGGAGTTTAATTACAAAAGGGATGAGAGATATGGGAACTAATAGGGAATGAATGGATCAAATGAAGGTTTTGTTTTTTTATGAGGTTGGGGGAGGCATAGGCATAGTTGTAGGCAGTAGAAAAGCAACCAGTAGGTAGGAAGAAATTGAAGATTTAGTAAAACAGGAGGCATAGGTTCTCTGCTGGAGAAGATAGGATGGAATGGGATTAGCTTTGGCAATAGGCAGGGTCACCTCTTTATATGAGACAGAGATGAGGAAATAGTTAAAGGTGATAGAGGATGAGGCTAAAAAGTAGTTCTTAATAAATGACTTCATTTGTTTTCACTGAAATATGAACCTAAATTCCCATTTGAGGGGCTGGGGAAAAAAGGAACAAGGGAATTTGAAGAGGGATAAAATGGTTTGGGAAAGGCACTGTAGAGAATGGGATAGTGAATTGATTGGAGAGATTTAAAAGGGTTGTCTTGCCACAAAGAAGACTTAAATTTTTAGACTTAAATTTTTAATGGACTTGGGCAGCAAGGTCTCTGATTTTCTTTTTTCTTTTTGTTTTTTGTAAGGCAAATGGAGTTAAGTGGCTTGCCCAAGTCCACACAGCTAGGTAATTATTAAATGTCTGAGGTCGGATTTGAATTCAGGTACTCCTGACTCTAGGGCCAGTGCTCTAACCACTGCAGCACCTAGCTGTCCTTAGTCTTGTGATTTTCTCTAGCAGCATGTGAGTAGAAATGAAGACAGTAGATGGTGGGCACAATTCAAGGTTGAGGTGAGACAGATTAAAAAAAAAGGAAGCAAGGTATATAAGAAAAGAAAACAGAGTAGAATTACATTTATTTACTAGTGGGTCAAGATGGGAAGGGAAGCAATGGCCTGAGAAAAAATTGAAGGTGAAGAGACTGGAGATCAAGACCAATGAAGAAGTGTTATGGCTATATATTGTAATCAGACAAAATAATGTCAAAGTTCATGTGTTCATAGGATCTGAATTAAAATCCTTAAATGTAGGATTTTTTAATAAATATGGATGGTGCAACATCTAATCCAAATCCATCTTATCATAGATATGGAAACTGAGGCCTAGAAAGGTAAAGAGATTTGCTCAGGATCACCCTGTTGATTAGATAGCAGAACTAAGATTAAAATCCAGGTCTGTTGATTCTTCTTTTTGTGATTTTATAAGATGATCTGGGCAGCTAGGTGGAGGAATGGAAAGAGCATTGGCCTCAGAGTCTGGAAGACTAGAATTCAAATCCTGCCTCAGATAACTTACTAACTGTGTGACCTTGGATAAGTTTGTCTGTTTGACTTGCATACAAGATCATCTCCTGTCATCCTGAACCATATCTAGCTACTGGACCCAGATGACTGTGGAGGAGAAAGTGAGGCTGGTGATTTAGCACAGCACCCCATCACTCAAATCCAATTCATGTGCTTGTAATGACATCACTTCCCTGATTTCATGGTCTTCTTTGAGAACAAAGGATAAAGCATGCTCTAAGGATTTCAATTTAGAAGACATTTGGACATATATATATATATATATATATATATATATATATATATATATATATATATGTTACTGCTGGGTTCATTTCCTGTGGTGATTTCATACTTTGATTTATTTAGTTGTTGGATTTTTTTTCTTGCAAGTTAGTGGGGTTAAGTGACTTACCCAAGATCACACAGCTAATAAGTATCAAGTGTCTGAGGTTGAATTTGAACTCAGGTCCTACTGACTCCACTAGTGTTCCATTCACTGCACCACTTAGCTGCTTCTGATTTATTAATTAGTGAATAATGTTATTATAAAACTTCCTAGGTGATCCCGAGTGTAGACACTAGCATATATCAATATCTCACTTTCAGAGTCCTTTAAGAATTAGCATGATAGCATTCTTGAGTTGGCATTCTAAAAATAAGACTTCCTAGAAAAACTTTCTGTAACTTAAGCAGCTACAAGGCTATAAGATATGAGTAAAATGACATGTACATGGTTCCATCTCCTGTTTTCATTTCTTAAAAGAATATAACAATTTGGGAAACAGTTAAATAAAGACTCCAAACTCCATTGTAAGGAAATATGACATCCCAAATAGGTGACATTTCAACTGTTCCCACGTCTCTGGTATCTGAGATATTTCTGAGAGCTGGCTTTCCCTTTAATGGGTTCTGACATCCTGTGTGAATATGTGCCAGTCTGCTTACTTGGCAAAATGTAGAAAATAGTCTCTTAACATTAAATATACTAAATTAATGAGCTGAGGAGGCTGTGCTTTCAGTCAGGATAACTTGAGTTCAAATGTGATCTCAGACATCTACTGGCTCTGTGACCTTAGGCAAGTCATTAATCCTGTTTGCCTTAATCTCCTTATCTGTAAAAATGATCTGGAGAAGGAAATATCTTTGAAAACCCAAAGAAATCCCCCAAAGAGGTCATGAAATGCTCCTGGACACAGAATGACTGATCTCTATTTCAGTATGTCTTTAAAACCTCTGCCAGTAGGTGGCAACATAATCCTAAACATTGATACCAGATTTCCAAGACAAGAAAAGGAAATGAAAATTTAAATAATGAAATAGGTTTTAAACTTTCCTCTGGAATTATTTAAATTTGTATCTTTTGTTGGTTTGATCAATATAAAGTTTATATATATATATATTTTTTCATATATGTATTTTTAATTGTAAAATCAAATCCAGAGATTCTTTCAGAATTTGTGACAAATGTATGTTATATTGTTATATCATAAACTCAAGAGCCAGAAGGCATTTCAGAGGTTATTTAGTTTGATGAGACATACAACACAAATGCTTCCATGTGTGGAGCAGTGAATAGAGGGCATGTGATCAAGTATTGCTTCTGATACCATGATGGGATGGGCACATCACTTAATCTCAGTGGTCTCTGGCAGCTTCCTAAATTGGTGGACCAGGTGGATCTGTCATTCTTCTCCAGTGTAGCTTCTAGACGTCCTCGACTGTGCCCCAGCTCTTCCTTCTGAGGCCTTACTGCACCACAGAATTCATACAGTGGGAGTACCTTTTACCCCTGTAGACCCCTCAGAATGAGTGAATGGATTCCCCCAAAACATTTTTTTAAGGAAGGCACTATAGCCAAACAAGTCTCAATTCTCTTCAGGCTGTGCTTCAGCCTCTTTCTCCAAGAGTTTCTCAGATATCTTTGTCTCTTCTCTTCCATTTATCAGCTTGCTTTTATACATTGTCTTCTACCTATTAGAATGTAATCCCCCTGTGGGCAGGGGCTGTCTTTCTGACTGGACTGTATTTGTATTACCTTTGTTTAGGACAATATCTGGCACATGGTGAAGACTTACTAGGTGGGGAGAAATTCCATTTATCAAAGTAAATATGTTTACTTTTTAGCAAGGAAAAGAGGGGGTGGAGCTATGTATATCTGTTATTATAATCATATCCAGCTCATTTTACAGATGGGGAGAGTGAGGCAAAAAGAGTTAAGTGACTTGCCCAAGATTATGCATGTACTAAGTTTCTGAGGTCAGAATTGAACTCAGGAAGATGAGTCTTTCAGACTCCAGTTCCAGAACTATATTTACTGTACCAATTAAGCTGCCCTCACATATGTATATGATATATATGTTCATACACACTCTATACATACACATATATTTGATATATCTTGTCAACTCTGATGGCAAATGATCAAAGTGTTATGGAGGTTTCGTAATCACTGTTAATGCCAAAAATAACAAAGAGCCACAGGTTATAATCAAAATGCTTTCTTTATTTCATTGGGGGAGGGAAATTAGAGTGAAGAGATGGAGTTGAAGATAAGAGATGTTTGGCATTTAAAGTTCTTCACATTGTGTAAAATTGCTCTTTTCAATCTTCTTTTATATTAGTCCCCTCCATTTCCTATGCTTTGTTCTTCTCTCCTAAGGAATTGTAATAAGAAAAAGAAATACTTTTGGTATTAAAGGACCTAAGTTTAGATGCTTCATCTGACTAGATGGATTCTGAGATCCCTTCCACTTCTCAATCTGTGATCACCCCATGTCTGTAATGTTCTAATCTCTGCCTCTTGGAATCTCTAATTTTTCTCAACTCAGCTTCACGTATTGGCTCCTGTATCCCCCAATCTGCTAATGTCTTCCCTTCTAAGACTACCTCCCATCTTCTCTTTTACTATCAATTTATGTATATAGTGTCCACCATGAGAATCTAAGCTCTTTTTTTACTTTTTCCTTTGTATTACTAACACTTAACATAGTATTGGCACAGAGTAACACAATATATGTTTGTTGATTGAAAGAATAGTTAGTGTGTGTGTGTGTGTGTGTGTGTGTGTGTGTGTGTGTATGTATGTGTGTGTGTGTGTGTGTGTGTAAAATTTAAAATTTAAAGTATGCCTCATTTTCCATGTTTTTTTTGGGGGGGGCTAGTTCTATGATTTCAGTGTCATAGAAAATTCTGAGTGAGGAAATTTTCCATTGCGGAGTTGAAATAGTTCCACAATTTATAGTCTTAGGGAGTTACCTAGGCCAATCAGAGATTAACTTACTTTTCATTTTCCATCTGAGACTCTCCTTAGTTTCTACTCCAGCAACATTATACTTCTTTAGGATAAGTTAAGCACCAGAATCTCATCATCCTTTGAATTGACTCAGTTTTTGGTACTCATATCTTCTCAACTCCCTCAGGTGCTCTCCTAACTTGGAGACAGGGCACAATAAATTCCTTCCAAAGCTTGCCTTTATAAGGGGCTCAGAAGTTTCCAGAAAACATCACATCGGTTCATTTATCCAATTCAAGATACCCCTAATGCTCACCTCTTCAACCCCCCCCCTTTTTAGGGTTTTTTTTTTTTTTTTTTTTGCAATGCAATGGGGTTAAGTGGCTTGGCTAAGGCCACACAACTAGGTAATTAGTAACTATTGATCTAGTGCTACATGCTTTTTCTTAAAACAGGAGAAACAAGTTCTCTGTCACCTGTTGCTTCGTGAATTCAAAAATTAAAATTCTAATAGCTATATTCTTGAAATAAAAGGAATAGTTTGGTAAACTTAGAATAGTCTTTTTTTTTTTTTAAGGTTTTTGCAAGGCAAATGGGGTTAAGTGGCTTGCCCAAGGCCACACAGCTAGGTAATTATTAAGTGTCTGAGGTCGGATTTGAACTCAGGTCCTCCTGACTCCAGCCTGGTGCTCTATCCACAGCACCACCTAGCTGCCCTCAAGCCCCTTTTGCTGTTTATTTTTGTACATTTTCTTCCCTTACACTCCTGAGGTGAAAGCACTATCTTTTAATATTTGCATCCTAGAGATTAGCAAGGGCAGTTAGGTGCTGTAGTGGATACAGAGTGAGGCCTGGAATCAGGAAGACTCACCTTCCTGAGTTCAAATCTGACCTCAGCCATTTATTAGTTAGTTGTGTGACTTGGGCGAGTCCTTTGACCTGGTTTGCCTCAGTTCCTCATCTGAAAAATGTGAAAAATACTCTTGTGCTTTTGCTAAGTATACCTCAAATGAGGTTATGAAGAGTCAGACATGAATAAATAACAAACTAGATAAATATTATTATATTATATATACGTTATAAAATTCTCTTTAAGAACAATACATATCTTAATTCCTTCAAAATTTTTTCTCCCTTTAATTCAGCCTAGCTGTATCTCAGATTTTTCATTTGTTTTTATAGAATTTATATACTTATTTAGAAAAAGCATTTGAGTTTGCTCATCACTTTAATGAATTTGAACAGCCTTGCAGATGTTAATTACTTATATTTGTTGAGCTGAATCAAATTGAACCTGAGATGAGTTCATAGTTTCAACTGAGCACTTTTATTGGAAATCAATATAAAACAGAAAATATGTGGGACTATAGAAAAATTTACTGTGGGAATGAAATAAAATAAAGTGAAACTTTTTTTCTCCTGGTATTGAATTCAAGGATGCTTTTAATCTATGGGTCCATTGGGTAATGTAACAAAATGATACAATATCTTCATTATTTTGTGAAAGACACCAAAATGCTGATCAAATTTACATTTAACAACAATCTCTATTAAAAACTGAAGACATAACATTAAATTTTAACTTACTGAAGATCTTTCTGAGAGAAGTCAAAATAATCAGATTCAGGTGTGTTGCATTTTGTTAATCTGACCATACAAGGTTTGAGCTTAAAGGACCTAGAGACCTTAATGGGTATCAAGCCCCTTCTTCATCAGTATTTCTCCCTTGTGTTAACCATCATTTGCTTTCTCAGAATGTCACAAACTGTCAACCCATATTTTGTAAAATATATTTTCACAAATAGATAATCAACAGATGTTGGTCCATTTTCCTTCAGGGCCTGGAAGGGAAAAATGGAGTGGTAATAAAAGCGATGGTAGGGGATTCCCTAGGCATTGTTTTGGGGTGGGTATGTAATGGAAATAAAAATAAGATGAATTCAATAAAATAAGACCCATAAAGAAAGGTAGGAGTGAGAGAATGTACACCATTCTCTTTTTGTTTTAAAAACTAGAGAAAAAAATTTGGGCAAGTAAAGAACAATAGATTTTTACCATAGATTAAAACAATGATTTTTAAAACAAAAGCACAACTTAAAACATCTCAGATATTTTTATCCTTTATTTTGCTAGGCTAATTTGATTTAAACATTATAAATAACAGTAGTAACTGTGAACTCCAGGGGTTGGTACCTATCAATTTTCCAATGAGTCCGCTTTGTGAGGTATTTGAAATGTCCTGTTCCCGGTGGCACTTGTTGTAATTAATCATGGAAGATTTAGTACATCAGTTTATTTCTCCCATTTTGGGGGGCTCAGAATTCTTATAGAATTATTTGTGATTTTTAGAGTATTCTTTAGCTAGGTCATGCAGAAGAGGATGCTCAGACTGGGGGGAGTTTTTCAACATTGCCAGAAGGGATGGATGATTTGGTCAGTTTTGTTGTTGGCTTCTAATGGTTGATATTCTGTATTATTGACTATTTTCCAAATATCAGATACTAGGAAGATGATTTAAAATCCCCTGTGAAAATTTAGGACCCTAATTGTATTAATATTCTCACCTGGGTCATCTTTGTTCTTCAGGGAAGGTTAGTCCTAAAGAACATATAAGTAGGACCACTACAGTTTGGGCAAATATTTGACTGAGATCATGTGACTTGGAAGTGATGATTTTTGGCCAGGAAATTTTGGTAGTAGCAGTTAAATGTCCTAACCATAAATGAAATGTTGAATGCCTAAGTAGGATATCTAATTTGAATAACCACCCATAATTTGTGTGTGGGGGGGGGTTGGGGTAGAGAGAGAGGGCCGAATTGGGAAAGTATTTTTTTGGTGGTCCTCTGAATATATGGATAATTGGATTTAAAATTATAAAATTTATCAACTTCATGAAGCATATTGATTTGTTGATGAAAATTAGAATACTAGAAAGAGAAGGGGTAATTATTTATTGTTTTATTGTCCAAACAATGAAGGTGAAGATTCTTAGTGCAGGTGGGATGGTTGGGCTTCAAGCTGCTAGGTCAATCTCATCAGGGTAATTGGTGGTATCATTGACTGCTTGGTCTCTAGTTAGTCTCAAGGTGGGGTAGGGGTGAGGGTGAGGAGAAGAAATGGAGCAGCTTCCAGCCACAGTGTGGAGAGCTCAGGCTTAAGAGTCAGTAAGTGGGCAGATCTATGAAGGATTCAGGCAGAGTGTAAGGGCTATTTCCTTTATCCCTTCTATCTCTCTTAAGCCAATTTGGCTAGATATGGCTAGAGCACGCCTCTCTAGTAACAGGACCCAAGAAAGGTGATGGAAGTCACCTGGAGACAGCTTCTGAATTCATTGTTTAGTGACCAAGCCAAAAAAGTTGTAGGTGACCAGGGTATCTAGGGACATCCTTTCTCAGTCACATCATAGGCATTAGGTTCTAGGCTGGATTAAGAGCAGGTCCAGTTCTTTTCTTTTTTTTGAAATTTATTTTTTTTCACATTACTACAATAGTATTGTTGTAAAAGTGAACATAATTTCCCCCACCACACATACAAAGAAAGAGAAACCTCAAGAAAAATAAAGTGAGGGAAAAAATGTGCTTCAGTCTGTATTCAGATAGTCTTTGGGATGGATAGCATTCTTTATCATAAGTACATCAGAGAAATTGCTTCAATACTTTTCCTCCCACAGTTGCTATTGCAAGTTGCATTTCCCTTCCTCCCCACCCCCTTTTATTCTATTCTCTCTCTCCTTTCATCCTGTTCCTCCTTAAAAGTGTGTTGTATCTGACTACCCTCTCCATGATCTTCCTCTCTTTTATCACTTACATTACCTCTCCCCTCCCCCATCCCCTTTCTTCCATCCCTTTCCTCTCCTATTTTCCTCTAGGGTAAGATAGATTTCTATACTCTATTGGGTGTGAATGTTATTTCCTCTCTGAACCACTACCAATGAGAGTGAAGGCTCATTCATTCCCCCCACCTCACTTTCCCTTCTTCTACTCCTTTGCAACAGCTTTTTCTTGCTTCTATTTTGTGAAATACCTTAATCCATTCCAACTCTCCTTTCCTTTTCTCCCAGCACATTCCTTTCTTGCCCATTAATTCCATTTAAAAAATATATTATACCTTCATATTCAGTTCCCTCCTGTGCCATATCTATATCTATATCTATATCTATATCTATATCTATATCTATATCTATATCTATATCTATATCTATATCTATATCTATATATCTATCTATATCTATATCTATCATCTATATCTATATCATCTGTATCTATATTCATCTATATGTATATGTATATGCATATGTATATATATGTGTATATATATATATATATGTATATATATTTTTTCCTTCCAGCCACCCTAATAAATGAGAAGATTCATATAAGTTATCAGTAGCATCTTCCCATGCAGGGATACAAGCAGTTCAACATCTTTAAATCCCTTATAACTTGCCCTTCTCACTTCCCCCCATGCTTAACCTGAGTTCTGTACTTGAAGATCAAACTTTCTGTTCAATTCTGATTGTTTCAACAGCAAAGTATGAAAGTTCCCTATTTCATTGAGTGTCCATCTTTCCCCCCCAAAGAGTATGTTTTTTGCTGAGTATTTGATTCTCTGTTGTAATCTAAGCTCTCTTGCATTTTGGAATATCATCTTCCAAGCCCTACTAGCTTTTAAGGTAGAAGTTGCTAAATCCTGTGTAGTCCTGACTGTGGCTTCATGATATTTGAACTGTTTCTTTCTGACTCTTTGTAATATTTTCTCCTTGACTTGGATGTTCTGGAATTTGGCTGTAATATTCCTGGGTGGTTTTATTTTGGAATTTCAGGATGTGATAGATTCTATCAGTTTCTATTTTACTCTCTGTTTCTAGGATATCAGGGCAATTTTCCTAGAGAATTTCTTGAAAAATGAAGTCTAGGCTCTTTTCCTGGTCATGAATTTTAGGTAGCCCAGTAATTTTTAAATTACCTCTCCTGTTTCTGTTTTCTAGGTCAGTTATTTTCCCCATTGAGATATTTCATATTTTATTCCAATTTTCATTCTTTTGGTTTTGTTTTATTGTTTCTTGATTTCTCACAAAGTTTCATTTCACATTAGTTTCATTCTACTTTTTTTTTTAGGTTTTTGCAAGGCAAATGGGGTTAAGTGGCTTGCCCAAGGCCACACAGCTAGGTAATTATTAAGTGTCTGAGACCAGATTTGAACCCAGGTACTCCTGACTCCAAGGCCAGTGCTTTATCCACTACGCCACCTAGCCGCCCCTTCATTCTACATTTGAAGGAATTATTTTCTTCAGAGAGATTTTTTTTTTAATCTCTTTTTCCATCTGGTTAATTCTGCAACAATTTTAATATAGTATATATTAAACTAGCACAACCTTAAATCTCTCCATTGCATTTGGCTTTTATGACTCGTCAGAGATGACAGGTTTCCATGAATTGAAAGAGAAGGGAGAGTGATAATGCCCAGAACTCTATTACTTTTCCTATGACCTTCTGTCTCTATAACATACTTGCTCTATTCATCCATCTTTTTTTTTTTTTTTTAGGTTTTTTTGCAAGGCAAATGGGGTTAACTGGCTTGCCCAAGGCCACACCGCTAGGTCATTATTAAGTGTCTGAGACCGGATTTGAACCCAGGTCCTTCTGACTCCAGGGCCGGTGCTTTATCCACTGTGCCATCTAGCTGCCCCTATTCACCCATCTTTAAAGAAATTATGATCAAGGCCCAACTCCTCTGGACCCACAAAGCTACAGCATAAGCCCATGGACACTGGGAACATTACAGCTAGGAAGCTCTCACCACTTATTTATTACTCTCTCCATTAACCTTCCCAGCCCCTTAACTACTGTTGTACCATCACCTTCCTCCTCTACATTACCCATATCCCACTATAACTCTGTCAAACATTTCCACTGTGCCCTTTGGAATTGGTATTATTGTGTACAATGCTATTTATTTTTAGTTATTTTATTTTTTTAGTTTAATATTTTATTTCATCCCTAAATTATATGTAAAAGCAATTTTTTAATATTTACTTTAAAAAATTTGAGTTTCAAATTTTCTGCCTCCTACTCTTCTTCCCTTCCCCCACACTGAGATGGCAAGAAATGTGATACAGGTTATACGTGTGCAGTCACATAAAAACATATTTCCTTATTAGTCATGTTGTAAAAGAAAACACAGACAAAAAATCCCCAAGAAAAATAAAGAAAAGGTATACTTTGATATGCATTCAGACTTCATTAGTTCTTTCTCTTTGTTTTCTTCTTCTGAGTTTATATTTTGATTTTCTCTTGTACCATAGTAACTTTTTATAGTCAAGGTCTTTTTTTTTTTTATGCTGTTTATTCATTTTCCAATCTATTTCTTAACATTTAACTCTATGCTAAAGTGGAGCTATATTTCTAGTATTGAGGGAGCACTTTCCTAAGCTTCAGGTTTTTGGTGCAGCAGGTCTGTAAGTTTTCACAATCTTCCTTCCTCCGCCTCCCCCCTTCCCGGCCTCCCCTACCTTAGAGGTTAACAATTCATAATTCCTTTTACTGATCCTTATATGGGATGAAATCCAGCTTAAGATCCTTCCCCATCCTGGTTATCCTCCTTTGGATGTTCTCTATTTGGACATTTTCCTTCCTAAAATAAAGTGTGCAGAACTGATTATAATATTCCTGACGTAGTGTGATCAGGTCAGGGTAAACTATCCTCTTCTTATTTTTGGAAATTTGTCTCTCATGTCTGCCCAAGATTGAATTTGTTTTCATGGCTGCCGTATCACTCTGTTGTCTCCCATTGAGTTTGAAGTTTGCTAAGAAATCAAACAAACTGCCTTCTAAGCTATGTTGGGCTTGTGTGATTAATATCTGGAATTATCTGTAGGACTTTACAATGTATCTTAAAAATTCATCTTAATTAGAAATGACCAAGTGCTCTAGCTGGCCAAGATGTTTTTGAATTCTTTCATTCACTGTGTTAGTTATCCCTACAAGGTTTAGATTATCTGAAAATTTGATAATTTTTATGCCTTTTTCCAGATTTTTGGTAAAATTATTAAACAGCATAGGAATAAGCACAGATCCTTGAGACACTCCACCAGATACCTCCTTCTAAGGTGAAATACCATCTAGAGACCAAAATTTATTATTACCTAACTTTGCTCTTAACTGTACCAGGCTCAGTGCATGTCAGTTCTCATTTCCCTGGATTGCCTCCTTATCACTATTTTTCTGTCTAGTTCTGACTCAGGGGCTCCAGGTAGTTTATCATTAATACTAGAGAGAAATAAAATAGTTTTGGGTCATTTAGCTAACTAAAAGGAGTTTCTTCAGATCTGTGATCCTATGAAAGTAAAAACTCTGGGAAAAAGTATTTTGTCAATGTTTGACACCAGATTTTGGACATAGAAGAATAGCATCACTATTGTCCAATTACTGTAGGCCTAAAAAATGTGGTCATTCTGGCTAAATATGCCACCACCCCCACCTCCACAAACTTATGACTTCAAGTGATACAGAGGAACAATTCATTTCTAACTCTGAGTTATAGTCTTAGAGAGTTTCCTATGACATGGAATAATTAAAGTTATTGGCCCTTGGTCATATAGCTAGAGTCAGTAGTAGGTCTTCCTGACCCTGAAACCAGTAGACTGTCTATTACTTCACCTTGTTGCTACTTTGGTTATTGCTAGTATATTTGCAAATCCTTTAAATGAAGCTACATCCTAATATGGCAGTAGCAGGATGTTTGTTCAAACTGAATGCAATTTAAATAGAATTCCACTTTTTTTAAAACAGGTTCATGTTCCAAATAAATTAGGCCTATTACACAGAAAAAATTGCTTCCTAATTCAACATGAAAATAAAAACTGATTGCTGTATTATTTGAAGAGGATACAATTGGCTTGTAGTTACAGCTCTCACAAAATTTAACTTGGCAAAAAAATGTTGTTTTTTGAAAAGACTCTTGTACAACTGTGCCCTAACTCATCTCCTAGGTTGTCTTGACATATGCTGTGCTTCTTTTGCACATCATGCTACATCAGTAGGAGGTACCTAGAACTCAAAAGTCACCATAGAAACCAACAATGCCAAGAGACAGCATGTTCTGGTCAGTAAGATTCTCTGTTCCCTTCATTGTGGCTACTTGCCTTCTCTGTGTTATTTTAAAATGCATCATCTTTATGAATAGTGCTAGTTTCTGTTGATAGTGGATTTGAAATCTATTTCTCGTGATTGTTATTTTAACTGTGTAGCATTTGAGTGAGTGCAAAAAAGAGGAGTCAGAAAAATATGCTAGTGCATTACTCACATTAAACCTTGTTAGGTGATCATTTTTATAAGATAACAGCGTATTATAGAATAAGTTTCCAGTACTAGTTCAGTGTGATCTGAACAGCTGATATTTATAGATTGTACTTCAAGGGTAGCATGTAAAAATGGAATTCATCCTGCTTTAAACCAGTTTCCAGTTTCATTGTATATTGATTATGCTTACATGTAAATGTTTGGGCATTTTTTTCCACTAAAATTATTGAATAAACTAAGCTATACACTTCTGAACTTCACCTCTTGTCTTTTGAGGGCTTAACATGACATTATAACCTTAAAAAATTATTGTTGGGGGCCGCTAGGTGGCACAGTAGATAGAGCAACAGTCTTGGAGTTCAAATGTGACCTCAGACATTTAATATTTGCTTAGCTGTGTGAGCCTGGGCAAGTTACTCAATCCCACTGCCTTGCAAAAATAAAAAAAAAAATTGCTTGTTTTTAAATCACATTTCTGAACACACCCTTCTTTCCCTCCACTATTCCAACAAGATTTCCTTTGTAGCAAAAGGTAAAAATAATATGAAGAAGAGTTCAGTAAAACTGCTTGATTTATCCATTATATCTGATAGTATAAACACAATTCCGCACCCATTGTTGTCTGCCCGTGGGACCAAATTTGGTCATTATTATCATAAACATTCAATTGTGTTTTGTTGTTTTTTCTAATTACTTTGGAAAGTCACCATTTTCCCCATTTTGGCTTGCTCTACTTCCCTTTCCTTCAATATTCTGACTTTCCACTGATTATGATGATTTCAATTAATGTTTATCTGCTCAACTAAGCATCATTGCCAAATAGACTTTTCCATCTCATTAGAAACCTAAAGGCAGAAAAAAGGGTATGATCTGTTTAATGGTACATGTTGAACATTTAACAGAACTCCCATTTTAGGCAAGACTATTTATTTTCTCCTTAGTTAACAGAGTAGTTATACTCTATGATGATTTCCATTTACTTTTCTGACTACCCTTTACCTGTTGGTCATAATACTATTCATATCTGAGATTCAATTTACAGGTGAATAGATAGAATAATTTAGTATTATCAATTTCATTTTTCCCCCCAACTGTTCCTATGAAGATCTATTATAGGACTGAAAAAATGCTGTGAAGACTAAGAATAAATAAGAGGTTAAAATGAGATTGAAGATGATGTATATTTTGAAATTGTCAGGTGCCAAAAAATAGTTAAGTTACAACATCTATAATCATAGATGTAGAACTGGAAGAGACCTTAGAGATCATATAGATCCATCCTTTTACTTAGTAGATGAGAATTAAGTCTCTGAGAGATTAAGAGACTTGCCCAAGGTCACATCATTAGTAAGTGGCAGAAGGGTTTGATCCTGTATCTTTTGATTCCAGAGTCAATTCCCCATAGTACTTTGAATAATTATTTATTTTGTTAAACCACAAAAGGCATAAACCACAGTGACAAGTAGTTCACAAGAGGATACTGTGTAGGTAATTGTTTGGCTTCTCTCCATAAAACATAAAAAACATAAACAATATATATTAAGCTAGATGTCAATTGAATATTGGGAAAAAGGTATATTAGGGAACAGGGAAAATGAAAATGAAAAGAGGAGTGATAAAAAAGGGCAAGAAGTATGTACCTGTCCAGGAGTCTAACCATGTTACTCCCTGGGTCCAAAAGTGACAGTGGTTTCTTATTGTTTTGCATTTATATTCTTCAAAATATAGCTCCACATTATATTTTGTATGAATTTTATGCCACTCCACCCCACATAGACTGTTCCAGCAAAACTGGTCTACTGAATTATTCTCATATACAATAGACGATCTTCTGACCCAGCAACTTAGAATTGACCTTCCTCCATACTTAGAATACTTCCTTCCTCACCACAATCTCTTGGCATTCCTAGTTCCCTTTAAGATTCAATCCAAGTCCTAAGACTATCTGAGACCTTTTAAGATTCACTCACTTTTAGCTACTCTATGAATTTACTTTTGTATTTATTTTGTGTAGGAAGGGATGATCTGAAATGGAGATGCCCTAAGGCACTTGTCCTGGGTCTGTCCAAATCTTATTACATCACATTTACTTTGTATATGTTATATCAGTATATCTATATTTGTATTCTTCCCATTTTATATTCATTGTTTCTTCCCAGTAGAATTTAAGTTCTTTGATTGCATGGAATATTAAAAAAAATTAACAGCACATAGTACAGTGTCTTAATAAATGCTTATTGAAATTTTATTTTAAAAATAAAAGGGAAATCAGTGAATAAAAATTCATGAAGCACCTGGGGATATAAAGCACTGGATATTCAAAGGCAAAACAAAAGACAATTCCCTAGTTCAAAGGGTTACCAATTAAATGGGCAAGACAAAATGCAAACAAACAAAAATAAACACACACACACACACATACACACACACACATATATATATATATAATAAAATGGAAATAAGACTTAGTAACCAAAAAAAGAGACAATAGGATTGAATGGAATGAGAAAAGAATTTCAGTGCATTTCCAGGTCTACTGAACTTTACAGAGGGAAACAAAAAGAAGACAGAAAGCGAATATTAGAAATATAAAATTTGATGTGGAATAACGAGTATTGGTCTTAGAATACATTAGAACAGGTACTTAGTTTGGAAGTCAATTGACTGAAGTGAGCATAGTATAACTTGGAACCTTGGGAGTAATGGTTTTCTGAGCTAGCTTTAAACTACTTGTCCAAGTTGGTTAGTAAATTTTCAACATGTGTATTTATACCTCAACACATGGCAAACACTATAAATCAATTGATTGTCTTGACCAAATAAAGTTAAATATTATTTGTACATTTTTCTATCTTTTTTCCTTTTTTTTTAGAGAGAGAGAATGGTAAACATTTACCAGCTTAACTCTATATGGGACTAGACAGCAAATCTGTACTGGGAGTCCAGTCATAGAGGATCTGGCATGTAAATGGGAAGGATATAAATGAGAAGAATAATAAGATTTGTATTATGAATCAGGTGGATGGAGTACATATGTAAGCAAGAGAGGGTCTATGGAGTTGAATGGTGGCTGTCTTTAAAGAATCCCAAAGTTCTTTATTTTTGCAGATAGCTCTTCTGATTAGGTGGTAAGATTGTAGAGATCTACAGGGAAGGTGGATTCACCTGAAGGGAGAGTTAATTGACTTCTCAGAATTCTTAGGTTTTTTTCCCCTCTAGGGGATTTTATCTTTGCAGGAGGGGTTGAAGTTAGGGTAGTATTTCATAAGTCTTTAAGGGGGACCTAAAGAAGCAGGTCTGTACACACACACACACACACACACACACACACACACACACACCACATACACACACACACAAATATATAATTTATATTGAATAGCTATCCTGATCAGAATAAAAGGAAATCAAATTGGAATTGCAAAATCCAGGCTTAGGAAGCATATAGGACAGAATGTTATACAGGATATTTGGTGAAGCCAAGAATGAAACCATAAATCTTATTCTTGCCATTTGCATCCTTCCCATTTACATGCCAGATCCTCTATGGCTGGACTCCCAGCACAGATTTGTTGTCTAGTCTCATGCAGAGCTAAACTGGTAAATGTTTATCAATCTCTCTTTGGCTTATTCATATATAAACAACTTATCACTCCAGATTCCTCACTGGTAGTACAATAGATTTGATATTTTAAGCAAAAGACAAAATATAATCATTGAACAAGATCATAAATAACGAATATGATAGAGGACAAAGAAACCAAGCAGTCATCTCAGAGTCTGAATTTAGAAAGAAGAAATCCTTGTGTATGGATTCTTTTTTTTTTTTTTAGTTTTTTTTGCAAGGCAATGGGACTAAGTGACTTGCCCAAGGTCACACAGCATAGATTCTTAACCTGAGGGTCATGGCCCCCGAGGAATGTTAGTGAGTCCATGAACTGAGGTGGGAAAAATATTGCATCTTCCTTTTCATTAGCCTCTAATTGAATATTAGATTTTCCTTCAATTATGAATGTAGACAAAAAGTATCATTCTGAGAATGGGTTCATAGCCTTTACCAGACTGACAAAGAGGTCCATACCCACCCCCCCAAAGTTAAGAACTTCTGTCTTTAAGTAGTCACACAACTTGTGCACCAGATGATGTAGGGAGTCTTTTGTATCAAAATGCCTTACTGGATATTTTCAGGATGATTTTTATAACATGATTTCAGCTCATTTTGAGAACTTGGGGGTAATAATTGTGACAGACTTTTCAAATAGGTTGGGCAAACCAGGTCAACTGAAGCCACAGGGAATCCTGTGGGAGAGATAAGAAAATAGGTGACAGGCAAGTCAAATCACCACCATCACCTTGAACTGTAAATGCTTCCTCATTCATTTTTTTGGCTGATTGAAGTCAATTGGAATGAACAATAGATTTCAAAATGAGAGAATGTAGACATAATTCTAACTTTCATATTTACTGCCTTGTGATCACAGGGGGAAGTAATTTAACTTTTTTGCACTTTAGTTTCCTCATCTGTAAGATGAGAGGATTTTTAGTTCAAATAAATAATCCAAAGAAATGATAGGAGATAGGGGTCCTTTAACTGGCAATATTTCTTATTTTCAACAATTATCATTATGGTCCTACATAGAATTCTGGTCAGATGCACCTATTGATTATCATCTTCATGGTACTCTTCTTCTTCTCCACTTTTCAGTAGTGTATGTTGTACATTTGCCAAACTATAACCTGGTAAATTTAGGACAGCTCTGAAATAACAAGAAGTTGGCAGGATTCTAGGAATGTTGTATGAAGAATAATGAACCCTGGAATCATAAGGATTATAGGAGGCCCTGCTGGTATTTTCCCCAAGCTAAATAGGAAAATTTTTTATCCTATCTTAACCACATAATCTAAGATTCCAGGGCTTTATGGATAAGGTGGGAAGGGTATTGCAAGAGGTGGGAGAATTCCTGTATTCATCTTTTTCTCTGGAATTGTTATAATTGAAATCTGCACTGCTGCAAAACTGGAGTCCTGGCTTTCACTCTTCCCCCTCTCTCACCATTAAACATCTTTTCTACATCTTCTACATTTCTTATACTGTGTCAAAATACAGGTCTAATGCACTCTTCTCAAAAGAATTCTCAATGGCTTCCTCTTTGCTGCTTGATTAAAAATACATACTCTTCAGTCTGGCATTAAAGATCCTTCCCAATGTGCCTGTAGCTCATTGTTACAGACTTATTGCACATTATTTTCCTTTATGAACTCTTCATTCTAGCCAAACTCAACTACTTTTCTGTTTCTGTAGCAGTCATCTATCTAACACTTCCCTGCCTTTGTACAAGTTTTCATCTCTGCCTGGAATACCCTCACTCTTTATCTTTGTTCCTTAGAATTCCTAGCTTTCTTCAAAGGAGAGCCCATATGCTGCCTTCTGTGGGAAGACTTTGTGATTCTCACAGTTAAGTATACCCCCTTTCTTCAAAAGATGACATCCAAGAATTTCTTTACCATCTGCTATTTGTCCAATACCCCTACCCCAAGAAGAATATGAATTTCTTGTTTTTTCATTTTCTTTATATCTCCAATTCCAAATCAAGAATATCTTATCATTTTAGTAACAGAATGCTACATCCTCAATCCTGTTGTGTGACTAGTCTATTTCTACATCTATTTCAAAGGTCTATTATTGCACTTTTCTTTGCTTCTTGAAGTCTCCTGTTCCCTTCAAGGATCAATTCAAGGATCACTTCCTTAAAGGAGTATTTTTTTTCAGTTCCCAATGTTACTAGGACTTCTTTCTTAAGAATTATTTCTTTTGCCCAGACCTTGGGCCCATCAGAGGCTAAACAGCTTACACAGTCACGTAATACCTCTGGCAATTGGGAACCTGGGACAGAGATCGGCTAAATGTATTAAGTCCTGTTTTGGGGTACAGAACTTTTCTGATTTAAATACTTTTAATTCCCATGCAGATTGTGATTGTGATCTACACATGGGAACTTGGATAGCTATATCCTTCAGTTTATAACTTTCCTAAATATTTGTATTTAGTACCAGAATTAAAAAAAAATATTATTCATTATTCAATCTTCAGATCTTGATCCTACACTTGCGTTCAGTATATTCCTCGACTAAAATAGCTGCTCTCAATGAAATTACTTTGTATTTACTTTTAGAAATGCTTTATATTTATTTAGCTTTAAATATATTGTTTTTCAGGTAAATGTTAACTCATTAAGGGAAGGAACTGTTTCCTTTTTGTCTTTGTATTCCCAATACCTGACCCATTGTTGACATTTAATAAATGCTTGTTGAATTGTTCTAGAGGGAACAAGGGGGGTGGTTAGAATGCATTATTATAGGTCTCCTCCAAATAGCTAGAAGATAACAACTGATAATTGATGTATTTAGTCAAAGGACCATAGATGAGAGAAAGCAAAAGTTATATTGAACAAGATTGATAATAGAGAACATTATTATAAGGTAATTTCTTTGCAACTATATGTTTGTATAAAAATAACTGTATTTTTATTTTAAGGTGTATTTTAATTAAGTCTGGATTAAAAATCACATGGATTTTGTACAAACACATACTCTCTCAGTTACCTGGTTAGTTTATGTAGTTGTTTACTATCTTTTATTTGGTGATAACTACCTATGAATAGTGTCTTAGAGGACACAATTTTTCTTAAGTGGCAGAACTACATTCCAGGCTATAAGATGATGGCAGATAATAGAGGAAAGAATAAAATCCCCTCAATCTTATTAATTCACTTGGCAGAGTCCTGTCCCTGACACACAATGATCAAGTGACTCTGGACAAACCACTTAATCACTCAGTGACCCAAGGAACTCTAAATGACTGGAAATTGTCCAGCAGGTGTTGACCTACATTGGTCCAGGGAGTTTTCTAATCAGAAGTTCCCCATACCAATGAAGTTCACAAGTCTGTACTCCTTCACTAAAAACAGGAAAAGATATTTGAATATTTGAACTTAGTTACAATCTGTGTTCCATAAAACACATGGTTGATTTTGTAGCCATTTCATTCATGTGTAAAATTTTTTCTCAGATATTTTTTGGACAGTGCAGAATACTCAGTTGCCAAAATACATATTTTTTTCTACTAGTCCTTTTAAAGTACTCCTTAACTGAATTTTGTCTGTTCAACCCTTTCTTAGTCTTATAATCCATATAACCTAAAGGAAAAAATAAGCTGGTCAGAAGTTTAATGACAATATTAGTATGTTTTCAATTAGTTTGTTTTTTTCTTTAATATGATAGTAAATGAGTCTATAGAAGATTTTCATGTAGATTTTACAAATATGAGAAAGTAAGAACATGGTTTGATAGCTATTGAAATCCTCTGAATTACCTTTTTTTGGGAGGTAGTAATATTGTCTACAGTTTTAAAGATATATTTATAGTTTTTCTTCTGTGAGATATAAAATAACCACTCAATACTTTAAAATTCTGTGACCTCTAGTATAATTTTTTCTTTAATACTTGGTTTGGCACAACTGCTCTTCCTAACTTTCTTAAGAATCATTTCTTTTTTTCTCACATAAACACACATTGAGATTTTAGACTAAACATGTAGTGATTCCTTTTTCATTGACGGTAGCAATATTACTAATAATATCTAGCACATACATAACTCTTTAAAATTTGGGAAGTGCTTTACAAATATTATCTCACTTTATTCTCACAACAACCCTGTGGAGTGGATACTAATATTATCTCTATTTTGCAGATGAGGTCCCAAAAGGTGAGAGTGGTTATGTGACTTGCCCAGGGTCACACAGATAGTAAGTATCTGAGGCAGGATTCAGAAATCAGGTCCTTCCTATTCCATGTCAAGTGATTTAACCCTGTGCCACTTAATTGCCTAGAGAGTTATTAAAAATAATCAAAAATGTGTTTTTTATTTTCAACTACAAATATGGGATGATAAAGATTAGTTTGATGTGATGCCAAAATTTGACAGATAGTTCCAATACTTTTTTAAAAATAAAATGATACTTAAACTTTTCTACATCCTCTTCTTAGGTGTTTTATCAATGAATTTCATTTCTAGCACATTATTCTTGTCTGCCATGTTTCTTGGGTGAGAAAATAGATGAAATGTATTGAGTATGGTAGCTTTGGGGATTTTTAGCATCTGCATTTTGGCAACTGCTTTACATGGGCTAAATTTAAAAATTTATAAATTGTATATTTTCTCCCCCACCTTCCCTCACCCCTCCCCTTCATGGCAAATGATCTAGTAAAAGTTATACTTCTATATTTGTGTTTAACATATATACATATTAGTCATTTTGTTTAAGAGGAATTAGAGCTAAGGCAAAAGAAAGAAAACCATGAGATAACAAGGAAAAATATGAGGACTTATTAAAAAAGTGAATATAATTCAGATTTTGTGTTTTTATCCCTCTTCTGGATGTGGCTGGCATTGTCCTTATAACAGGTCTCCCAAATCTTTTTAATCTGCTGAGAGGAGCTGCATCCATCATAGTTGATCAACTCACAATGTTGTTGCTGTTAATGTATACAGTGTTCTCTTGGTTCCACTCCCTTTGTTCAGCATAAGTTCATGTAATTCTTTGCAAACTTCTCCAAAGTCTGACCACTTATGTTTCTTTATAGAACAGTAGTGCTGCAATTTATTCAGCCATTCCCCAATTGATGGGCATCCCCTCAATTTCTAATTCTTTGCCACTACAAAAAGAAGCTATAAATATTTTTGAACATGTGCGACTTTCCCCTGCATGGGTTAAGCTTTTTTAATTTTAGTTTTTAGAAAGATTTTATTTATTTTGAATTTTACAATTTTTTTCTCTAATCTTGCTTCCCTCCCCCCACCCCCAGAAGGCAGTTTTTGTTAGTCTTTATATTGTTTCCATGGTATACATTGATATAAGTTGAATGTGATAAGAGAGAAATCATATCCTTAAGGAAGAAACATAAAGTATGAGATACAGCAGAATTATATGACATTAGATGACATTTTTAAAAAAATTAAAGGTAATAGTTTTTGGTCTTTGTTCAAACTTCACAGTTCTTTCTCAAGCTACAGATGGCATTCTCTGTCACAGATGTCCCCAAATTGTGCCTGATTGTTGTCATGTTGGTTATGAGCAAGTCCATTAAGGCTGATCACCCCATGTTACTGTTAGGGTATACAGTGTTCTTCTGGTTCTGCTCATTTTGCTCAGCATCAGTTCATGCAAATCCTTACAGGCTTTCCTGAATTCCCATCCCTCCTGGTTTCTAAAAGAACAATAGTGTTCCATCACATACATATACCACAGTTTATTAAGCCATTCCCCAGTTGATGGACATTCACTCAATTTCCAGTTCTTTGCCACCACAAATATTTCTTTGGTGACAATAATAGAAAAGAGCAAATAGTTTCTATAAATCATTTTTTACAGTCATCTATATTTCCCTTTCCTCTCTTCACATTTAGCTGACTGAAAGATACTCAAAGAGGCAAGAATATTAAATCCTGTTGTGTGTGTGTGTGTGTGTGTATATATATATATATATATATATATATATATTGTTTTTCATCTATATTGTTTTTCATCTGCAAAACAAATTAAGACAATTTAGTTGAGCAAAATTCTATCTCCACCAAGGAATGTTTCTTGCCTATATGAAAATAAAATAAGATTCCTTAACAAATACAACCCTCAAAGATCATTAATATTAAGCAAGGAAAGGCAGCTAGGTGGCACAGTGGATAGAGCAACTGCCCATGAGTCAGGAGTAAAAGAGTTCAAATCTGGCCTCAGACATGTGTGGCCTTGGGCAAGCCGCTTAACCCCATTTGCCTTGCAAAAAAAAACCCCAAACAACTAAAAAAACATTAAGCAAGGAATAAAAACAGGGAGATGTACACTTACAAATGATGTTTACCATGATTATGAAACATTTCTTAAACAGGATACAAATGGAAGAGAGATTCCCATTATTTCCTACTTATCTATTTTCCTAGACTTCCACATCTGCAGAAACTTCATACTTCAAGATGAAGTCTACTTGGAAACTACCCCTGCCTCTGGGACCCCTCCTTACCTATTATTGGAGAGAGTGGGAGGTGAACTATTCAGGGATGTCAACCAGGGACTTCTCATCATTTCTCATTTGGGTATGTTCCTGGACTTTAACATCATCAGAAATTCATCATTCTGTAAAATGAAATCAACATTTCCCACCCTGAATGCATGTTCCTGTCCTTGGAAACTTCCCCTTCCTCCTGCTTTTCAGCTCCTGTGATATCTTTCCCCTATTAGATTGTGAATTCTTTTAAAATTTTTTTTATTTATTTAAGGCAATGGGATTAAATGATTTGCCCAAGGTCACACAGCTAGACAAATATTAAGTGTCTGAGTTCTGGATTTGGAGTTCTGGATTTGAACTCAGGTCCTCCTGACTTCCAGGCCAGTGCTCAATCCACTGTGCCACCTAGGTGCCCCAGATTGTGAATTCTTTAACAATAAGGACTATCCTACACCTTTATGTCCCTGGTGTTTAGCACATAGAAGTCACTTAATAAATTTTTACCGATTCTGTTTTCCTACAAATTGTGACGTTCTCCTGATGCTCTTATCTTCAGATAACATTGTAACTATTGTATTAAAAACCCTAGAACATGGCCTCCTGAATGAGATCTATGATTACTCAAAAGACTTGCCTAATATATGAAGAAAGAACCAAATGATGAAAAATAAACTGTCCAGTCTCTGATATGCAGTTGCATAATTATCCTGTTCAATTAATGTATAGATATACCTTTCTGGTATCAGATACTGCATATGTACAATAAATTGGTCTAGAATTGAAGTGGAGAAGGAGAGAAGAGATATTTGAGTAAGTGTTCAGAGCTCTTGATGATCTTCAGGTGCTCTCTGACACCTCTCTGACATTTTAAACTAGATGTTCTCCCAGATAAACTTTTTGGTTTAAAAATCTCATAACAGGACAATCTTGGAAAAATCAAAGTTGTATTTGACCCAAGAGGCAAGAGAGAGATGTGTAGTACACGTAAGTAGGTTGTAGCCTATTTCATTGGGGCAGCTACATGGCATAGTGGATAGAGCAATGGTTTTGGAGACAGGAAGATGGGAGTTCAAATTCAGACTCAGACACTTGCCACAGACTACTTGTGTGACATTGGACGAGTCACTTAATCCTGATTGCCTTGCACTTAGAGTCATCTCCAGTTGTCTTGATTCCTATCTGGCCACTGGAGGAGAAAGCGATGCTGATAACTTAGCACACCTCACTCAAATCCAATTCATATACTTGTCATGGCATCACATCATCATCATTTCAAGGATGATCTAGGCACGAGAAATTGTATAAAGCATATTGTATAGGAAAATATGTAATTGGCAAACTAAGAAGCATAGTCATCTAGGGAAAATGAGTGATAACATAAAAAGAATGAGTGCTGACATGGCATACCATAATGACTTAGAGAAAGATATAAAGTGTGACTTATGAGTCTCTGTGTGAGTCCATATACAGGAAAACATATGTGATGATGTTATAGTCTGTTTGGGTTGTAATTTCTTCTAAAGAAGGGACCATACATTGAGGTACCCCTGTGTTTCTTATTGAGATTATTTTGTTACCAAAAATCATCTTGTGGTAGTAACAAAAATAGCTTATAGTTATATATCCTCTTGACTACATTGATATTCTTCAAGACTCAATTCAATTCCCATCCTCTGCACGAGGCCTTCCTTTCTTTTGCTAGTATCTTCCCCCTGGATTACCTTTCATTTTTCAGATGAGGAAACTGAGTCATGATTGATTAAAATGAAGTCATTCCCTGTTAAGGGAGGCAAGATCTGAATCTCTATGTCCAAATTCAGTCTTTTTTTCCCACTACACCATTTTAAATGATGTTTAGGATTAAGCATGACAATTCTATGGACACTAGGTGGCGTGGGATAGTTGCAGGGAGAGCATTTGAAACTATTTTCCATATTTGGATCTGCAGACATCTGCAGTTTGTACTGAACTAAGTCTCTGTTGTAATAAAAAGTTCATTCATTCTATGAGCAATACAAAATGCAGTGAAGCAAGACTTCAAAGACCGAAAATAGCATCGTTTAAAAAAGAAAACCAAATCTTTTGCAACTTATTTGAAGTTGTTCAAAACAAGATTCCTGACATATCAACCCCCTAGAAGTCTAATTATAAAGGCTTTGATCACAAAAGCCAACTATTGATAATTATTAGGTTTACAGATTTAATCACAGAATCATACAACCTGGAAGAGGCCTGAGAGATCATCTTGGAGAAAAAACTATAGAACACAAAAACCATAGAACAATAGGTCAGAAAAACTCACAAGAAGCTGTTTTAATAATAAAGACAGTGTCAAAAACAATGTATATGAAGATAACTAAAATGATGAATAAATAGAAAAAGCAATAGTGATTTCAGACAACAAATAATGAAACATATTTTGCTCATTTTGGTAGAGACATAATAGGAAGACAATGCAGAATATTGCTTACATTGACAGATGGAGTCATTATATTAGTCAATTGCTTGACTATTTTTATTACAAAAGGGAGTTCAATTTCTGAGCATGGGTCACAGATATAGGAATGACTAAAATGGGATGTAAAAATAAAAGGCATCTGTCTTGGCCAGACTTCCTACGTGCATTGCCAAGGAGATTGGGAATAGGACATAGATGCCTGATGATTTGGGCAGTTTTCCCAGCAACCTCTCAACTCTGCTTCCCCAAGATAGTTTTGCCCTGACCTTGAGGATTAAGGGAAATTGTGGGAGCAAGAAGCAAGTATAGAGTACATGACTAAAGAGAAGAGACTTTCCATTGTAGGAAAAGTGGGGAGAGGTGGAACGGGCACCAAAAAGCCTTAAGTTCCCCTATCTAGCTTAGGATCCTATTGAGTGGTTCAAATCAAAGGTATAGGTAGACTGGGTCCTGTTAGTGTTGATCTTATCTGAGGGTATTTTGTACTCATTGGCAAGACTCCCATTGTAAATTTTCTCCAGTGCTTTTTAGGAGGGAGCATCTTTGTTGCCATTGACATTTTTTAATCTTCTCTCTTCTTGTACCCATCTGGAGGGAGATAACTAGTCATACTCTCCTTTCCCTATCTCCTATCATTTCCCATTCAACTGCATTCCTTAAGTTTCAACAGTGCTTTCCAGAATCTCAGCATCCTGCAAGATCACATCAATCCTGAAATTCAATATCTTCTCTACTCCCCCTGATATCCTTTCCTCCCTTTGATGGGAAGGAGGGACAGTAATGAACTCCTCAAGAGCTCAATAAGCATTTCATTATTTAAGGAGGACTCCCAGGGCAGAATTATGTCATTTTCTAACCAGCAATACTTCTCTAGATTTCATCTAGATTTCATCTATTATGGGTGACCTCTCTCCCCATCGTTCTCTTTTTAACTTTTGAAAAAGCTATAAATACTTTTAAAATTGTGAGCTTCATGAAATCAGGGAGTATCTTTTATCTTTCTTTGTAGTTGTCCTTCATATTTGAAGAAGATCATGACATCAAGTACATGATGGCATGACATGTGCATCATTATAGCGAAGGGAATGTTGGTATAGTTATAATTTTTTGATAATGCGTTATAACTAACTTGTCTTTGAATTGTTCTACTTAGCTCTGCAACCATACTCCATCTGGAACTCAAAACCTTTGGTTTTTTGGAAGCTGTGGGAATAGCACTGTTGGATCGTTAGCATCATTTGTGCTCATAACTATGACGGTATCTGATTGTCTTTGAACTGCTGACTTTCATTGACTTAGCATAGTAGCTGGCATGTAGTAGGTGAATAATAAATATTTGATTGACTAATTGTAGTTGACAAGGTTAGGCATAGACTGTCTCTATCTTTAACAGTAATTTTGGAAATTTTTGCTATTTTGGGTGACTACATAAAAAGATAACTATATTGTCCCTGTTCTTTGTACTTTGTGTTAATGTTTAGAGGAGATTAGGTAAATCGAAGGAAAATTTGAAGTGAGGATCTCTAACGTATTGGGATTTATTTCTTTAATATCCAACTTAGTATTACCAGACATGATATACAAATGGTGTATTTAGGAGTCAAACATTAAGAGAAATGGAAGTTTATTTGACATAGAAGAAAAACAGTTCTTGGGGCCAAACATTCCTGACAACATTTGAGCAGATAGTCAAAGGGAAAAATAATCAGTGGAGTGGTGGCAGTTGTTTGCCTTGGAAGCTTTCTCTGAGAAAACTTTACTTCTGAGTGGGATAGGTTGCAAGAAAAGTACCCAACACAAGAAGGGAGGGGGGGAATAATTTGTATGGATATTCTCATTAGGTCCCTCACTTCAGTGGGTGACTCACCTACTCAAAAATCAAACTGTTTTGCTCATCTACATCTCTTATAGTTATACAAAAATAAAATGTTTATTTTAAAGAAGTTTTTATTAATCTTTGGGAGTCTGCACCTAAATGATAAATGCTGATCCTAAGACTGTAAAAAAAACCCCCTCAAAACCACCCAAAACTGTGAACCTTAAAACTGTAAAAACCTTAAAAACAGGGGCAGCTAGGTGGCATAGTGGATAAAGCATTGGCCTTGCACTCGGTGTACCTGGGTTCAAATCTGATCACAGACACTTTATAATTACCTAGCTGTGTGGCCTTGGGCAAGCCACTTAATCCCATTTGCCTTGCAAAAAACCTAAAAAAACCCCTTAAAAACATAAAGTTAAAATAAAATGAGAGAAAAATATAGGTTAGATATTTTTAAGTTTTATTCTCTAAGATCTTACTTCTAAACCTTTAAGTGTAAGTCATTATGCTAATAACCACACTGACCTGGGAAAGGAGTTGATCTTCTAAGCAAAAACAGAGAATAGGGAAAATTATAAATCTACTTTGTGGCCTAACTATGAAAGTTGCAGAATATCTCTGCCCCAGACTATTCCTAAAGTGTTCTTTAAAGACTATCATCCTGGTACAATACTAACTGATCTCTTGTTGTTTTTTCCTGGCAGGATAGTCTCCCAGCATCCTGTTAATTGTCCTCCTAAGTTTTTAATTAGCATTAGCTTAAGATATGCAGGAGTCTTAATTTCTTGCTTACTGATATGTGATTCTAAAGAAACCAGTAATTTACAAGTATGTAAAGTTTTGAGAAATTATTATGCTTAACATAAGATATATATTGCTATTGCTTTCTTTAAAAAATGGGCAAAAAAGTATTAGACTAAAGGTCAAGCAAGTTGAATTTTAGTCACAACTCTGTTATTATCTAACTGTTTGATTTTTAGATAAGTTACTTTTCTGGATCTAAATTGCTTCCTCTTTAAAATAAAAGGGTTAAGCTAGATAATTTCTAAGACCTGAAACCTAATTTCTGCAAATTGGGATTTCACAGCATCGATGCACTCAATGGCTTATCCTAGTGAATTTTAATTGAATATCAATTAAGCAGCAAGTATTTTAATGCTTGCTACTTCCCAAGATGCTCATTGTGTACTTTCAGAAATATCCAGTTTTAGTAGTTTTCCTTTATAAGTTCAAATCTACTCTTTTTCATATTATTTTCCACAGAAAAAGAGGGTGGAACATGGATAGGAAAACTATGATATAGATTAAATATGAGATAGAAATCTGGGAAAATTTATGTTTGGACCCAGAAAAGGCTGTAAATCAGCAGGTTGAGAGGTGTTCAAAGAGACTGAAAAAGGAAGGGAGATAGCATGAGAGATAGCATTTGTCAATATATAGAGATGGGAGAGATTGTTTTCAGAGATAGGCATTTCAGAGTTCAGAACTGTAGTGTTTTCATGTACTGTGAGAGCTGAGATGGCTGGTTGAGGAGAGATGGGGTCCACAGGACTTGAGGAGCTAGATGGCTGGTGTTAGGAAAGCCATGGATGGGGAAACTGAATATTAAGATTGATGGAACAGAATGAAATAAAGCAAAAAACTGGGACCAGGTTCAAAGGCATTGAGAAAAAAAGGAGAATATGTTGGAATTTGGCAGAAGGCAATAAAACAGGGGGGTGGCTGATCTAAACTTCAAAGGAGTATAGGCAAAGCCCTGTTCATGACCTATACACCACACTTCACCTGCTGAATGGTTCTAATAATTCCTTAAAATCTACACATTAGTGATTCATTATGAGACTTTAATGCTCAGAAGTAGAACCTCACAATACAAATTGTTTTAATGGGGGGAGGGGATGGTAGTGGTGGTATTATTGATAATACAAATTGATCTAGTGGATAGAGAATATTGAAGTTGCATGAACTCTGATCATCTCACTGCTACTTCATTCTTAGTATTGTTTTTGGTTCTGAAAAGTGAAGCATCCTATTTATGTTCTCACCAGCTCAGAATTTTATAGATGAACTCAGAGAAACCCAAGATGATTAGGTTCTGTGGAGTTTTGGGGAACCCTTTCAAATTGCCCCAGTTAAAACAGACAAATGGTACCTATGAATACAGTTATCAGGAAGAAAAACAAATATAGATTAAATCAGGATTTAGTTGAATTACAATATTAGTAGTTGCACTTAACAGAATTATCAGCTATTCTAGCTATTTCAGTCAAAGTGTATTTTCTGTCTTCCTCCCCCATCTTGTGAAAAGGAAACAGTTAAATCGCATTGCATTAGCTAAACTTAAATGCTGCCTTCTCAAGGAAGTTTCACATCATTTGACATTTTTCTTAGATATATTTAATATCTATTACTTTATATTTTAATTATTTTAGTAGATGTTAAATCTCCCTCTAAGCTCCATGAATAAGAAAATTTGTATTTTATTCAACAACAATATCTATTTGTATTTTATTGTAGACAATATCTACACATAATACTCTATTAATAAATATTTATTGAATTGAAAGTCCATACAAAAGAAAATTGATGCAAATATGATACCAAATAGAATCTATTTCCCCAATAGATAAATATTCAAAGGACTTGAACATAAGAAGACAGACTCCAAGTCATTGAGAGTAAGAGAAATACAATTTAAAAAACCACTTTGAGGTAAATCAAGAAAATTAAGAAAGATGATGAAAGATGGAAATAATAAATGTGAGGTTGTAAATGCTTTGGAATGATGTTGTGAAGTGGTCCAACCTTTCTGAATTGCAAATTTGAACTATGCAAAAAAGTGACTACACTATTTCCTTGGACCTAGAAATCTTATTACAGGGTTTATTTGCCACGCAAATAAAAGATACAAACAATGATGCAATTTACAATAAAATATTCATTGCAAAGAACTAAGAGCAAAATTGGTGAATACTGGTAGAAAATTATGCTATATGAAGATAATGGCTTATTAGTGTGTAATAAGAAATTAGGGGTATGAATAATTAACAGAAACTTCAAAAGATCAGTACAAACTGACACAATAAAGTAAGAACTAAGAAATAATACATATTATCTGGAGCAATGTAAATGAAAAATCAACAAAAGAAAGGTGACATCTGAATAGCTGGAAAACCATAAATGAAGATGTTTCAAAAGAGATAGTAAAACATTTCTTCTCACAACAGAGAGGTAGAAGATTTCTAGGACAGAAAATGGTATTTTTTTTTGACAAGATTTAGGATAAAAATATTTTTACTTGTTATAATGGATGGTTTGATCTCTGGGTTAGGGTGGAAACTGACAGTGGTATAGAAATAGAAGGCACCAACAGAACATTTTTTTTAAAAAAAGAGTAATTATGCAGTATAGTATATAAACATATCCAATATTTATAAAGTACCATGTTAGACCCTTAGGAAGATCCAAAGTTGAGATAAGAGATGATTTGTAGGGAGGAGAGAGAGGGCTAGTACAGTAATCAATTCTTGTGCTGATGAAAGTTTGTACTGAGGTGGTATAAACTGGGATAGAGAGAACATAGGAGAGATGGAGTTGATAGGATCTGGTGACAGTGAATATGAGAAATGAGGGAGAGGGAAAGTTAATAATAACTGTAGGGTTAAAGAGATGGATGAATGATAGTATCATAGAAAGATGGAAGGAAGGAGAAAGAGTTTAAGTAGTATTCAGACTTGGTTTTGGACAAGTGAAATTTGAGCAGAGATTTTTTTTAGACATCTGGAGATCAAAAGAAATGAAAAGACTAGAGATAGAAACACAGGAATCACAGGATCATAGAGTTAGTATGGAAAGAAACGGTAAGGATAATCTAATTCAAATCCTTCATTGTACATCATCATCATCATCATCATCATCATCATCATGTTTGTCCTTCATTCCCAAAGAAGAACATGACATCAGGGAGTGACAAGCACATGAGTTGGATTTGAGTGAAGGGGTGCAAGGGGTGCTGTGCTAAGTCACCAGCCTCACTTTTCCTTCAGTCAAATGGATCCAGTAGCCAGATATGAATCAGGATGACTGGAGATGGCCCTGGATGAGAGGCAACCAGGGTTAAGTTACTTGCCCAAGTTGGATTTGAACTCCTGTCCTCCTGACTCCAAAGCCAATGCTCTATCCACTGTGCTATTTGCTTTCATTTTATATATGAGTAAAATGAAGTATAGAGAGGTTGTTATTTGTCTAAGTTCACACTGATATTAAGTGGCACACCCACTCTGGATTCCCCCAAAATATAGGGCAACTAAAATTTTCTCAGGGGCTTCCTGCCACTTGTAAGACCAAACTTAATAGAATTCCAAACTCACCCAACAATGCCATAAGCAGGCTCATTTTGAGAAGAAAGAAAAACTGACTGAAGTAAATTCAAAATTTGTGTGGCCCCCTAAAGGGAACTAAGTACATAGAGCTAATTACTTGCTGGGTTTATACAAGCAGAAAAAGCTCATCCTATGAGTCTTTATTCTATAAGGATCTCACATTAAGACAAGCAATCTGAAAATGAATATTTATGATCTAGGCACCAATATTTTATGATTCAAAATACTCTGAGTAACTGTAACATTTCTATTCTGTAGAGTAGATATCAGTAGTTAAGTATTCAAACAAGCAAAAGATTTAAAAAAGGAATTGATCTGATCTTCAAGAAAATACATGAGGAAAAACTGACAACTGTATAATTAAAGTCTAAAATAAAGGAGAGAAAAAAATTATTTACCCATTTTCCTTTAATAGAGTCTGTAAACCAGGGAATCCAATGAAGGAATTCCACGTTGAGAATTTCTTCAGTGGGTTCCTAAAAATGTGATGGATACCAAATGTATTTCAGATGTATCCCTATGTATGGTTCTTAGACTCTGAGCTCTCTCCTAACTCATATTTAGATTAGCAAATCGGAGCCCTAGAGGTAGACAAAAGCTTCCACCCCTCCTTTTTTTCATGCTTCTAGGGGTAACTCTGAGAGATTGGGCCTTTTTTCTAATACTATTATTCATGAGAATCTATCCAGTATTTTTCTCTTAATTTTAATATTTTTTAATGTTTTTTCAAGGCAATGGGTTTAAGTACTTGCCCAAGGTCACACAACTAAGTAATTATTAAATATCTGAGGTTGCATTTGAATTCAGGTCCTCCTGACTCCAGGGCTGATTCTCTATCTACTGCTCCACCTAGCTGCCCCTAAATATTAATACTTTTTTTTTTACAAGGCAAATGGGGTTAAGTGGCTTGCCCAAGGCCACACAGCTAGGTAATTATTAAGTGTCTGAGACCAGATTTGAATCCAGGTACTCCTGACTCCAGGGCCGGTGCTTTATCCACTGTGCCATCTAGCCGACCCAATATTAATTCTTAATGATTTTTACTATAACATAATTTTGACCAACTGATCTCTTTTCAACATCATTTGACCAGTTGCTATTTCCTGACATCAATTTATCAGTTAACATCATTAATTTTTATAAAGACATATTTGATGGGAACGTATAGCAAGGACAGAAATATATACCCTCCACTCCCCTACTTATTCCCATACCCACTCAATTCTTGAATAGAATGGAATTTAAAGTGGTTGTTATGAACTTCCCCCCACCAAATTTACCTCTGGATGTGGGATAGTTAATGTATGAGTGACTCCCCTGTTTTTAAGGCATAATGACTTGATTTCAACCTACTAAGCTGAGTTGAACAGAAGTTAACATAGTACGCATTTAAAACATGTTTATAGATTGATTAATGGGTCCTGTATTTTGTTAATATTGAACAAGATTTTGTTAGGCTATTTTACAAATCTGGTCCATTTTGTAGTTCTGAAATTGTGCAGTAGGACTGACAGTGCATATGTGTTATTTGCTTTAAAAGTGTTCTCCCCATTTACCTTTGATTTCAAGATTTTAGTGAATTTTGTAATATTTTTAACTATCTTTCTCCTAGATAGTTTTGTGTTTTGCCTGGAGGAGAGCAGGGTATTAATTACAATTCCCTTCATCCTGCAGTTCAAATTAACTGTGGTATTAATTAACTATGGGATTCAATTATCTTTTTCTTTGATGGATGTTAGAATTTTACACTTATTAAATACAAATGACCCTTTAGTATAATTGAAAAGATTTACTTGATAAAGGCACACTTTAATACACAATTTTGGTGAAGCCATATTGCTCAGTTCCATTTATGTCAAATGGAGGTGCAGTTATGATAATAAAGGACTTTCTAATTATTTTTATCATAAGTTTACATTTAGGAATGACAAATTTATTTGGAATTTTATTCTTTCAAACAGGATGTGGCTGTTCATTGCTCATTTTAGAATCATGAAGAAAGGAAAAAACCCCCAGAAAATTCCACTTTTGGTAGTGACATCTTATAAATAGCTTTATAATTATTTCCAGTCCACATTTTGTAAACAGAGTCTGCTATTGATGATAATATAAAAGTGTTGATTTTCTTCAGTTCTCTGTATTTGGAGTTTTGGAATTAGAGTGGAGAACATTTTATGAGAAGGAAAGGATGTAGGCTTTAAATCAACAAGCATGCATGTATATTGATTTGGTAAAATTAAGAGAAAATAATTATTCAAATCTCCAAAACTTTGTTCTTTATTATTATTAGGAAAATAGAAACTTGATATTTCTAATATTCATCTCTCTTAATGAATAATACAAATAATACAGGTTCTGAGTTACAACTTCTATAAAAGAGTTGAACTATGCATTATATTATTTTGAGGAGGGCCCAGAAGCAAAATAATCATTATTTTGGACATTTAGTTAGCACTTTAAAGTTTGCCACACATTTTATATGTTTTATCTCATTTTAATTTCACAGCAATCCTTTGAGATAGGTGCTATAATTATCTCTATTTCATACACATACAATGGAGAAAATAAGTGATTTGAACAGGGTCACATAAGCAGCAAATATTTGAGGTGAACCTCACACTCAGGTCTTTCTGGCTCCAAATCCCACACTCTAATATACATTGGAGGAATTAAAGTCTTTACTTTGGTAGGAAGTCTGACCTAGAAACCTTTATTGTTTCCTAGAAGGCTGAACTTGGGTGCCACCTTGTATAGGAAGTCTTTCCCTATCCTTTTAATTGTTAATACTATTTCTCTTTCAAAACATGGATTTTTAAAAATCTATTTACATACTGTATTTTGTCCTTGTATCCTTAGGACCTAGGAGAGTGTCTTGTACATAGGAGGCTCCAGAAATGTTTGATCTGAATAGAATATAATATGTACATAATGGTTTTCCTTTTCTTTATCCTTATGCATACATGCAGCATCAATGCAACAGTAATGAAGTGATTTATTGTGATATAAATTAGTTTATTTATTATCATGATAATGGATGAAATTTCCTCTACTTTTTTTTTAATTGATAGGAGGTTCTTTCTTAAAAATTTTAATTTATTTAACGGGGGTTAAATGACTTGCCCAAGGTCACACAGCTAGGCAATTATTAAATGTCTGAGGCTGGATTTGAACTCAGGTCCTTCTGACTTCAAGATCAGTACTCTATCCATGCACCACCTAGCTACCTTCTGATCTAGGTTCTTTAAGAGACCTAACTCATGAAAATTACACCATTCATTTTCACCATTCTCTTTAAAGGGAAAACAACAATTCTCAAAGTAGTATGAAGATACTAGAAATGTTTGCTAGACTGTTTTATTTGCTAAAAAATTCAGAATGAGTCTTCTTATTTTCCTAATGACCTTCCATGAGCTGATTACTCTGTGGTACTCTGAGGTTAAATTTTTTCTTTTTTACTTCTAGTTGACATTTTATTTTGTACAATTACATGTAAAATTTTTAACATTCATTTTTTTTGACATTTTAACATTTTATTTGTTTTCCAATTATATACAATAGTAATATGTACCCACCATTTTTGCAAGACTCTGAATTGTACAATCCCCCCCTCCCTTCCCTCCCCAACCCCTCGCAGAAGGCTGTCTGGTAGTCTCTACATTGTTTCCATGCCATGCATTGATGTAAATTGAATGTGTTATAAGAGTAAACATAAGAATAAAATAACCTCTCCCCCCAAGAAGATGAGAAACTTTAAGAATAGAGAGAAAGAAAAAAATGTACTTCAGTCTCTGTTCAGATTTCAATGGCTCTGTCTCTGGGATGAGTTGCTTTCTTTATCATAAGTCCACCAGAGAAGTTGCTTCAATATTTTTAGCACAGTTGCTATTATTATCTATATCTCTGCTCTATTCCTTCCCACTCTCATGTATTCAGAATTATTCTCTCTCTCTCTCTCCTTTCATCCTGGCCCTGTCTAAAAGTATATTGCATCTGAGTACCCTCTCCTTTTATCTTCCCTCTCTTACATCACCTATCCCCCCCTTCCCTCCCCCCATTCCCCCTCATCCTGTCCCTTTCCTCCCATCCTTCTCCAGGGCAAGACAGATTTCCTCACTCTATTAAGTGTGTATGTCATTTCCTTCCTGAGCCAATTTCCGATGACAATGAAGGCTCACTCATTCCCCCTTGCCTTCCCCCCTCCACTCCATTGAATAAACTTTTTCTTGACTTATGTGAAATCTCTCAGTTTCTTCATCTTCTTTTCCTTCCTCCCAGTACTTTCCCCCATCACCCATTGACTCCATCCCTTTACCACATCATACCATTATAATATGCTCCTTTCCTATGTCCTGTCTATATATACTCCTTCTAACAGCTCTTATAAATGAGAAAGTTCATATGAGTTATCAATATCTTCTGGTGCAGGAATAAAAACAGTTCAACATCATCAAGTTCCTCATAGTTAGTCCCTCTCTTCCACTCCCTCTATAGTTTTCCAGAGTCCTGTACTTGGAGATCAAACTTTCTGTTCAGCTCTGATTGTCTCAATAGGAAAATTTGAAAGTCTCCTGTTTCATTGAAAGTCCATCTTTTTCCCCTGAAAGAGGGTGTTCAGTTTTGCTGTGTAGTTGATTCTTGGTTGTAAACCAAGATCTTTTGCCTTCTGGAATATCATATTCCAATCCCTATGAGCTCTTAATGTAGATGCTGCCAGATTCTGTGTAATCCTGACTATGGAGCCTCGGTAGTTGAATTGTTTTGTTTCTGACAGCTTTTAGAATTTTCTCTTTGATTTGGGAATTTTGGAATTTGGCTATAATATTCCTGGAAGTTTTTCTTTTGGGATCTCTTTCAGGAGGTGAACAGTGAATCCTCTTGATTTCTATTTTACCCTCTGCTTCTAGGATTTCAGGGCAATTTTCTTTAAGAATTTCTTGAAAAATGGAGTCTAGGCTTTTCTCCTGATCGTGGTTTTCAGATAGCCCAATGATTTTTAAATTATTTCTTCTGGATCTGTTTTCAAGGTCAGTTGTTTTTCCAATGAGATATTTCACATTTTCTTCTAATTTTTGGCTTTTTTGGAAGAGTTTTATTTCTTCCTGATTTCTTGCAAAGTCATCAGCTTCCTTTAGTTCCATTCTGCATTTGAAGGAGTTATTTTCTTCAGAGAGCTTTTTTATCTCCTTTTCCAGTTGGCCAATTCTGCTTTTTTAAGGTATTCATTTGCCTTTTGTTTTGCTTTTTCCATTAGGTCTAAACTTGTTTTTAACATATTATTTTCTTCAGTATTTTTTTGTATATCTTTCACCAAGCTGTTGATTTGGTTTTCCTGATTTTTCTGCATTGCTTTCATTTCTTCTCCCAATTTTTCCTCCATCTCCCTTAATTGCTTTTCAAAGTCTTTTTTGAGCTTATCCATAGTCTGAGGACATTTTCTATTTCCCTTGGAAATTTTGGATATGGAAGCTTTGATTTTGTCATCATCTGAGTATGTGTTTTGATCTTCCATAGGACTAAAGTAATTCTCTATGGTCAGATTCTTCTTTTTCTGTTGTTTACTCATTTCTTCAGTCTAAGACTAAGCACTTCCAAGGCTTCAGGGTTGTTTTTTTGGGGAGGACCACCCCACTGGGATCTTTATTCCTCCAAGGTCTTATGCTCTCTAGCCTGTGCTTTGATATGTAGATGGCCCCCCCATACTTCCCTCTGCCCTGGGGCTATAAGGAGGGATCCAGTTTGGTTATTTAGAATGGAAGTCCAAACTACAATATCTGAATGTAGAGAGCAGCAGAGTTCTACCCCAGGGAGAGCAGAAAAATCTCTGCAGACTTCCCTTACTATCTCTGGGGGGTGCAGGTTGCTTTCTCCAGATTCTTCCTGCAGATTCTGCAGCCTGTGCTCCTCACTCCACCCTCATTCTGGTGGAGCAGAGTTCTCTCCCTACCCCTTCAAGCTGTTGCTGGTGATCTCTGGGCTGTGCTGGGCTATGCTGGGCTGTGCTGGGCTATACTGGGCTGCACTGGGTTGGGGTGGGCTGGGCTGCGCTGCTGCAGTGGCTTTTTTTCCCCCAACCCTTGTTCCTGGTGAAACACACCTTTCCTGCAGAACTTCTAAGTTATCTTGGGCTGGGAAAATGTATCAGTCTTTCTGTGGGTTCTGCCCTCATTTGTTTGGTTTTTTTGGAGGTTGGGGGGAAGGAGTTCCCGGGAAATGCTGCCTTCATGCCAACATCTTGGCTCCACCCCAACATTCATTTTTTAAATAAAAATTGAGTTCCAATGCAGTCATGCAAAGCATATTTCCATTTAATTCATGTTTTGATAAACAAATCACAAATATAATACAACAAGAAAAATAGAGTTTAAAAATATATGCTCTGATTTGCATTCAGACACCACCACTTCCTTCTCTAAGGTGGCTAGCCTCTTTCATCATTTGTAATTATCTTAGATCATTGCATTTCTGAGAATAGCTAAGTCATTTAATTAATTGTACAATATTGTACAATATTGCTGTTACTCTGTATAAAATTTTTCTGCTTCTACTGATTTCACTTTGCCCAGTTCATGTAAGTCTTTCTAGGTTTTTCTGAGAGCATCCTGCTCATGATTTCTTATGGCCCAATATTATTCTATCACAATCATATTCAACACCTTGGTACACCATTCCTGAATGATAGGTGTCCTCTCAATTTATAATTTTTTGCCAACATAAAAAAGTTGCTATAAACATTTTAATATCCCTTTCTTTTTTTAAAATCTCTTTGGGATACAGATTTAGTAATGGTATTGCTGGGTCAGAGGATTTTATATATCAAGGCTTTTATAGCCCTTTGGGCATAGTTCCAAATTGTTCTCCACAGTGTTTAATCAATTTCCAACTCCACCGAATTGCTTTAGTGTCTCAACTTTCCCACACTCTCTCCAACATATGTTATTTTTCTTTTATGTAATATTAGTCAATGTGATAGGTGTGGGATGTTACTTCAGAGTTTATTTTTATTTTCATTTCTCTGATCAACAGTGATTTGGAGAATTTTTTGTATGAATATAGATAGCATATATTAATTACTGAAAATTACCTGTTCATATCCTTTGACTAATTTTTGACCTTTGATCAGTCGGGGAATGACTTGTATTATTATAAATTTGCTTAAGTTCTCTATGTATTTGAGAAATGAAGCCTTTATCAGAGAAACTTGCTATAAATTTTTTCATAGTTATAATTACTGTGTATTTCTTTCCAATCTATTTCCCCTTCCCCCTCTGTTTACACCATTTTCTCTCCTTTCATCCCGCCTATATTGTCAAAAGTATTTTGCTTTTGTCTACCATCTCTTCCACTTTGATCATCCTTCTATTAAAGCCACCTTTTCTTAACCCTTTTCTTTCTACTTTCATATAGGAAAAGATAGATTTCTTTGTCCAACTGAGTGTGTATGTTGTTCTTTTTTTCTGTCAATTTCCAAGAGAATAAAGTTCAAGTGCTTCCTCCCTTAATTCCTCCACCTTTCCCTTTTTGTAAAAGCTATTTTGCATCTCTTTGTGAGCTAATTTACCCCATTCTCCCTCTCCCTCTCTCTCTCCCTCCCCCCATCTTCCAGTTCATTCCTCTTTCCCAGCCCATATTTTTTTATTTTTTTAGCTAACATCCCATCACAGTCAACTCATACCTGTCCCATCTCTGTATTGTGTTCTAACTGCCCTCATAATGACAAAGTTTTAAGGAATTACAAGTATCATTTTACCATTTGGGAATGTAAACAGTTTTTAACCTTATTGAATCCCTTATGATTTTTTCTTTTTTGTTTCCCTTTTTATACTCCTTTAGAACAACTAGATGGTGTAGTGATATGTCATGGTCTTCTTTGAGAATGAAGGACAATCATTAATTAATTTATGTTCCTTATGAATTTTGTATTTGAAAGGAAATTTTTTTCTATTCAGCTTTAGTCTTTTTTTTAAATCAAGAATGCTTGAAAGACTTTTATTTCATTGAATATCTATTTTTTCCTTTGAAGTATTATATGTATTCTGGACAGGAGATTCTTGAGATGTAGACATAACTCCTTTACCCTCTAGAATATAACATTCCATGCCTTCTGATCCTATAATGTAGAGACTTCTAAATCTTGTGTTATTCTGATTATGGATCCATGATATTAGAATTGTTTCCTTTTTTGACTATTTGCAATATTTTCTCCTTGACTTGGAGCTCTGGAATTTGGTTATATTATTTTTGGGGGTTTTAATTTTGGAACTTTTTCAGGAGGCATTTGATGCATTTTTTTTACTTTCTTTTTTTATCTCTTGATTCTAGGCTATCAGAGCAGTTTCCTTTGTAATTTCTTGAAAGATGTCTAGGCTCTTTTTTGATCGTGACTTTCAGGAAGTCCAATATTTCTGAAATCATCTTTCCTTGATCTATTTCCTGGGTCAGTTGTTTTTTCAATGAGGTATTTCACAGTTTTTCTACTTTATTTCATTCCTTTCTTTTTTTGTTTTGGTCATGGAGTCATTAGCTTCCACTTACCCAATTCTAATTTTTAAGATATTATTTTATTTAGTTAGCTCTTGTATCTCCTTTTCCATTTGGTCAATTCTACTTTCTAAGGAGTTGTTCTCTTTAGTGGATTTTTGTGCCTCTTTACCAAGTCATTGTCTCTTTTCCTGATTCTCTTGAGTCATTCTTATTTCTTTTCCCAGTTTTTCCTTGCTTTTATTTGATTTTTAAAATTTTTTTGAGTTCTTCCAGGATTTCTTTTTTTGGTGAGTGTGCCTGAGATCAATTCACATTTATCTTTGAGGCTTTAGATACAGTTGTTTCAATTTTATCGTTTTCTTCTGAGTTTGTGCTTTGATCTTCTCTTTCATTATACTAACTTTCTATGATTGGTTTCTTTTTCTTTGCTCATATTCCAGTCTATTTCTTGACTTTAAACTTTTGTGTTGAAATTGGGTTCTAAAACTTGGGTGGATAGGGCATTATCTCAAACTTTGGGGGTTTTTTGTGCAGCTATTTTTCAGAATTAACTATAAGTCTTTGGTCCTTTCAAGGTGATATTCTCTAAGGAGTATTGTGTTTTCTGGGATGTGATATGGTTTGTGAGTCACCACAAACACTGTTTTCTATCTTGGAATTGTGACCAGGACCATCTGTGATCCAATGTCACTGTAAGCTTTGGGATGTTAGTGCTTTGACTTGTCTTGGGATTGTGACCCAGGACTGTGACCTGGATTCATATATGGGCAATGAAATAGAGTTTTGCACCTAGTACCATTAAAGGTATTCCTATAATCTCTTTCTGACCAATTGTCTGAAACCCTTACCATCTGTGGATTGAGAGCTCCAGAAGCTGTTGCTGCTTCAGTTGCCTCTAGGACCTGCTGCTGGCATTGTCCATGTTGGACTATGCTTCACTTTCACCATAGTTCAATGGATCTTTCCTGCTGACCTTTTATGTTGTTTTGAGCTAGAAATTTGTTTCACCCCATCCTTTTGTGGGTTCTTCAGTTTCAGAATTCATTTTGAGGTGTTATTTAAATTTTTGGGAGGGAATTTGGGAGAGTTCAGTCAAGTCCCTGCCTTTTCTCCTTGACTCTTCTCCCTGATGTTAAATATTTTCAATTGATTTATCATTGAGCATATATTATTTATCTATTATAAGTCAGGCACTGTACTAGGTATACAAAGATGAAAAAGAAACATTCCTGTTCTTAGGGAACTTTTACTTAACTGGGGAGATTATACCCATACACACATGTACATATAGTGTATATATGTGTAAAGAATAAATATATCGAAAATAAATACAAAAAAAAGGAGCAACTTGGAGGATTCTGAAAGTTTTAATATAAATAAGAGTGCTTAGAGGAAGTGAGGGATTAAATGAGGCAGTGGTGAGTAGGGAATGCATTCTATGAAAGAAAACAGCCAAGGCAGAGGCTGATGTTAGAAATAATGTTATACGTTCAAAACAGAGAAAAGGCCAGTTTGGCAAGATTAGAGAAGGCAGGAATGGGAATAATGTATAATAAGTTTAGAAAGATGGATTGAAGTCAGGTTGAGAAAGGTTGAAAAAGTCAAACAGAAGAATTTATATTTTATCCCAGAGGCAAAAGGAAGCCACTAAAATTTATTGAGAAGCTGCATGATAGGAACAGAAGGAAAATCACTTTAGCAACCAGCTAGTAGAGGATAGATTGAAATTGGGAAAGATAGAAGGTTATTGTATACTCAAAGTGGATGATGCTGTAAAGGTAGAAATGGCAAGATTTGGCAATGGATCAGATATGAAAGTGATGTCAAAGGTAATGCTAAGATTGCAAAGCTGGGAAAGTAAAAGAATGATACTATGTTTGGCAGAAATATGAAAGTCTGAAATGGTCAAAGGATATGCAAAGGCAATTCTCAGATGAAGGAATCAAAGCTATCTATAGTCATATAAAATTGCTCTAAATCATTATTGATTAGAGAAATGCAAATTAAAGCATCTCTGAAGTACCATTTCATACCTCTCAGATTGGCTGATAAGACCAGAAAGGATCAGTGTTAGAAGAGATGTGGGAAATCTGGGACACTAATACATTGTTGGTGAAGCTGTGAAGTGATCCAATTTTTCTGAAGAGAAATTTGGTATTATGCTCAAAGGGCAATAAAAATATGCATGCCCTTTGACCCCAACAATACCACTACTGGGTATATATCCTGAAGAGATCATGCAAAAGGGTAAAAATATCATGTGTACAAAAATATTCTTAAGTTCTTTTTGTAGTGGTAAAAATTGGAAATTGAGGGAATGCTCCTCAATTGGGGGGGGTGGCTGAACAAACTGTGGTATATTCATGTGATGGAACACTATTGTTCAATAAGAAATCATGGGGGATGAGATTTCAGAAAAACCTGGAAAGACTTGCATGAATTGATGCTGAGTGAAATGAGTAGAACCAGAAGAACATTATAAACACTAATAACAGCATGGGGTGAAATCAACTACAATGGACTTGCTTATTCCAGCAGTGCAATAATCAGGAATAATTTTAGGGAACTTGTGATGAAGAATACATCTGTATCCAGAAAAAGAATTGTGGAGTTTAAACGAAAACCAAAATTTATTATCTTCAATTTTTAAAAGTTGTCTTATGTTTTATGTAATTTTTCTATCTCTAAATGTGTTTTCTTCCTTTTGGATCTGATTATTTTCTCATAACACATTCAGTTTCAATCTTTGCTTATCATGGATGCAAATGTAAAACCTATATCAGATTACCTTCTGTTTGGGAGAGTGTGGAGGGAAGGAGGGAGAAAAATTGTAAAACTCAGAACTTTGCAAATAAAATTGGCATAAACTATCATTGTATATTATTGGAAAACAAAATGTTTATTTCATAAAAAGGAAATAAGAAGTCTGGTATTGGGTTTGGGGTTTTTGGGAAAAAAGGAGATAATGAATTCTGTTTCTGATCTAGACATGATGAATATCAGATGTTTTAGGGATATCCAGTTTAAAATGTGAAATAGGCAATTAGTATGTGAGACTACTGCTAAAGAAAGTGACTGATGAAGGCTATATAGATCTCTGAAGTATCTGAATAGAAAAAATAATTCATCTTAGAGGAACTGATGAGGTCATTAAAAGAGAAAGTGAGAGAAGAGAAGGTATCTTGCATAGTTAGGAGGTGTGATATGAATGAAGAACTTGTAAAGGAGACTGAGGAGTGATCAAATAGGTGGAAGGACAGATGAGGTAAAAGTGAATACTATTCCCAGGTAATATATTAAGAGTATCCAGGAGGGAAGGATATACAATGCTAAATGCTGCAAAGAAGACCAGAAAGTTGAGAAGTGGTATAAATGTTGACAATGTAGAAATTATTCATAACTTTAGAGAGTGTTTCATTTGAAAGATGTTGGAGGCCAGATTGCAAAGGATTGAGGAGCAATTAAGAGGAAGAGAGGGAAGATAGATATAGAGTGATAGGTTGAGGGGATGATAGTCTGATCTCAAAGTTATTTTTAAGGTAAGAGAGATTGGGCATGTATGAAGTCAGCAGAAAAGATGCTAATAAATAGTGATTGAGTGAAGATTGGTTAGAGTGAGGAGATGATTGGGAAATAATCTGTTGGAGAAATCAGAATATGATTGGATGAAGGGTACTTATAGAAGGGGTAGTCTTTCCAGGGAGAAAAGCTATCTCATTATCAGAAACTTGAGGAAAGGAAGAGAGAGTGATAGGTGAAATCATGAGATTTTGAGATTAAGACAAGGGAATTTTCATGAATTTTCATTTTCAACATTACTAAAATTATTTTATCTTATGCTGTAGTTTAATGATTCAAAACTTAATTTTATCAGATGCTCAAAAATCTTCAATTACCACATAGTGTTTTTCAAAGCTCTGAAAACAAAAGTATTTATTTTAATATTTAAAATATTTCATCTTTCATTTTAAAAGCATGGTAAGGTTTATTTAAAGTCAAAGATAATGATAAGGTATTGCAACTCTAAAAAGGGTGAGAATTATTGATAGAAATAGTAGGCAAAGAATAGGTTCTGTTTTCTAAATATGAAGTCAAGATTATTCTTGTTATCTAGGATAATGGCAGGAACTTTTTGTTTTTTTTCTTTTATTCTGAGAACCCTGATGATTAGTACATCATAGGTGCTGAATTCAAAACTTGTTGGGTTGGAATGAATTAAATTCCTAAGAAGTTGAGACATTTCTTCATGGAAAAATTGTTAAGGGATAAAGCTTTGAAAGAATTGGGAATTTTCACTCCTCTAATGATTATCTGCATCTTTCCTTATTTATTTCCCCCTGCCCTGCCTTGCGGCTATTCACTCTCTTATCAATTCATTTGGTATTCCTCCAAACTAGGCTTTCCCTAGTTCCCATAAAGAAATCACTAATTTCTCTGAGTCACATTCTGACCCAGCTCTAATAGCTCTCTCTCCAATGGTTCTGGGACTGAATGGGGAGGAACCCTGGGGAAATTAGAATGGAGAGGGGTGGCACTGGATTAAAATCAAGCCAGTAGTCATTTTCCTAAGACTTATTCATCTAGCCAAACCCTGATATGGACTATACTTAAAGCCATGGCATAATTTTTCTTAATGAAGAGTATGACATTTGGACTCTCAGGTTTTTATTTTCCTCATCATACATCAAGGTATCAGAAAGAAGGCATCTCTTAATTAGGAAACAGAAGTCCCTAGGTTTGAGTTTGACTCCATCATTTATTGACTATAACACTTTGACCAAGCATGATGTGGTGAATAGGGTTTTTGTATTTAGAATCAGGAAGATCCAGCTTTAACTATCACTAAATACACTTAAAAACTGTGTGAATCTGGGTAAATCATTTAATCTCTCTGACCCTCAATTTCCTCATTTGTAAAATAAGAGGGATTGGACTTCATGTCTTCCAACATCGCTGCTAGGTCTAAATCTGTGATTCTATTAGTCACTTAAACTCCTCTGAACCTCAGTCTTCTCATTGGTAAAATGGGGGAAATGATTTCTGCCCTACCTACCTCACAAAGTTGTTGCAAATTATGCATTTAGAGTACTTTGCAATCATAAATCATTAATATGAATTAATTTTCCAAGAAGAATTGCTATGTTCCCAGTAAGAAATATTTAGAATATTTAGGACATTGTTCTGCTCTGCTGCTCATAGATAATAGGACATTACATATGGCAATGCCCTCTGAAAGCAAACGCATCACAGGCATGCGTCACAAGATCACATTTTCAGGGAACTTTGGTTGAGGAAGTGTTGAAAGTTGAGTCAAGTTTATTTTGGAAAGAGAAATTCTAATTTTGGATCCAGGCAAATCTCCCTCTCTCTCCCCACCCATTTGTTTTTGGTTGAAAAGTAATACATAAACTAAAAGACAACTCTGAAAAATGCTTTAATTTATCCCCCCAGAAAAATAATAAGAAAATTGCTCTTTCTAAAATTATGCAGGCTGGGAAAATGTTCCTTATGAACGTCAAAATATTGCTCATTTGTCTTTGCACAGCTGAAAAGATACTTCCTGTTGCTGACTGTCATCATTTTCCCAAAGGCTTAGAACTGCCCTATATACCAGATTTCTGATTTCTGGGAATCAGATCTATCATGCAATCATTCACTCATTTTAAGATATTGGAGGTGCAGGTATATGTGTGATTATACAGGGGGTGTGTGAAAAACTTAAGTTCAAACAACTTTGAAGTTTCATTTCACACCCACCATGTTGGCAAAGATGACAAAGGATGAAAATGGAAAATGTTGGAAGAGTTGTGGGAGGACAAGCACACTAATACATTGTCACTAGAGCTGAGAATTAGTCCAACCATCCTAAAAAACAATTTGTAATTGTACTCAAAAAATCATTGAGCTGTACATACTCTTTGAACCCTACTAGGTATATAATCCTAAGAAGTCAAAGACAGAAAGAAAAGACCCATATGTAGAACGATATTTATAACATCACTTTTTTTTATAATAAACAACTTAGAAACAAAGGGTGCCCAGCTCTTGGAGAAGGACAAGCTAAACCAAGTCCAATTCAAGTCTTTCTTTTACAGGAGAGCCTTTCCGAATCCCTCTAGAAATTTATGTGTATCTAAATCTATACACATATAAACTATGTAATATAAAATATAACATATAGCATAGATATATACATAAAGATATAAATTAATATATGATTATATTTATGATTTTGTTTCTACTAGTAGAAAGTGATCTTGAGTTCAGAGGTTATTTTTATTTTTGTCTTTTATCTCTGTGCCTAGTAGAGTTCCCGGCATACAAAAGATATTAAATAAGTACTTGTTGTATTGACTTAAGCTGAATGATGTCATTTATTTGATTGGTGAATTGAAAACCTTTGCAAAAATGAATATCCCTCAAAGTTAAGTAACAAAATTAGCTGTTCCTAGAATGTCAAAGAAACCATTTAAACTCTCAGATTTTTAGAGATGGAAGGTATATAAAAAAGATGATTTAGTCTATCTCTCTCTCTCTTTTTTTTTTGCAAAGCAATGGGGTTAAATGACTTGCTCAAGGTCATAAAACTAGGCAATTATTAAGTGGTTAAGTTCACATTTGAACTCAGGTCCTCCTGACTCCAGGGTTAGTGCTCTATCCACTGTTCTACCTAGCTGCTCACATCTCTCTCATTTTCACAAAAAGGCAACTGAGACCAGGTAGAAAGATTAATGAAGATGTTTGTCTTTATTTTTGAAGAAGACCATGACATCATCAAGGTAAAACCGTGACAAGCACATGAACTGAATTGACTGAGCTGGTTGCTGTGCTAAGACACCAGTCACACTTTCTCCTTCAGAGCCATCTGGGTACAGTGGCCACATGTGGATGACTGGAGATGGCCATGGAGAGGCAATCAGGGTTAGGTGACTTGCCCAGGGTCACGCAGCTAATCTAAGGATGGATTCAAATTCCTGTCCTCCTGACTCCAAGGGCAGTACTCTATCCACTGCACCACCAAGCTGCCTCAATAGAAAGGATAATGACTTAATAGAAAATATGATGTAATGGAAAGAATTCTTGATCTGGAGTTAAAACTCCAAGTTTAAAACTGACTTTCTGATACCTATTAGTTATGTTTCATGGATGAGTCACTGAACCTTAGTTTCCTTGTCTTTAAAAAAAGCTACAGGGGTGGCTAGGTGGTACAGTGGATAGAGCACCAGCCCTAGAGTCAGGAGTACCTGAGTTCAAATCTGGCCTCAGACACTTAATAATTATCTAGCTGTGTGGCCTTGGGCAAGCCACTTTACCCCATTGCCTAGTAAAAACCTTAAAAAAAAGCTACGGTCTTTTTTCTCACAAAGTTGTTATTGTGAAACTTAACTGAACTAATTCACTTAAATGCTTTAAAGTATCAGCCATTATTGTTACTGAACAAGATCACACAGATATTTAATAGCAAAGAAATGGATATACATACATACATACATACATACATACATACATACATACATGCATTTGAACTCAGGGCTTCTGCCCTTAAGACCAGTGCTTTTCATTCTATAAAATGTTTTACTTTAATAAATTAGCTAGTCAAGAAAAATGGGAATTATGGGCCACAGTTTACATCTGATTTCTGGAGCTGGTATTATTAGGAGAAGTCATAAAGTTGGTGAAATTTATTTTTGGCCTTTGTGCCCTGCTTTTGGTGAACTTTCCCCAGACTCTTGATGTTCCTTATGCTGCTTCCTGTTTCCCAAAAAACCCCTTACTTGGGTTTATCATCTGAATAGCACCTCATAAAAATACTAAAAATAGAGAGCTTGAAAAGAGAGGCAGTAGAGTTTAGTGGACACAGTCCCATATCCTGGGTCATACAACCTGGGTCCAGATTCTTACTCTGCCACTAACTACCAATGAGTCATTAGGCAAGTAATTTTATAACTTTCTATAAATCAGTTTTCCTATCTGTAAAATGGAGTTCAAATCCATGACTTCTAAAGTCTCTCTTTTTTTCTCTATATCTTTCATCTCTGACTTCTTTAGCAAGAAATCTTACTAATGAGGCTGCTAGCTAGTGGGGTGGATCGAGCATGGGACTAAGTCAGGAATACCCAAGTTCAAATTCTGTCAAAGATATTTATTAGTTGTGTGACCCCAAACAAGTCAGTTCACCTCTCAGCTTCAGTTTCCTAATAACAATACCTACCTCATCAGATTGTTGGGAGGATCAAATGAGACAATAAAGTACTTTGTAAATCTTAAAGTATTAGCTAATTTATATATATATATATGTATATGCAAACATATATATTTATATATATGCATGTATGTATATAATTCCATTGTGCTTTGAAATTTTTAAAGAATTTGCTCACAACCACCCTGTGGTAGGCAATGGCAATATTCTTTTTTTTTTTTTTTGCATTTTACAGCTAATTACTTTAAATATGAGGAAAGTGAAGTTTAGAAAGGTTCCCAGATTTGCTCATTTTCATGCAGTTAGCAAATATCAGTTAAGCATTAGTTTTTCATTTTTGTCTTTTGGTATCTGATATCTCAGCATAGGAAACTCCCAATATGACAACCTCTTATTAACACAGTTTAGAAGATGCTTGAATTACCAGAAAAAAGCCAAAGAGTTACCTGAGGCAGTGGTGGGTCAGGAGATGGGAAGACTCATCTTCTTGACTTCAAATCTGGCATCAGAGACTTATCAGTTGTGTGACTGTGGACAAGTCACTTAACTCAGTTTCCTTATCTGTAAAATTAATTGGAGAAAAAAAATAACAAAACCATTCTAGTATCTTTTCCAAGGAATCCTAAAATGGGACCTTTTCATAACTGAAAACTACTCAACAATATTAAGTGACACTCAAATTAAGTGCCAGAAGCTTCATTTAAAGACACATCTTTTATTATTATCATCATTATTTTTTATTTAAGGCAATGGGGTTAAGTGGTTTGCCCAAGGCCACACAGCTAGGCAATTATTAAGTGTATGAGGCTGAATTTGAACCCAGGTCCTCCTGACTCCAGGACCGGTGCTCTATCCACTATGTCACCTAGCTGCCCCCTAAAGCCAAATTTTCTTGACTTCATTTAATCTACTACACTACTTTAACTGCTTTGTGGATAATAGGTATTTAATAAATGTTTCTTCAATTAAAGTTATTTTCCTTAAGTCACAGCTAGCAATGAAGTCTTAATTCAATATTCAGTACATTACACTAAAGAATAATCTAAGACAGTCTGCAACTGTAGGTATAGACCAAGACTGTTATCACTGGCCTTTTGACCTGACAAAATTTTCAGCTTTTTGATGTTGATGTTATGGTGCCCCAGCATGGATAGGTTTGGTCTGGAAGTGAAAGTCAGGACCTGTTTTCCCTGACTAATGTTTATCCTCTCTGGCCCTTAGTTCCTAACACACACACACACTCCCAGATTGAGATAACTAAATTGGGTCAAAACATATTAATTTGTTTGATCCTTTCAGACATTCTCAATCCTGTCAAAAGGCCAATAAAAATATTTAATAGTTGCTACTACTCCATTTCTACATTTAGATGGTTTGTTTATTTCATCTCTAAGGGAAATTCCATTCAGCAGACATCTAAAATCATCTCCTATGTGCAAAACTTCATGTTAGTCCCTGGATATAAAGAGACAAAAAGTCCCTACCCTCAGTGAAGTTACCAAAAAATAGCAAGGAGTCAAGCACAACTGCTTTCTAGCCAGACATATTTCTAAACATTCCATAAGGGAACCTTGGATAAGGCAGCTGGAACTAAACCTTGACCTCGGGGAAGGAAATATGGGCTTCTGCCATAGCTGCTCTGTTCTAAGACTGCTGAGTTAGAATTAAATTTAAAGTTGACCTTCAGGGGTCATTATGCACCTGTCTCAAATGGGTTAATGAGGACAGGTTCAGTAAATAAGCGAGATTCCAGAGATAAACCAAAAAAAAAGGGTCTATTAATTTAACTAGCTAAGTAAATACTCATAAGGAAGAATTTACAAGGAATATACATCATTTTTAGGTAGCAACCATAGAGTATGTGCTGGGCATGCTAGGCATTCTGGGCCCGTCTAGGTCCTCATATCAGTGTCAAAAATTACTTGTTCTGTCATTGAAAATAAAAGTGTGAATCTGAAAAACAATTATTTTTCATTGCTCTGGAATCTAAGAGGTAATAGAAATTATGAATACATCAAACAAATAAAAGTCAAGATGGTCACTCTCAATTCTTTTACTCCATTTGCCTTTAAAAGCAACTTATGTTCTTATAGTTAAGTTTGTAGTTCTTGCTGAGGCTAAAGGATATTAGTATAGATTAGTATAGATTGAGAGGATATATGAAATGAAACTTACTGAGGTTTTTGGAAGAAAGCTATTCTGAAATTGAAGGGTATGAGATTATCAATATTGGGAAAAAAGAGAATCTTTAGAGATCTTTAGTTTTATCATCTATAAATGAAAAGTTTAGACTAGATTGTCTCTGAGGTTCCTTCCATCTCTTAATCAATGAATGATACTTTAATTTTATGTTGAGTGTTCAAACTTTAGGCTCCCCCCAGCACCTTTTGGCAGACCTGGAAATACAAATGCACAAAAATAAGATTTTTATATCTTTCTTTGATAAGAAACTTCAGTGCTTCTAATTATGTGAAGGGTTTGGTCATGGTCCAGGATAATGAGCATCTGTTGATGAAGAGTAGCAGCAGCCCTAACTCTGTTCACCTTGCTTGACCCAGTGCAAATGAGCACCACTGCAGAACTTCAAGTTATTCAGAGATGTGTGCACAGTGAACTGCTTTTTCCCTATCTTCAGATCTTGTTTGTAGAGAGTGGACAAGAAACAAACAATGCATCCAGCTGGAGATGGGAGACACATTGAGGAAAAATTAGTTATACTGAGGAAATGCAGCTTTAGAACTCTCCTAGGTCACTGACTTTCAGAACCAAACAGAAACCTACTCATAAGGAGAATTTCATGAGTACTCAATAAAAGGGAAAAAAAGGATTTCCAGATAACCAAGAGGTGTGAATTGGCTCTTTGCCTTATCACCATTATACTCAAGTTCATTTTTTTCTATGGATGTATGTACAGCAGGAAAATGAATCCCAGACTTTTGGGGAAATATTTTGTAGCAAATGTTAACACCTTGGCAAAACCTTTTTCTAAAAGCTAATTAAGTCTAGCTGTAAATCAGTGTAAAACAAATTTGATGGGAGATTGTGAACAACAGTAGGAGAATCTCCCAACACCTCAAGGACTCAGTCTTCAATTTTCACTCCCTTGAATCTTTATCATTTTGTTTTGTATTGTTGACCATCTACTATTTTGGGCTTGATGCATTACATTTCCTCAGATTACAAGACAGAAATCTTAGTTCAGACCTTTTTCACATCTTCATTGGTCTATTGCAGCAGTCTTTTCATTCTCACATCTATCTTCCATCTAAGTTTGGTTATGTCATTATCTGATCAAAGTCCTTCATAGGTTTGCTTCTGCCTATAGGATAAATTTAAAATCCTTCATTAATCTGGCTTTAATTGACCTTTCCAGACTTATTTTATAAAACTCCCCCTCACTCTTTCTATGCTCTAACCAAACTGTCCTGCTTATTATTCTACAAACTCAACACCTATTGCCCATCTCTAGACCTTAGCATTGTTTATCTGGAATATACTCTTTTCTCATCTCTTATCTTAGAATCTTGGGTTTCCTTCAAGCTCAGTTCATGTATCATTACTACCTGAAACCTTTCTTGATTTCCTTAGTTGTTGATTCTACACTCTTCTCTAATTATCTTGTATTTATTTATAAACTTACATATCAGTCTGCCCCAGTACAATATAACTTCCTTGAGAGCTATGAGAAATGTCAGTTTTGTCATTGCCATGTATACATCTAGCAGATTGCTTTGGACAGGTGCCATTTTTTGAATTGCCCTGGATTCAGCTGAAAACAGTGCACAGTGTTTGTGTACAACCTATCTACTGAAAGTTAGCTACTTTGAATAATTCTCCTTCCTGCACAAAGTCTCAATGATCACATTATTTCTTCGTGGAATTCAATTAAGATTTGGATAGTTTCCAGGCAAAATTTGCAAAAGGATCTTGAAAAGAAAGCAAGACTTGAAACTACTTTATATTCACCTTAAGTACAGTGAGGAGAATTTCCAATCTTTCTTGCCTACATCATTCTCTAGATCAATCTGGATCAATTCCTTATTTTTTGAGGTCTCTTTTTTTTTCAGGTTTTTTTGGAAGGCAGACGGGGTTAAGTGGCTTGCCCAAAGCCACACAGCTAGGTAATTATTAAATGTCTGAGACCGGATTTGAACCCAGGTACTCCTGACTCCAAGGCCGGTGCTTTATCCACTATGCCACCTAGCCACCCTTGAGGTCTCTTTTTATGAGGCTCATAACTTCTATCATCTCTTCAAAACCTGAATCATCTGTACAATGATGACATGAATCCATGTCTTTGTTTCTCTTAGGAAAGAACAACAGAGGTTTTGAAAATAGACTGAAGTCATTGCTTCCATTCATTGTTCACAAATGATGATGAGATTTCCACTGATAACAAAGATCAGTGTTAGCCATGGTATGAAATATCTAGGTAGTGCAGTCTTTTGAACATTGGGCCTGGGGTCCCAAAAACCTGCATTTAAATTAGATTCTTACTAGCTTTGTGATTCTGGCTAAATCACTTAATCTCTGTCTATCTCAGTTTTCTTATATTATGGGAATATTAGTAGTAATAATAGCAACCTCCTGGAGCTGTTTGAAAGGATCAATTCATACAATAATTTTTGAAAGAATTTGCAAACTTTTCCTTCCTCTACCATTAAAATATTCTTAATACCAAAGAGAAATATATAAGGAAAACCTAGTAACAAAATGATAATGAAATCTAATGAAAGCTACTTTATTATACTTCCATAATTCCCTTTCTTTCTATTGTGAGCAAAGATCTGTCATCATTAATCATCCAGGATTGTGATTGGCCATTGCAAATAGTAATAAGAGTTCAATTTTCTTTTAGTGCTTTCATTTACATTATTTTAGTATCCATGTTTATTATACTTTCAGCATATTATTCAATGGAACCAGAAGAATCTTCAATTTTTCTACCTGCAAGTGTCAAGCATTTCCAAGCTATTTTAAAAATTATCACAATACCTACTTACTTAATAAAGACCTTCAAGGGTCTGTTTCCAATAAAGACCTATCTTCAGTGCTTAAGATCTGTAATTTCACCATTGTGGGTCTCTTCTCCATTTACATAAATAGATATTTCCATACCTTTAATAGACTTTTTGAGATGCCAGGATCCCCAGATTTGTCATTTGCTAGTCATCCTGTTTTGTGAATTTCTCTTTACTTATCAAGCCTAGTCCTCAGACAAGAGGTTCATGGTTCAACCTGGGCCCCACTTTTCATTTTAGCAGGAAGGAAATAAATATTTCAGAGTATCAATTGATACCAGGATATATGCTAAAGTGCTAACAAATATCTTATCCAATTTCTTCAAAACCTTGGGAAATAGGTGTTTCTTTTAGTTCCTTTTATAGTTGAGGAAACTGAAGCAGACACAAGTTAAATGGCTTGCCTAGGGTTACATAGGTAGTTAATGTCTGAGGCCAGATTTGAATCAGGTCTTCGTAACTCCAAGCCCAATGTTTGAAATTGGAAACTCAAAAAACTTGCTCAATAGCTTTCGGGAGCCCTCGACTGTGATGAAGTATCAGAATAGTTATCATTGATAATATTATTAACATAGTATATTAATATAATACTAAAATGACATATACTAAAATATCATATGCCAATAAATGATATCTAAATAATACAATATGCTATAATATATGATTAATATATAACATGTAGCATATGTGGTATAATATCTTTAAATTATTAAATTTTAATTATTGTGATATTTAAATGTTAATTTATCAATTTAAACTTTGTGATATTTGAGAATAGATAACCAGAACTTTAAAAAGAGATACACCTATCCTTCATAGGAGCATATTTAGAAGAAAGATCTGGGAAATGACATTCCTAGCCCTCCTTGAAACTTAATGAACTGATTTGGAAAGGGTTGGGAACACTGCTAGAACAAATGAAAAGGATAAATTGAAAAGGGGACAAAACTGCAGAAGATAAGGGAGAGAGCCCATTGGACCTCTTTAGTTATTTTGATATGGAGAACTCAGAATGAAGCTCCCAGTTTATTCACCTTTTCATGGACAGAGGGAGTTTCCAAAAGAAAGGAATATTTGTTTTGTAAGTTTACCTTTCTTATCTTTGTCCAGTAAAAGACCTTTAATAGCTTCTATTGGCTTCCTTTCTCTAATGTTTCTTGTATCTTGGAGATATACAAACACTGAAATTAGAACAGAGAGCCAAATCTCTGTCTAAATGTTAGGCAGTTTCCTAACAGATAACTATAGTTTATTATGATTGTATTGACAATTTTTTGTTTTATATAAATTCTATGAATGAACAAAGGAGGGAACCATGTGGACCTGAGGGCTATCATATTGACTATAGACAGATGGAAGAGGATATGGTGATGACCAAAGGAAAAAAATTCATACCCCAAACTACTCCTAAGGTGAAAATAGCCTTGGAAAGATTCAAATCTGCCCTACCCAGTAGATGGAAGGGACAGAAAGAACTCTATGCTCTATGCTCTACAATAAGACCCAACAGTGCTACACCAGTTTATCAACACATTTATTAGAGTTCATCTCTCAATGAGGATGAGACTTCCAAGTCCATAAAATTTCTCCAAAACATTTTGATGGATATTTTATAGTCTGATGAAGATGCCTAGACTTATCTAGGCTCACCTGAACTTCTGAGAGTGGTTTTGGAATAGCCTTGAATAAAAAATGAGTTTAATCAGTAAAAGTTACTTTTTTTCCTATAATAGATTAAGCACTGGAAGAGGCCCTAGAGGTACCAAGTTTTACTTCCCCTCATTTTACAGATAAGGAAACTAATATTAACTGACTTGGTCAGGGTCAAACAGCTAACAGATATTTGAGATACGATTTGAACTCAAGTCTTCCTGATTTCATGTCCAGTGCCCTGTGCACTATATCATTCTGCATATTAATCTTCAAACCTTTCATCTTTGTAGTTGCTTACTCATTATGAGTGTTTTTAATAATTTTCATAACAATTGTAGTATTTATTGGTCTTCTCAATGTTCTTCCAACATCAAAATGTCTGTAACATCCTGTACAGATTCAATAACAACTCATCCAGGTGTCAGGTTTCTCTGAAAGACTTTGTTTTCTGAGAATTAGTCTGTTTTGAAGCAATAATTTGTTAGTTCTTGGCACTGATATACATTTTTTTAATTTTCAAGCAGACTTTTCATATATATTCTATTTCATTGTGTACTTGAATGATATTTGAAATGCTTCCTCCATGCCAAAAGACACTGCAATAACAAGCAGCAGGGAAAAGGGAATAAGTAGCTACCATATGAGGCCTTCTGCTAAGCCTTTTTTACCTTGAAGAGGATGCTATTCTTCTCACTTTACAGTTGAAGAAACTGAACATAGATTAACGATTTGCCTAGGGAAATGCAGCTAGTTGTTGTTGCTAAACCCTTTTTAATCGGTGAGAAGGATCTTTTTTATTCCTTCTCATTTTATAGTTGAAGAAACTGAATATAGATTAACTGACTTGCTCAGGGACACAGCTAGATGATATTGTCTAAGGCTGGATTTAAATTCAGGTCTTCCTGATTCCAGGCTCAGCACTATATCTACTCTGTCACCAGCTAACTCTGTAAATGAAGTGTCTGCTTTTATAAGTTTAATTTTTTCACATTTCTTTCTAACTTAAAAAGTCACAGAATACAACAAAAATCGAAGAAAAATATGTGATAGAAATCCAGAACACAATGGATTAAAAAAAGTAATTGATGGTGGAAAAAATTATTTAGTCTGGTTGAGATCAGACATTCCGAATCAGCATAGTGTCTATAACTCTGTACAGGATTTAATAACAACTCATCTAAGTGTCCCTATGAAAGTTTTTGTTTTATGAGGATTTAATTAGTATGAGTATACCTATATTAGCATTACTGTCTTCAAATGACATCTCATCAAGATGATTGTTTATCTCACGTAATTTGCACAATATTGTCTTAACATGTACCTCTTATCCCTACAGATTACCTTGCATGAGAAGTCAAACATTTTATCTTGTTTTCATTTTATTGACTTAATCCTCCACAACATTTTTTAACCTTATCCTGAGTAATCATGGCTCTTGATAATGCATTACAGCTGGTTTTCATCTCCAATTCAGACCCTTAAGTATGTTGCTATTTTCCATTATAGAACTTCTAAAGCAAGTCACTTTGTAGCAATTATAGTTGCTTTATAATTAAAAAAAAATTCTATGTTCATGCTCATTTCTTTGGAGAAAGGATACTTCTATGTAATTGCTTTGTGGTTTTTTTGTTGCAGAATTACTTACTGGACCATAGATGTCTAAAGACCAGTAACCTTTCATTCTCTTCTCTTTGTAAAGCTCACTTGAACTGAAAGAAGATCAAGTTTCTGGAATAATTATTTTTCTGGGATTATTAAAGAGTAATCGAGAAGAAAAGAGACAAGTGGCTCTGAGTCTTTGTTTTAGAAATTCCTTGTGAGAAATATGGAGATGTTGGATTTAGTTATGAGGCCATTGTAATCTGAACTTTTTTTTTTCATTATTGTGAGAAAAACAGTTGATTTTGGTTGTTAAGCATTTGAAGGATTCTTCTTTCATTATGACTCATAAGAAGGGAAGGATGCTCCCCAAGGTGATGATCACACATCATGGCCACAGGATTCCCTTTGTGTAAGTTGAATTTTTAATTATTATTTTATCAGATGAATTCTGACAAAGTAAATATTCAATATGTGATAATATTTAAATCTTGCCAGATTTATTCATTTATTTATTTTATTATTCCTGCCATGGTATAAATTAGTAGCAATCATATTTTTGAGCAAAAATAGTATTTTAGCAAAAAAGTCTTCTACTCTTTTCCCATGTTCTCATTGCTGATCTCCTTTGACTTCCTCTACCATCATCATTTATTATGTTATTCCCTCCTTTCCTCAGGGAATAACATGGAACTGAATAGGACTTCATATAAAGTATTACACATGGGTTCAAAAAATCAACTTTAACAATACAAAGTGACTCTAAGGTACAGCTCTCTGTAACTTTGCTTTGCCTCCTCTCATTTTCCTTACGCTAGATTGGTTATTAGTGGTAGATTTAGACTTTAACATTTCTCAGTCTCTGACTCATAATTTTAAGCTTTGACCATTGAAGGGATATGGAATCATTGAATCTGTGTTCAAAGTTGAATGAAAGTCCTTTGAATTTGAGTCCAGGATTACAAAAAGGACATTGCTTTAGGGGATAATCAAATATCTGTCTTTTTTTAGAAAGGCTATTGCTAGAATAAAATAATTCAATTTTACATTTTTGACTACCATTCATGCTCTAAAACAATCTTTAAATAGAATTTGTCAAATCCTATTGATAATAGAAAAGTAATCAGAGTCACATAAGCATTTCAAATGTATACATTAATGGAGGCAGAATGTTTAGGACATTTATGATGGAAAGTTACTTATCTACTGAGAGCTGAACATTTGAGTCTTGGCATCAGTTTCAACATCTGGAGTTGATGCGGAAGTTTGTGGTTACTCTATTGTTGATAGAACGGGAAGCACAGATTTCATTTTCTCACCAAAAAGTGATTCATCCTCCTTAGCTCCCAAACTAATGGCATGTCTGTATTTATGGCAGTGTGGGAATGTCTTGCTTTTGATACAGTGATATTGTTAGGAAAAAGATTTTTTAAAAAGACATTCTTTATCCCTTTACTAAAGACAAATGATGACTAAGATGAGAATTTGCATTCCCAAGTTTCACCAGATATAAGCTTCTCTGTCATTATCAGTCTTACTATTATTTATGGCAATTTAGTATTAGGTAAGCAATGATGTTCAGTGAACCTTAGAGTTAGAATGACCTGGGTTCAAACTTTGCCTCTAGCTTATGTTGACTGGATGATCCTGGTTAAATTGTTTAATTTTGCAGTGCCTGTAGTACTGCCAAAGTCTATACATTACAAGACAGTTATTGCTTAGATGAAAAGAATATTAGGACTACTTTACTTAACCCTGCTCGTGTGACCCATACTGTAGTGGTAAGCTTGACAGGTAAAAAATCCTTAAGAAAAGACTCTTGGTATACCAGGTACTGGCCTCATTGGTATAGGATGAATGCAGACCTCCATGATGATAGTAGTAGTGGTCACAGTCATAATGATTTATGTGTCATTTCATTGATGTAAGGGAGATTGGTCCTCAGAGCAGGAAGAGCTGAGCTCAAATCCTATCTCTGACATATATTGAATGTGATCTTGAGCATGTCACTTAATCTTTCATTTCCACAGGCAACTTTCTAAGACCCACAGTTCACTAAATTCTATGACATAAAAATCTGACATTACTGAAAATTTCCAGTCCAGTTTTCTTATGCTCAGCATTAGAAAGAAATGTTCAAATTTGAGTGCTTCTATTATTCAAAGTGAAAATATGTTCCCTCTCTGATAATTTTAATTCAGTGGTAGCCCTTATGCAATTTAAAATGAAAAAGCAGAATGAAAATTAGGAAAATGATCAGTAGACAACTCCAATACTAGATGGGAGTGGCTCAAGAATTACTGGTATTGGGGTTGTCAGCTTTATCCTTTAGGAGAAATTACTCAAGCAAAGCACATTTTTTTTATTCCATATGGTTTTAAAAAATGACCTTGGCCTTCAGCATTTCAAACTGTTTATAAATATCTCCACCTACATTTGGCAGTGAGATGTTCTATACTGCCTGGTAACACAATATTGCAGACATTGCCCAACTAAGAGACCCCTCTAGATTTTTCAGCCTCAACTCGTCTCCCTAGAAAACAATGCACATGTAATCTCTCTATTTGTTTTTTGTGTTAAATTATTAGAACTTGTTCCTTATTTATGAAGTAAGGGATTATGAAGAGGCACTTATAGCCTCTGGTTAGTTTACAAGCTTTTTTTGCTAGATACTCCTCCAGATCATGCCTTCTAATTGTAGGTGTGCCTCAGGGCTCTGTTCTGGGCTCTCTTCCTTTCTCCCTCTATACCATTTTACTTGCTGATCTCGTCAATTTCCATGAATTTAATTATCATCTTTATGCTGATGATTCTCAAATATAGCTATTCCACCCCAAATTTTTTTCTGATTTTTCTTTTGCCTTTCAGGCACCTCAGATTGGAGGTCCAGTAGCCATCTTAAGCTCAATATGTCCAAAACAGAATTCACTACTTCAAGCTCTCCCTATTCAATTCATCCTCCATTCCATTGCTAAAGTGATTTTCCTAAAGTGCAGGTTCTATCATGTTACTTCTTACCTAATGGACTCCAATGACTTCCTATTACTCCAAGAATAAAATACAAATGATTCTGTTTGAAACTAAAACCCTTTATAACCTAGACGCGTGCTTCTTTCCAAGTCATCTTAAACCTTATTCCTCAATATATATTCTTTGATCCAGTGATACTGGCCTCCTTGTTGTTTCTGGAACAGCAAACTACAACTCTTAGCTCAAGGAATTTCCTCTGCCTGTTCTGTATGTGGGGGACACTCTCCCTCTAGTGCTCTGACTACTGACTGCCCTTCCTTTTGTTGTTGTTCAGTCATTTGGTTGTGCCTGAATTTATGCAGGGTTTTCTTGGTAAAGAAACTGGAGTAGTTTGTCATTACTTTTTCCAGCATGTCCTTATTTTACAGTTATTTACCTGGGGTCATATAGCCAATAAGCATCTAAGGTTGGAGTTGAACTCAGATCTTTAAGTCCCAATTAAAATCCCACTTTCATCAGGAAGCCTTCTCTAACACCTTTTAATTCCAGTTATTTCTCTTTGTTAATTATTTTCTATGTATACAATATTTGTCTTGTAAATATTTGTTTGCTTGTCTTCCATATTAGATTATAAACTTCTTGAAGGTAGGGACTGTCTTTTGCCTCTTTTTTGCTCTAGTGCTTAACACATTGTCTGGCACACAGTAGGCCCTAATACATGATTGATTGTTTTATTTCTTCTGATGACTGAAGAGCAGAAGCATTGCTTTTTCATTTCTGCAAAAGAGTCAATGTCATACATTATGAAGAGTTGGACTGCCTGGAAAGTTGAGTTGATAGAATCCACAGGTTCCATACAGCAAAGAAGGGCAAGTTAGGAGTTTGGTGTGCCAAATCTGATGGCAGCCTTTTAGAAAGTATTATTCAATTTGCTTATTTTGCCATAATTTTGCCATAATCTAAATATCCACTGCATCCAAAGTTGGGGTGCATCCACTTCCTCTCATAAATGAAACCCAGCAGTTCTTTTTCTTGAAACCCTCTACCCTCCCCCTGTTCTTGTATGATCTTTTTTGTATCTCTTTTAAGTCTTTAGTATTCTTTTGTCCTTTGAAAAACCTTCCAATCTTTGAAGACACTGAGGCATACAATGAACTAGGTGTCTGATCAAGTTAAATACATTGGTATTGACTAATGACTGTCAATTAATGGATCAATTCTTTAGTTGATAAGTCTCTGCTATCACAGATCTTATAATCATAGAGATAGAAAGGGAGACTAAAATAGAGAAGAGAACATGGAAATACAACTATGCAAAGATTAAAAATAAATACATAAGAAAATGATAATAAATTGTTCAGAAACATTAGTATAAGTGTATTTTATGGTGTAGAAAGATGGAAGAGTTGTGTGTTTCCCCAACTCTAGGATTGGGGAAAATGTAAGAGCAATAGTGACAGAACCTCGAGCAAAAAGAGATCTTTGAAGCCATGCAATTCAACCTGAACATATGTCCTTTCCACAATGTTCCTAAATGATCGATCATCTTGCTTGGAGATATCCATATACAAATGAAGGTACAATATATCAAGGTCTTACTTTTAGACAGTTCTATATGTAAAGAAGTATCACATGATCATTGAGAGTCAATGTGGCATAGTGAAGAAAGAATTGATTTTGAAACCAGGCTTCTAATCTTGCCTCAAGCACATATTAGGAGGCAGCTAGATGGCAAAGTGGATAAAGCACTGGCCCTGGAGTCAGGAGGACTTGAGTTCAAATCTGACTTCAAATGCTTAATAATTACCTGTGTGGCCTTGGGCAAGCTGCTTAACCCAATTGCCTTGCAATAACAAACCAAAAAAACATACATACAATGGCTATGTGCCCTTGAGCAAATTATTTAAGCTGTCAAGATTCTAGGAAACACATTAGGTTGCAGAGAAGGTCCTGGCCTGCTTTAGTAGAAGATTTTTTTTCCATTTAGGGTCATAGGGTACATTTGGAAGTGACCCTTAAGGCTATGTAGTTTAATTTTATCAATTTAAAGATAAGGAAACTGAGAGTCTAAGAGAGGTTTATGATTTTCTAAGTGACACAAACAGGAAGAAACAAAAATAAGATTTGATCTCAAGTCCTCTGAGATAGCAAGAAAATTTTTTTCTTAAATTTTTGCCATGGATGTTAGTGGCTTTCAGGGTCAAGAAGAATATGCCTAATTTATCTTCCATGATATAATTTCAAATATTTGAAGAGATTAATTATTTATGCCCTTCTCAAATCTTCTCTTCTCTGGCTTAAACATTGCCAATTCCATCAAGTAGCTCTTACTTGCCAATGTTTTACATTTCCTTAACATAATAGTACTGGACACAGTATTGCAGATATAGTAGAATGTAGTAAGGTTTTTAGATTATTTCTCTGGACTCCAAAACCATGTAGTTAATAGGCAGATAGGTGTCTCAGTGGTTACAGAACTACACCTGAGGTCAGAAAGATCTAAATTCTCAGTCATTTAATCTATTTCTGAAATTTTTAAATGGAGATTATAAAAACACCTACTTCATAAGGTTGTTGTGACAATAAAGTGAGATGATTTTAGAACAGTGTCTTGACATAATAGGATTTTAATAAATGCTTTGTCTTTTGTTCTCTTTCTCTAGTCTACATTAGTTGTTTGTTTGTTTTTTGACTGTCTTGTCACAGAGAATATTTGGGCTTAAAAGGATTTCAGAAATTATTTAAACCAACCTCTCCTGGACAACAACTACCTCTACAATATACCCAATAGATGTTTATCTAGCTTTTACTTGAAGACTTCCAGTGAAGAAAAACCTCTTATTTCCTGAGGAATTCAATTTCATTTTTGTAGGGTCATAGATTTAGAGGTGGAAACAGGATCACACAATTAGGTGTTTGAAGCAAGAAGAGAACCCAGGTTTCAAAGACTTCAAGTCCTATGTGTTCTCCATTTTTTTTGTTCAGTCATTTTGTTACATCCAGCTTTTCATTACACGACAGACCATAGAATGCCAGTCTCTTCTCCCAAAGTTGTGCTCAACTCATGTTCATTGCTTCCATGTTACTATCCATCTCAACCTCTACTATCCTCTTCTCTTTTTGCTCTGAATTTTATAGTATGATTCCTTTTTTAAAAATCAAGTCTAAAATTTCCCTTCTTAACTATCTCAAACGCTAAGATGGTATGCTCATTTACTTTTTTTTTTTTTTAGGTTTTTGCAAGGCAAATGGGGCTAAGTGGCTTGCCCAAGGCCACACAGCTAGTTAATTATTAAGTGTCTGAGACTGGATGTGAACCCAGGTACTCCTGACTCCAGGGCCAGTGCTTTATCCACTATGCCACCTAGCAGCCCCTTGCTCCTTTACTTTCAAAGTTCCTTCTACACTGATTGATTACATGGTTGCTAAAATAATATGAAAAAGAAACAATTTCTTGTGTGGTCTAATTGAAAATTTTAAGTACCAAAAATCTTTCCTCAATAATCTTTTTCAAAAAATTCTGTCTAATTTTTTAAACTTAAGTAGTTTAGATAGTTGTATAAACATCTAATATTTGGAACTTCTGTCAAAACAAACTATTGAAATTTACAATATTTGGAAAGTTACATTCATCACTGGGGAAATATAAATGATATGTTTTTTCACTCTCTTCTTCAATCCCTTTGTCATCTAATTAGTCATTTAATGTGACATTTTCTCATTATACTAGATTCTGCTGAGGATGCAAACAATCTTCCATTAGAATTATCATCCTGAATAAACAGGAAAACAACTGAAATTAGAAAGAGGGACAATAGGCAAACTACATAATGTGCCCACACCAATTTCATTTTATGAAATGAGAAATGCTAATTGTCCATTTAAAATGATGTGGTAGATCTTAGTGAAGTCAATTAGTTCTCTAATAACAATTTTTTAGAAGTCAATGAAATTTAGAAATCTAGTATGCACCTTGGAGAGTTAGAAGAATAAGATGAAATAATATTTAAATGATACTTTTGATGCTTAATTATAGATTTCTTTAAAATATTAGAATATAAAATATAAAATTAAAAATATAATAAAATATAATAGATTTCATTTTCTTGTTGGGCAGTGGAGTTAAGTGACTTATTCAAGTTCACACAGTTAGAATCAAGTGTCTGAGGCTACATTTGAACTCAGGTCCTCCTGATTCCAGGGTGAGTACTCTATCTGCTGTATCACTTAGCTGTTCTAAATATTGATTTTCTATCTGCAAGAGTTAACCTTTCAATCTGCTTCTTGTTGTTAGAGAATAATTTCCACAAATCCATAGATTTTGTCTTCTCTTTTTAGCTCCAACCTATTCCCTACTTGGTTAATAATTTTAAAAAATATTTGTTGGGGTGGCTAGGTAGCGCAGTGGATAGAGCACCATCTCTAGTTGTCCTGATTCATATCTGCCCACTGGACCCAGATGTCTCCAGAGGAGAAAGTGAACTGGGGACTTAGCACAACACCCCCACCTCCAAGTTTAATTCACTTGCTTGTCATGCCATCTTCTTTCTGATGTCATGGTCTTCCAGAATGAAGGACTGATATTATCATAAGCAGAACTTGAACTTTAGTCCTGTTATTTCAGAGCCAGTTTATCATCCTCACTGTTCCAGACTAACTGTTTGAGATTAATAGCTGGAAGGGAGAAAGGAGGGGAAATTTCAAGAGGGAAAGGGACTGACTCATTGTCCTCTTAATGTCAAGTAGCTATACACCATCTGTGGGTCAGTTCTTTGGTCAGATTTAATACCAATATGCACTCTTGCTTCTCTAAATATTTACTTGGTTATCTTTCTACCACTTAGGGGCTGCCCCAGACTCCTTTTCATTGCCAGTTGCTCTATTTATTCTAGACTTTTTCTCAAATGACATTTGGGATACAATTTTAAAACTGTTTTATTTTTGTTCTGAACTTAATAAATGACAAATAAAATGGATATATTTCTATATATTTATAAAAGAACAGAAAAAAGAGTAACATAATGAAACTACAGATCTCTGTTATGGGTAGTACACCTTTCCTAGCAGTTTTTAAAGCTTTCCCACTTCCCTTAATTAATTTCAACCTCTTTTTCTTGTTTTTCCCTCTGTATTTAAAAATATCTTGATAATTCCTTTTCTTGCTTTTTTTTTTTTTGCTAATCTATTCCATCTTGTCCTGCCCCCCACCCAATGCCACCATCATTAGAAAAAGAAAGAGAAAGTCCATGCAACAAGTATTCTTAGTCAAATAAATCATATTAACACATGGACTATCTGAAATTTTTGTATTATGTAACTTTTATCCATCACTTCTTTGTCCAGAGGTGAGGAAAATGCTGAGTTATTAGTCCTCTGAAACTGTGATTTGTCATGTATTGATCAGAGTTCTTCAGTCTTTCAAAATTGTGTTTTTTTATATTACTTTTACTATCATTGTTCTATTATGTTTGCAATTCTCTTATCATTAAATCTTATTGTTGACAGTATGAACACAAATCTAGCTTTTAATTTTAATGTGCTATAGGAGCCTATTTGGAAATATTTTATTTAATATTAGTAAAATAAAATATTTTAATATTTTTGAGTTGATGTTCAGTTAGGGAAATTGTTCTGTAGTTTTGTTTCTTGGTTTTATTGACTTGATCTCTACATAATTTAAGTATTAGAACCCTATTTGTCTTTAAAATATAGTTTGGAAGAGTTCTTTATTTTTGCTATATTTCCAAATAGTTTATAGAATATTGGAATTAATTATTCTCTGAAAGTTTAACAGAATCCACTTGCAGTGTATCTGGTCCTAGAGTTTTTCATTGAGATTTCACTTATGCCTTATTCAAAAATTAATATTGAGTTATTTAAATAATCAATTTATTCTGCTGTTAATATGGTATTATAATGGTTTTATAAGCAACCATTTTATCTGTTATCAGTTTTGTTGGCAAAATAGTTGGTCATAATTTCTTTTCCTTCAATTTCAATTGATTTGAATTCGACCTTTTCACTGTTAATATGATCAGTTTGGTTCCTACTCTCTTACTCAAAAAAAAAATCAGATTAGCTATTTACTTAACTACTTTATTAGTTTTTAAAAATAGCTCTTACTTTTTTTACTTATCAGTTCAGGAATTTAGTTAGGGGTTTCCATTTGTTGCTTTTAGTTTTTTTTTTTGTTTTTAGGTTTTTTCAAAGCAAATGGGGTTAAGTGGTTTTCCCAAGGCCACACAACTAGGTAATTATTAAGTGTATGAGACCAGATTTGAACCCAGGTACTCCTGACTCCAGGGCTGGTGCTTTATCCACTGCACCACCTAGCTGCCCCATGTTGCTTTTAGTTTAAAGCTAAATTTAGTGATTTTTTTTCCTCTCTTTTGCACATGAAAATGTTTAGAAATATATATATTTCTGCCCTATGTACTCCATCTTATAATATTTGATATTTTGTCTCTTTGCTATCATTTTGTTTAATGAAATTTTCTTTTATTTCTACAATTCATTTTTTGACTGACCAATTCATTAAGAATAGTTTTTAAAAAATTAAATTTCACTTTCTTCAAAAGTTCTATATTTATTCTAATTATGATTACATTGTGATCATTACATTGTGATTTAACATTTCTGGTTTTCTGCAATTTGGTGGGTCTTATAATTCAATATTTGGTCAGTTCTGTAAAGGTGTCATACATATCTGAGAGGATGCAAACTTTTTTTCCCCATTCATTCAGTAATTATTAATTATCTATCACCTTTAATTTTCTAAAATTCTATTTATGTTCTTAACTTCCTTTCCTCTGTTTTTTATTTGTCTGACTGTGAAAGTGACACATAGAAGTCCATGATCATAATTTTATCATATATTATTTCTTGTTTCAATTAACCTTTTAAATATTCAGATCTATGCCATTCACTGCATATAAATTATCTATGATGCCTTTAAGAATAATATAGTTATCTATATACAAGACCGTCAGTTTCTGCTTCATAGCCCCTCTTCTCTTCCTTAGCACCCAAATATAGGTGTTTAACTCTTTTTTTCCTTTCCTTTTAATACTCTTTTAATGCTTCCCATTTAATGTTAGTTTGTTTTGATTAGTACTAGTCCTTCACCTATCCTGATTTCCTTCCTAAATATCCCTCTGCTTTCTGTCTGTGTCCAGTTCTTGATTGCATTTAACATTTAATTTAATGCATTTAATACCTAATCTCTCTATTTCCTTTTCATTATTTGAATATTCTTAATCTCTTATATCCTTGTTGTATTTTTTACAGTTTTCTACTGTCTATTCCAATGTATGAGTTTACCTTGTTATTCTTTTCTCTGTTTCATTTTGATCTCTTGTTTCTTTTCCTTTCTTAAAAATGAATTTATCATTTATCTACATTATTTTCTTTTAAAAGTTCATGTTCCAAATTCTCTTCCTCCCTGTTAATCCTTCATATCCACTGAGAATACAATTAAACTCATATCAAATATACATGTGAAATTATGAAAAATACTTTCATATTAAAATATTGTAAAAAAGTAAACAAATATGAAGAAAATGACAAAAATGTCCTTCAATTTTCACTCAAAGATCTTTCTATGGAGTTGAATAGTAGTCTTCATCATGAGTTCTTTGGAATTATCTTGGAGAATTCAATATTACAATTGAACATTACAATATTACTGTTATGCACAATAATCTTAGACTTCTCATTTCACTTTGCAATCTATATTGCTCTTCCCATTTTTTTTCTAAAAGCATCCCCCCTCATCATTTCCCACAATATAATAGTACTCCTATGCCACACCTTCAGCCATTACTCAATTTATGAGTATTCCCTCAGTGTCAATTCTTTGCTCACACAAAAAGAGCTGTTATAAATGTTTTCATAATTTTTTTTATCTCTTTTTGGTATAGACCTAGTAGTAGCATTGCTGGGTCAAAAGGTATTCAGTTTTAAAGACAATTTAAAGACAATTGGCATAGGTTCAAATTACTCTCAAGAATGATTAGACCAATGTATAACTCCAAAAGTTTATTAGTATAATCCATTTTCCCTCAAACCCTCTAGCATTTGTCATTTCTTAAAGGTGTAGGGTTGTACCACAAAGTTGTTTTAATTTGTATTTATCTAATCAATAGTGACTTAGAACATTTTTTATATGACTATGGATTGCTTTGATTTCATCTTCTGAAAGCTACCTGTTTAAGTCCTCCAACACTTTATTAATTATTATATATATGAGTGTGTGTTCTTCCTTTTTTGAGTCAGTTCTGATGAGAGTCATGTTCAAGTGTTACTCTTCCTTTCGCATTCTCTTCATTGTAAAAGCTCTGCCTTGTGTCCCCTCTTTTATGTGAGAAAAATTTCCCCATTCTACCTCTTCCTTCCCCCTTTTCCTAGTATATCCTTTTCCTCATCTTTCCTTTATTGTTTTGATCACATCCTAACATAATCAACTCATACTCATTACCTACATCTATGTAGACTACTTCTAACTGTCCTATTAATAAGTCACAATTATCATTTTCCCATAGGGAATATAAAGAATTCAAACTTATTAAGTCCTTATGATTTTTCTTTCATATTTACATTCTTATGTTTCTCTTAAGTCTTCAAATTTTCTATTCAGTTCTGGTCTTGTCATCAGGAATGCTCAAAAGACAGTTATTTCATTAAATATACATTCCTTCCCCCTCTCCCTCGGTGATTATATTCAGTTTTGCTGGATAGGTAACTCTTTGCTGTAATTCTAGCTCCTTTGCCCTCCAGAGTAAATGCCATTTGATCCTTTAATGTTGATGTAGTCAAGTCCTTTGTAATCCTGACTGTGGTTATAACATTTGAATTGTTTCTTTCTGGTTGCTTACAATATCTTCTTCTTGACCTGGGAGTTCTGGAATTTGTTTATAATATTCCTGGATATTTTCATTTTCTGATCTCTTTTAGTAGGTTATTGGTAGATTGTTTTCAATGTATTTAATATTTGGATCTAAGATACCATGGCAGTTTTCCTTTCTGATTTATTGCATTATCATATCTAAGTTCTTTCTTTTCCTTTTTTTTTTTGGGGGGGGGGGTTTGCAAGGCAATGGGACTTAGTGATTTTCCCAAGGTCACACAGCTAAATAAGTATTGTGTCTGAGGCTGGATCTGAACTCAGATACTCCTGACTCCAGGACCACTGCTCTATTCATTGTGCTACTTAGATGCCCCAAGCTCTTTTTTGAATTATGTATTTCAGGTGGTCTAAGGATTCTTAAACTTCCTCTCTTCGATCTGTTTTCTAGGTTGACTGTTTTTAATGATGAAATATTTAATATTTTCTTCTTTTTTAATTCTGTCAACTTTGATTTGATGTCTTAGGGGGTCATCAGTTTAACTTGTCCAATTCTAATTTTTGAAGAATTTTTTTCTGCAAATTAAAACAACTCTGAGATACCACCTCACACTTATCAGATTGACTGATATGACAGGAAAGGGAATGATTAATGTTGGAGGGAATGTGAAAAAACTGGAACAATAATGCACTATTTGTGAAGTTGTGAACTGATCCAAACTCTTCTAGAGAACAATTTGAAACTATGCCTAAAATGCTATAAAACTGTGATCCAGAAATACCACTTCTAGGTCTATATCCCAAAGAAATCATAAAAATCATGACTGAACATGTTGTGGTATATCAAAGTAATGGAATATTATTACTCTAAAGGAAATAATTGTAGGCAGAGTTCAGAAAACCCTTGGAAAGACTTACATGAAATGATGCTTAGTAAAGTGAGCAGAACCAGGAGGACATTGTACATAGTAACAGAAACATTATATAATGCTCAACTATGATCACTTAGCTCTTCTCAGCAATACAGTGATGAAAGGCAATTCTAAAAGACCTGTGATGGAAAATGCTATTCCTATACAGAGAAAGAACTATGGAGTCTGAATGCAAATCATAGCATACTAGTTTCACTTTTTAATTTATATTTTTCTTTCTTTCTTATGATTATCCTTTTTGTTTTGATTCTTTTTTTTCATAACACGATTATGTGATTGTGCATGTATAACCCAAATCAGATTTCTTGCTGTCTTTGGGAGAGGGAAGGAAACAGAGGGAAGGAACAAATTTTATAAAAATGAATGTAGTAAGCTATGTCTGCATGTAATTGGAAAAAATAAAATACTATTAATATAATAAAAACTTTTAAAAATTATTTTCTTCAGAGAACTTTTGTACCTCTTTTTCCATTTGACCAATTCTGTTTTTAAAGTTCTTTTCTTCCAGTGAGTTTTTATGTTTCTTTTACCATTAGGTCAGTTCTACTGTTTAAGGTATTATTTTCTTCTGGATTTTTTGTGCCTCTTTTATCAAGTTCTTAATTCTTTTTCCATAATTTTCCTCTGTTACTTTCATTTCTCCTCTAGTTTTTCCCTTTACCACTCTATTTTTCTCTTACAATTCTGTAGCCACAAGTGCTAGTACTCCTGCTTAACCTGGAGCTGTGATGAGAATCTCTGTTCATTTATAATGAACCATAAACACTCCTCTCTACCCTGATACTGTGACCCAGATCTGCTTATGGACAATAGAGTTATCAATTAGCATCAGCTATATGTAGTGCCAATAAAAGGTCAACTATAATCACTTTCTGCTTCAAAGCTTCCACTGCTTCCACTCTTGTGGCCACTTCCCAACTGGTGTTGCTACTGTCTGCATGTGCTATGGACAGGTAACAGACCTCTTTTGCTAACCTCCTAAATTGTCTTAGTTGGAATAATCTGTCATCTTGATTTTTTTTTTGACTGCTGCTCCAGAATCTCATTTGAGGCATTATTTTGGAGTTCCTTGGAAGGGAATGTTGAAAGAGTTCAGATGAGTTGCTGCTTGTACTTTATCATTTTGATTCTCTTTTGTTTCAATTTTTCTAATTAATCTTGTAGTCCATTCTTTTTTCTTCTTCTATGGCACTATTTGTATTTGTAGTTTTCTTATTTTTGTTCTTGTGTTCTCTTCTTATGGGCTTATCATTTGAACTTCTCTCAGGTCAGGGTGTTTTTTCTTTTTTTTCAATATTTTCTTCAACAAAAGCACTTAATTGAAACAATGAACAACTTCAGCAAAGTTTCATGATATAAATAAACCCATCAGATTACTTTGTGCTACTAACAAAACACAGCAGGAAGAGAAAGAGAAATTTCATTTAAAATAACTGAAGACAATATAATACTTTTCACACAAATAGAGGCAAATATAAGCAATAGAGAAAATATTAATTGTTCATATTAACTCAATTTGAATTCATATAATAAAAGTAATAAAATTTTTATTCTATAGTATTCCATTCAAACTACTAAAAATTATTTTGTAGAATTAGAAAAAATAATAGCAAAATTCATGTGGAAGAATGAAATATTAAGAATATCAAGGAAATCAGTGAAAAAAAAGTTAAGGGAGGTGACTTAGAACTTCCAGATTTCAAACTACATTACAAAATGATATACATCAAAACATTATAGTGGGGGCAGAGCCAGGATGGTAGTGTGAAGGCAGGAATTCCCAGAAATTCATTCCCCCCAAAACTCCAAAAGCCATCAAATTATGACTCCAGCCAAAATCTAGATCGGCAGAACCCACAGAAAGACTGAGTGAATACAGAGCAGAGCTCACTGTACCTATGCGGTGAGAACCTGCAGGAGTTAGCAGAGCCACCCAGCACATCTAGAGCTCACAGCCCATAGGTGGTAAGGGGGTTGGGGGAGACTGCAGAGGTTCTCTCTGCTCTCCCTGGGGCAGGACTCAGCTGTCTGCCCACACTCAGATCCAGGTTGCAGTCTGGGCTCCCACAACACCACCATAGACGAGTAGGGAACATCCTCACAGCTCCAGGGCAGAGGGGAGGGCCTGAACACAGGCAAGAGAGCAATCAGAGTATCTCATAAGATCTTGGAAGAATTAAGGTTCCAGGGAATTGTTCCCCAACAAACCCCAAAGCCTTGGAAGTATAGTAAATCAGTCATAAGCTGAGGAAATAAGCAAACAACAGAAAAAGGAAATCTGACCATAGAAAATTACTTTGGTCCCATGGAGGATCAAAATACATACTCAGATGACAACAAAATCAAAACTTCTGTATCCAAAACCTCCCAGAGAAATAGAAAATGTGAACATTTGAAATTCTCCTGTTTCATTGAAAGTGAAAGGATGGACTTTCAATGAACCAGGGACCTTTCAAACTTTCCTATTGAAACATCCAGAGCTGAACAGAAAGTTTGATTTCCAAGTACAGGACTCAGGTGAATCATAGAGAGGGTGGAGGAGAAGGACTAATTATGAGGAACTTGATGTTCAACTGTTTGTATTCCTGCATAGGAAGAAGATACTGATAACTCATATGAACTTTCTCGTTCATAAGAGCAGTTAGAAGGAGCATATATAGACAAGGCACAGGAAGGAACTGAATATAATGGTATAATACAGTAAACAGATGGAGTCAGTGGGTGATAAGGGAAAGTACTGGGAGGAAGAGAAAGGGGCTAAGATATTTCACAAGTCATGAAAAAGCTTTTACAATGGAGTGGAATGGGGGAAGGCAAGGGGGAATGAGTGAGCCTTCATTCTCATCAGAAATGGCTCAGAGAGAAAATAACATGCATACTTAATAGGATAGAGAAATCTATCTTACCCTAGAGAAAAATGAGAGGAAAGGAATGAGATAAGGGGGAATAGGGGGAGGGAAGTGGGGAATAGGTGATAGAAGAGAGGGAAGATCATGGAAGAGGGTACTCAGATGCAACACAGTTTTGAACAGGGATAGGGTGAAAGGAGAGAGAAAATAGAATAAATGAGAGTGGGAAGGAATAGAATGAAGGGAAATACAGTTATAGCGAATGTGGGGGAAAATATTGAAGCAAATTCTTTGGCGGACTTATGATAAAGAAGGAAATTCATCTCAGAGGCAGAGCCATTTGGTATCTGAACATAGACTGAAGTACACTTTTTTCTCTCTCACTATTCTTGAGGTTTCTCATCTTTTTTTTGGGGGGAGGGGGTTTATGATTAGTCTCACAAGATTATTGTACTAATATAAAATAAATAAATAAATAAGAAAAAATAGACAAGAACAAAAAGAAACGTAGCCTCCTCCCTTCCTTATGAATAGTTCCAGGTAAAATGTCTTTGTTTGAAGAATTATTGGCTTGGCATGTAGAATGATTTTGATTTGGCCAAGACCATTTATCACTCTGATTTTTAGAATCTGACATTATCTGGGACAGGGAGCATTTCAACTTTTGGGCAGTTTGTTAAGAGTTTATACAATAAAGAACAATAAAGAAAACATACTTTTTTTTAGATTTTTCAAGGCAATAGGGTTAAGTGGCTTGCTCAAGGCCACACAGCTAGGTAATTATTAAGTGTCTCAGATCAGATTTGAACCCAGGTACTTCTGACTCCAAAGCTGGTGCTCTCTCCATTGTGCCACCTAGCCGCCCCCAAAAACATACTTTCAACGAAAGAAAAAAAAAAGGTTATAGCACTGGGCCAAGATAGTGGGAGATTAGAGGAATGGATTGGGTTTACTGTAGTAGTAAGTTGCTATAATAATTTAGTGATTGATAAACACAAAGATATAACTTTAGAGTAAGAACTCACTGTTTGATAAAAATAACTTGGCAGAAACTTGGCACAAACGAATGCAACCAAAATTAGGAGAACAGGAAAACTGGGGGGGGGGGGGATTTGCAGCAATTACCCCCCCCAAAAGCCTCATTTCTCAAATCTACAGGAGTACTGAGACAAATTTATAAAAGTAAGAGCTATTCCTCAGTTGATAAATGGTTAAAAGATATAAGCAGGCAGTTTTTAGATGAAACCAAGGCAATCAAGAGTCACATGAAAAAATTCTCTAAATCACTACTGATTAGAGCAAGGGTAAGGAGCATTTTTTCTGCCAAGGACCAATTATATATTTATAACATCATTTGTGGACCATACAAAATTATTAACTTAAAATTAGCCTGCTATATTTGATCAAAACTTTAATTAATTAATTCATCCCTACGAAGCTCTTATATTTATTGAATTTTGAGTCCTGTCTGTGGTTGCTGTGGTGGCAACAGTCCAAAGGAACAGAGGACTTTATAAGGCCTACAGAACTAATGTTCCCTGACCCTGTATTATTGAAATGCAAGTTAAAGCAACTCTGAGATATCACTTAATATCTATCACATTTATCAACATTATAGAAAAGAGAAAATGACAAATGATAGAGAGAATGTGGAAAAATTGGGACACTGATGCACTGTTAATGGAACTGTAAAGTAGTCCAACCATTCTGAAGAACATATCGGAAATACACTCAAAGGGTAAAACTGCATACCGTTTGACTTAGCAATACCATAAATAGGTCTATATCCTAAAGAGATAAAAGAAAATCGAAAAATGCCTATTTTTAAAAAATACCTATAGTAGATCTTTTGTGATAGCAAAGAATTGAAAATTGAAAGGATTATCATTAATTGGAAACAACTCAACATCTTCTGGTATATGATTGTGATGAAATATTATTGCCTCATAAGAGATAACAAATATGAAGGTTTCAGAAAAACCAGGAAAGACTTAAATAGACTGTTGCAAGTAGAGTGAGCAGAACCAGGGGAACATTGCACACAGTAACTGCAGTATGGTAACAATGGTCAACTGTGAAAGACTTGGATGCCCTAATCAAAATAATGATCCATAGATCACATGATGATGCTATCCATCTCCAGAGAGAGAAAATAAGAATTCTGAATGCACAATGAAACGTGCTTTTAAAACTTTCTTCTTTTTTGTGCTATTTTGTTTGTTTTTTGTTGCATCATGGTTAATATGGAGATATGTTTATCATGACCTCACATGTATAATTGCAATCAAATTGTCTTCTCAAGGGGATATGGGTGAGGGGGAGGCAGAGATTTGGGACTCAAAAATTAAAAAAAAAACACGATTGGTAAAATTATTTTATATCTAATTGGAAATTTTAACCAAATAAATAAAAATAATTTTAAAATGTAATAAATGATTATTGAACTTAATTTAATTTGATAATAGGAGATAGTATGAACTAGGTTTCTGAAGTCATTTTTTCCAAGATATTATGATTCTCTGACAATGATAAAATCAAATTCTTCAGATACATGAAAGTGGTTGGCTAGTTTTCCATTTCTAATAAATATAGAACAAATTCAGAAACTTAATTATTCCCTTTCAATTCTAATATTTTGTGAGATTGTTTATCGAGTTTAAATTTGTAGAAGGTACAAAACAGTTTTACAGCAAAAATAGATGTTAAACCTATTGGAATGGATGATCAAAAAAAGGTTGACAATTCTTTGTTCTTAAACTAGTATAAAGGAAAAAACTGTCTTCATACCATGAAATTATTTTTAATAATGATTATAAAGTTAATGGCAGTTATCTGTGATTTCTCTTTAGGGTTGAAAGTGAACTTCCATAAACTCAGCACATGAGTTTTTTGAAGATGTTTGGTTTTTTAGTATGGACTAAAAAAAAATTAAAGATTTGAAACCTAAAAACAAACTTCTGTGAGATGTTTAAAATAATAATATATAACACTATTTCAACTATTACAAGTATGAAAAATTGAATTATGATTAAATCAAGAGAATAAATATTTTACTAATGGAGGGGGAAATAAAGGGAAAGAGAATTCTGAATCTTCGTATTTAATGTCTAATGTAACATGACAGTGTTAAAATACTTCATATCAAGAATGTGGCTCTTGAACATTATTTTATGGTAGTCTGTATTTCATTAGTAAATGCTAATGGGAAAGCATTTTTGTAAAAATTATGTGATTTTTTTCTTTCTTTCATTTTTGAGTGTTTTTTTGCAAGACAATGGGGTTAAGTGGCTTGCCCAAGGCCACACAGCTAGTTATTAAGTGTCTGAGGCTGGATTTGAACTCAGGTACTCCTGACTTCAGGGCTGGTACTCTATCCACTGTGCCACCTAGCCACCCCCATATGTGATTTTTTTAAGGCACAAAATACAAATTTTTAATAAAGGAGCAAAATGTAGTCTTAAAATTAGTTTTAATATTCATTATTTCCCCCTGGATTATTTTGTCTTTCTCTTCTTAAAGTTATTTTCCATCTGCATTCCTCTCAATCTGGGTTCATAAGGTCACAAAAATAAATATTTAGAAAGATGTTAAAATGTTGTAATTTTCAGTAAGCAATAGCAGTGATCACACACACTTTGACCCTGTAGTAAATTCTCAGATGAAGGTTGTGGAGAAAGTAGATAGAGAAGCATGGGAATTCAGAATTTGTCAAGTTGTAATGTCTTCTGCAGACTTAAAAAATGTTGTCCCCCATTTTTCTTTTTTCTGTTTTTTTTGAGGACCTTTCAGATTCAGGGCCTCTTAAATTCATAAATTGTAGTTTTTATATATAAGATTTTTATTGTAATTCAGGGTGTTTTTGTTTTTTGACCAACAGCTATGTGTGTGTGTATTTGTGTGTGTGTTTGTGTGTTTGTGTGTGTGTGTGTGTGTGTGTGTGTATGTCTTCCTGTTTTCTTTTGTTCTTCCCCCTGAGGCTACCATAATTCACAAAGTTATGGCTTATTTCTTGCATTATCTCAGTTGGGAAGTGCCTTGCATTTATTATGTCTGCTAGAAGCTGTTGATATCAGAATTACTTTGTTGGACTGAGAAGAGTGGTTAATTCAAAAATCTGGAAAAGGGAATACGATGAAGTTCTGAAACTATGGAATAAGCAAAAGAATTTTAACTTGAACATTTATATTATAACATTTCCACCCTAACTCTTTGACAGACAGATGTTTGATCATACCCTAATCATACCATAAATTTCTATCTTACTTCCCATTCCATGAAATGAACTTTATCATATCTCTGAAATGAAGGCATTTTTCTCACTAAACTTACTGGTTCATTTCTATCATTGAGGAAAAAAGTTGACCTAAAAGATAAAATGACCACCAACACCTCCACAACTGCTCTTACATGAATTGAGAGCTTCTAATTGGGTAATTATTAATCAATAATTTATCAGTTCAGAGAATGTGATGACTGGATAATGAGCAAAACAATTGGTTTGGAATTCAGAAATGAGTTTGAATATTGCCTCTATTTTTTTTTCAAGATGTATGATTGTGGAAAGTTACTCAATATGCCTCATAAAGTTGTATGATCAAATGGGAGAGCATCCTTACAAATATATGATCCTTTGTAAAATAAAAATATAATATACAGTAAATGTCAGATATAATTTGAACTTGCTTTACTATTTATGGCTTCCATAATAGCAATAGGTCTTATATAAGGGGCAATAATGTGCTATTTTACTAAAACAAGGAAGATTTCTTTTGTTGATAGGGCAAGATTTTTCTAGTCCCAAATCATTTTCTTTCTAAAAAGCATCAGGGATCCAAGTGACACTAGGGATTATATAGTCTAGCATGGAACTGAGAATATTTAAAATATAATTATCTTCTAACCTCCAAGGGGAACTTTCACAGACTACAATGAAAGGTGTAGTATTTTTTTGGAATGATCATATAACACTTGTTTAGAATAGAATTAATGGTTGACACATAGACAAAGACATCAGCTCTGTTTCTGGATATGTTGCCTCAGGACTGAGTCTCAAATCTTTCTTCTAGGGACATGTGAGAAAGGCAAGTAGGTTTTTGACCTAGCCTCCAACTAGACAGGTGTCATCATCCCTGCATGTAGACTTTTCCTAGAGACTATACAAGCTCGCTCACTGATAGTTTATTTATTTTTCTGGTAGTGTTCACTGGGATGATGATTTCTCTCTCTCTCTCTCTCTCTCTCTCTCCCTGTCTCTCTCAGAATTTTTATTTTGACAAGATATTTGCTTTTAGGATTGGACTAAGAAACAACTCATATAAATCCTGTAGTGAATCTAAATGTACATATCTGAGCCCTGAGAACTAGCATTAGAAATTATTGAATTTAGTGCCTAAATCTTATAGACAGATCATATCTTTGCATTGACCTAGACATTTTCCCCAAAACTTGTATATCAAGGTATTATGTAAACTATTAAAAAAACTACAAAGGAATAGAATTTGGGAATATAATTCTTTTGGCTTCATTTTCTAGAAGTTTTGGTCTTTCAATTATCATCTCATCATTTATCTTGAATAAAACTTTCTCTTTTGGCTTCTCAATTGTCCATACATTCTCATTTTTACTTTATTTAAAAATATATAACACACACACTTAATTGAATATAGAAATCTATCTCATCCTACAGGGATGTAGGAAGAAATAGGGTAAAAGAAGGACTGGCAGAATCTATATTGCTTCAGCAATGGTAAAAAAAAAGTACAGGGGTAACAATTATGATTTCAGATCAAGAAAAATAAAAAATAAATCTAATTAAAAGAAAAGAAAGGAAATGTCATCTTGCTAAAAGGTACCATAGATAATAAAATATTATCAATACTAACCATATATGCAGCAAGTGATATAAGACCCAAATTAAAAAAAATTGTGAGTCATGGAGGAAATAGTAAAACTATATTAGTAGGGAACCTCTCCTTTCCTTTTCATAATTAGGTATATCTAACCAAAAAATAAATAATAAAGAAGTTAAGGAGGTGAATAAAATTTTAGAAAAGTTAGATATGATAGACTTCCTTGAATGAATGGGATTAGAAAGAATATACTTTTTTTTTTTTTTGGTTGTTCATGGAACCTATACAAAATTGACCATATATCAGGGCATTAAAAACCTCACAATGAAATGCAGAAAGGCAGAAATGTTAAATGTATCCTTTTCAGATCATAATGCAATAAAATTATATTCATTAAAGCCATGGAAAAATAAGTTAAAGTTGATTGGAAATTAAATAGCTTAATCCTATAGATTGAATAGGGAAAAGAAGTGATAGAAAATGATTTTATTAGACATACCAAAATTTATGCAATGCAGTCAAAGCACTACTTAGGGGAAATTTTATGTGTGGAATTACTTGCATTGGTAAAACAGAGAAAGAGAAAATCAATGAATTGGGAAAAGCAACTAAAAAATGAGAAAAAAGAAGAGAATAAAAATTTCCAATTAAACACCAAATTGGAAATTCTGAAAATCAAAGGGAGAGATTAAGAAATTTGAAAGAAAGTCAACCATTGGACTAACAAATGAAACTTGGAGTTAAATTTATGAAAAAAAACAAAATAAGAAGAGCAATTGATTAATTTGATGAAAAACCCAAATTACTGATATCAAAAATAAAAAAATATGAATTAACCCCCAATGAAGAGCAGATTAAAGAAATTATTAGGAGCCATTCTGCCCAATTATATACCAATAAGTCTGGCAATATAAAGGAAATGAATGTTTCATTTAGTGAATATTTATCTACTAAATATGAATTGCCTAGAATAGTAAAAGAGGAAATAAAATCCTTTAAAAATCCCATATTCAGAAAAGAAATTAAACAAGCTAACAAAGAGCTCCCTAGGAAAAAAATGAGCAGGACTAGATAAACTCATGAATCATTTCTACCAAACACTTAATTCCAATACTATAGAAGCTACTTGGGAAAATAGACAAAGAAAGAATCTTACCAAATTCCTTTTATGATACAAATATAGTATTGATACTTAAATCAGGAAGAGCAAAAACAGAGCAAAAAAACCCTATAAATTAATTTCCTTAATGAATATTGATGCAAAAGTTTTAAATAAAATACGAGCAAGGTAATTACAGTAATATATCACAAGGATCATATATTATAACCAGATGGGATTTATAGCAGGAATGGTTGAATTTAAGACATTACTGGTTTAATGTTAGGAAAACTATCAGGAAAATTGACCATATCAATAGCTAAAACAATGGAAATCATATGATTATCTTGATGATGTTTATCCTTCATGCTCGAAGAAAAACCTGGACATGCCTGATATCATACCGTGACAAATAAATGAATTGGATCGAGTGAGGGGAGGCTGTGTTAAGTCTCTAATCTCACTTATTCTGCAAGAGCCATCACCCAGTGGCCTGATATCATTCAGAATGACTGGAAATGGCCCTATATGTGAGGCAATCAGGATTAAGTGACTTGCACATGGTCTCACAAGTTCAAGTATCAGAGGTCAGATTTGAAAGCAGGTCCTCCTGTCTCCAGGATTATCTTAATACATATGGAAAAATCTTTTGACAATTCCCAACACCCATTTCTATTATTTTTAAATCACTAGAGAGTATAGGAGTAAATGATACTTTCCTTAAAATGATAAATAGTATCTATTGAAAACCATTAGCAAACATTATTTGTAATAGGGATAAGCTAGAAGTCTGCCAAATATGATCAGGGTGAAGTAAGTATGCCCATTATCATCACTATTATTTAATATTATTCTAGAAATGGAGGCTTCAAGCAATAAGGAAACAAAAAATTGAAAGAAATAAGAATAGACAATGAGGAAACAAAACTACCACTCTTTGCAGATGATATGATGGCATACTTACAAATTCTAGAAAATCAACTAAAATAGTAATTGAAAATAACAGCTTCAACAAAGTTGTAGAACATAAAATGGAACTACAGAAATCATTAACATTTCTATATATTATTAATAAAGTCCATCAGCATGAGATAGGAAGAAAAATTCCACTTAGAATAATGGTAGATGATTTAAATACTTGAAATTCTACTTTCCTAGATAAACTCAGGAACTATATGAATACAACATCAAAACATTTTCATATATATATATATATATATATATATATATATAGTCAGATCTAAATACTTGGGAAAATATTAACTGTTAATGTGTAGACTGAACTAAAATAATAAAACAATTTTACCTAATTATGGGGCACCTAAAGCACCAGCCCTGGAGTCAGGAGTACCTGGGTTCAAATATGGCCTCAGACACATGATAATTACCTAGCTGTGTGGCCTTGGGCAAGCCACTTAACCCCATTTGCCTTGCAAAAAAAACTAAAAAAATTTACCTAATTACTCAGTGGTTTATCAATCTAACCACCAAAAATTATTTTATAGAACTAGGAAAAACAGCAACAAAATTCATCTGAAAGAAAACTGTATTGTAAAGGTGTAATCATCAGAACAGTTTAGTATTGTCTAAGAAAGAGAGTGGTGGATCAGTGGATTAGAATATGTACATAATACACTGTAGTAAATGATCATAGTAATCTAGTGCTTGATAAATCTAAGATTCCAACTTTGGAACAAGAATTCAATATTTAACAAAAATCTGCTGATTGATATTTGTTCTTCAGTTTTGAAGAAAACTTAAAAGTCAGAAAGGTGATGTCATGCCAAAAACATGAATTGGATTTGAATGAGGGGGTGTTTTCTTAAGGCACCAGCCTCACTTTCCTTCTTTGAAGTCATCTGGTTCCAGTAGCCAGATACGAAACAGGATGACTATAGATGGCCCAGGACATATCCTGAGGCAATCAGGGTTGGGTGACTTGCCCAAAGTCACACAGTTAGTAAGTGTCAAGTGTCTGAGGCTGGATTTGAGCTCCTGTTCTTCTGACTCCCAGGTCAGTGATCCACTGTGTCATCTAACTGCATGTAGAAATTGGGTACAGATCAGCATCTGACTCCATATCCTAAAATGTCAAAATGAGTACAAGATTTAGAGATAAAGGGTGATACCATGGGAAAATTATAGGAGTATGGGAGGTTTATTTGTCATATGTATGGATAAGGGATGAATCTAGGACCAAAAAAGGTATAGAGAACATTATGATATGTAAAATGAATGATTACGATTATATTTATTTAAAAAAAGATTTTGCACAAACAAATGTAGCCAAGATTAAAAGGAAAATAGACAGCAGTAAAAGAATTTTTATAGCAAGAATCTCTGATAAAAGTTTCATTTTGCAAATATATAGAAAACTGAGTTAAATTTATAAAAATATAAGTCATCCTTTAATTGACAAATGGCCAGGTCAGATAAAGAAATCAAAACTATTTACAGTGAAATGAAAAACTGCTTTAAATCACTATTGATTAGATAAATGTAAATTAAAACAGCATTGATATACCGCCTTAAACCTATCAGGTTGGCCTAATAAGACAGAAAATGAAAATGATAACTATTGGATGGAAAGTAGAAAAATTGAGTTACTAGATGCATTATTGTTTGAATTATAAACTGATCCAACCATTCTGAACAGAGATTTGGAACTATATCCAAAGGGCATAAAACTATGTATATTTTATTTGATACAAAAATTTCACTGTTAGGTCTAGATTCCGAAGGGATTTTTGAAAAAGGGAAAGCAACCTATTTGTTCCTTTAATAATAAATATAACATTTATAGTAGTTATTTTTATAGAGGTAAAGAATTGGAAATTGAGGGAATGTCCATCAACTGAAGAATGGCTGAAAAATGTGGTATTTGATTGTGATGGAATACTGTTATACCATAAGAAATGATGATCAGGATGCTTCCAAACCTTTTTTTTTTGGAAAAAAAGACTTTTATGAACTGATTTAGAGTGAAATTAGTAGAACCAAGAGAACATTGTACATAGTAACAGCAATATTGTACAATGATAAATTGTGAATGACTTAGTTATTCTCAGCAATACAATAATTTAAGACAAATTCAAAGGACTCATGATGAAAAATGCTATCCATCTCCAGAGAAAGAGCTGATGGAGTTTGAATGCAGATCAAAGAATATTATTTTTACTTTATTTGTATGTACGTGTGTTTTTTGGTCTGTTTTTACAATATTTTTGTATGATTACAGATATATAATGTATCAAATATTGTCTCTGTAAGAGTCAGGGGTGAGAGAAGGATGTAGGAAAATTAGAATTTCAAAAATGCAAGTTAAAAATTGTTTTTATATGCAATTGGGAAAAATAAAATATTATTTAAATAATTGCTTGTGCTAAGTGCCTTTTCTTCCTCAATGATGTTTTTCTTCTTACTTAACTCCTTGAAATGTTGCTCCTCCCCAAACATTTTATGGAAACTGACCTTTCAAGGATCACAAATAACAGTCTAATGACCATATTCAATGACATTTTCTCAGAATTTAGTATAGTTGAGCACCCACTGATTCTGTATAAGCTCTTCTTCCTTGGTTTCTGAGAAACCAACCCTTTTTGTTTTTCTTCATATCACTCTAACCAATCCTGTTTTACTCATTATTTATTTCACTTCCCCTTAATTGATCCTGAAGATGATCCAAAGATTCTCTCCTCAGAACTAGTCTTTCTCTCTCTGGACTTTTTCTTGACAATTTGATTTAAATCTCATGCTTCAGCTATAACATCTATACAGATCCTCCAAAATCCAGACCTACAAGCTTGATCTCTGTCTCTCTGTCGCTGTCACCCTTTCTTCCAGATCAATATGTTCAATAGTCAAAACAATGTCTCAAACTGAATATTTTTTCCTTTAGCACAAACTCAGCTTGTCCAAACCAAGTTTATAGGTCTCATTTTCCATCTTATTTTTCATTAAAATACCAATCATTTAGTTTCACATGTTTAAAATCTAATGTATATATTACATCCTTTTGAATTTTTCACCCTGACTTTTTAGTTCTAGACTAACTCAGTTCTTTAATCCTCTGACCTATTTCACATTATACTTTGGTATCTCATCCTACCCTGATAAAATTCTCCATATGTCCTTGAAATTTTCAGCCATTATTTATTCCAACTAGCTACTTTAATAGAAACCCTTCTCTCCTCTGAGAACTTTGGGACTTCCCTCTGGGCCTGGCGTCTGCTTGCCTGGACCTTTTACCAGAATGGCCTTTTCAGGTAAAAACATCACTTGTGCAAAAATATTCTTAGCAGCTCTGTTTGTGGTGGCAAAGAATTGGAAATTGAGGGGATGTTCATCAATTGAGGAATGACTGAATAAATTATGATATATGTATATTATGAAACACTATTCTATTAGAAATCAAGAGGGATGGTAATTCAGAGAAGTCTGGAAAGACTTGCATGAGCTGATGCTGAGTGAGATGAGCAGAACCAGAAGAACCCTGCATTTCTAACAACAACATGGGGATGATGATCAACCTTAATGGACTTGCTCACTCCATCAGTGCAATAATCAGGGATAATTTTAAGGTATCTGCAATGGATAATATCATCTGTATTCAGAGAAAGAACTATGGAGTTTAAACAAAGACCAAAGACTATTACCTTCAAATTTTTTAAAAAAAGTTGTCTTATGTACTACATAATTTTGCTATCTCTAATAATCCTCAAGGGTATGTTTTCTTCTCTCAGCACATTCACTTTTGATCAACACATAGCATGGAAACAATGCAAAGATTGTCAGATTGTCTTCTGTGGGGAAGGAGGTGGGAGGGAAGGGAGGGTGGGGGAAAATTGTTAAATTCAAAGCCTTACCAAAGAATGATATCCAGAATGGCCTTTTCTCAGAAGGTTTCCATTTTAGGGACAGGACCAATCTAACTATTCTATTCTTCATTTCTCTTCAGTCTGTGCTTCTTACTCTCTTTCTTTGATACTAAAACTCTGTGTAGAGATCTTCCCCTTCCTTCCTCACTTTCTTGTGTTGTCTTCCCTATTAGAATATAAGCTCCTTGAAGGCATTGTCTTTGTTTTTGCTTAAATTTGTATGTGGACTCTCAAGGTTTGCCTGAAAAACTTTGGAATTGATTGCATGACATGGAAGACTATGGCAAAGGACCACAGAGCATGGTGTGCCCACATCAAAGGAGATTTGAGTTCCTTGAGCAAAGCAGATTTGCAGTAGCTCAAAAGAAATGTGAGATGTGAAATTTAGAAACATCTCCATTCCAAAAAGTTCATATGTACTATTTGTACCTTACTTGTGGTAGAACATTCTGAACTTGTCTGATCAGCCATAGTTAGACATATACCTTTACACCAATCATTTTGGTCCTCTTTGAAAACTAAGGACAACAACCCACTAAGCAACTAACCATTTACATCTCCAGAACATGGTGAATACCTAATAAATATTTGGTGGAATTACCCTCCCTTGCAAGTATTTCTAATGTAGGGCCAGGAGGAATGGCAAACATTCTCCTTGATCTTTATTTCTAGACTACAGGCATGTCCATAAACAGTCCTCTTTTGAACTCCATGAAATTCATTTGTAATATATCTCTCTCTTTTTATTGTCATCTTCTAGGTCTTAATTCTCCTTGACTTTTTGTGTGACTGCTATCTGGATCACAGTCTTCCTTGTATTTCAGCTTCTGCTCTTATCTCTGAGGATGTCTTTATTTACTCAGTTTCCTAAGTTTGAAAAGCCATCTCCAACTACTACAATACTAGCTGTTTTTTTCAAGCTCAGATCAAATGGTTCTTCCTTCTTGAAGTCTGGTACTCATTTCCCAATTCTGTAATGGCTTTTCCTTCCTTCAGATAGCACGAATTTCTTTGTTTTTCTCTTATGCATATTTTTGCATTGGTTATATTTATATTCATGTAACATACATGTATCTGATTCCCACCATGAGCTCTTTGAGGACAGAAATTCCTCCTTGTTTTAAATTTTGTGCCTCCTCTGGAAACTATCTCTACAAACAGGAGGCTCTTGGTAAGTGATTGAATGAGTAAGTATTCAATTCAGTTGAGTTTTGAGATGAAGGGAAAGGAAATGGGAAAGCCACGAGAAGATACATCTGATCTTTTTTTTAGTAAATAGAAAAAATCTTGGATTAGAAGATTATTAAGGACTTATTTGTAGATAGTTGTGCAGTTATGAAGACCAAGTTAGGGTTAAATACAATGGTATAGTAAAAATATCATATCCTAACTTAAGAGGCATCAGTAAACATTATCATGACTTTCCTCAGCAGCCCTCTGTGACCCAGGAGCTATGGAAGAATGTGGTCACCCTTTGGCCTCTCAATGTTGATGGAAGGTCAACAGGATAAAGGATGCTAGAGTATTAGGAGAGAGCAGTGTTAAAATGTCTCTGAAGACATTATTGCATGACATGGGAGATATTGGCAAAGAACCATGCAGCATGGTGTGACCACATCAAAGAAGATGTTGACCTTCTGGAAAGAGAGGCAAAAAAAGTGCAGAATAAAGTTTCAGGAACAGAAGAAATAGTTGAGGAATCTACATCAAACTGAGGGTGATGAGTAATATAATAAGAAAGAGAATGGTAGAGGTGGAATATTAGTGTCAGAAGGGGGATATCAGTATTCAAGATCCTCAAAGTGGTGTAATTGTCATGCAGCCACTTCCCTATTATTTCAGAATGAAGGCAGGATATTTTCTTATACTGAGGCAATCCTTTGGTGTATAGCTCAGTTACTACCAGGTTCCAGTTGGGAAAAAACTTTGGCCTCCTTGACTACATTTACTTATCCTTCCATCACCAAAAAGATTTGTCAGAAAGTATATTATTGATATTTTGAAAAGAAATCAATGAGTTAGAATCATAGGTGTTCCTCATAGAGACATTGAAAGAGTGTTGAAAGTTACATCAAGACTTTTAGGAAAAGAAGATATTTTAAAGGTTATCTATTCAAATTCTTTATCTTTGAAATGAAAGTGGTACAATAAGGTTCTGTGAAAATGCCCAATGTCACAAAGAAAAGTAGACAGATAGGTCTAGAACTTGTTTCCTGACTCTACATCTTAGATTTTACAATGCTCAAAAGCATAATGAAAGGACTATCTGTATTTGAAGGAAAGTTGAAGTATATAAGAATAGAGTTTTGTAAGAGAGAATTGTGGATGTGTCTCAAAGAAAATATGAAGGTCATATTGAGGTAAGAGAAATGTCATGTTCAATATGGAGAAATGGAATTGCAAAATTACTTTAAAATAATAATAAACCCAATTTTACATGACATTTTACATGCATTGCTTTTTTATGATTCACAACTTTGGGATGTAGGTACTACTACTATTTTATTTCCATGTTTTGATGAGGACATCCAGAGGGGGTAAATTCACTTGCCTTTATTCCCCCAGCTAGTAAAACCAAAGATTCAAAGCCAGATTTCTCTGTATATCACTTCAGTACATTATTCCCTTCTCCACACTCATGCAGCCTCTCAGGAAAGGAATGTAGAATCAAATAATTATGAATGTATAGAGAATTATTTGAAAGTGAAAGCAAAAGTAAAGCAAAATGAAAGTAAAAAAAAAAGCCTGGAAGACACACCATCTAGTTAGTCAACTAGCATCTATTAAGTATCTACTATATCTATCTATATCTATATCTATATATATCAGGAATCAAGCTGGGAACATATAGAAAGGCAAAAAGAGAGCCTTCTTTCAAAGGCCTCCTCTAGGAGACAACATACAAACAACTATGTACAAATTAGATATATACAAGATTAATTAGGAGTCATCCTAGAGGGAAGAGTTATGAGAAGGGCTTTTTGGAGAAGGTGAGTTATTGGCTGAGACTTGAAGCAAACTTGAAGGGAAACCTGGAGATGAGAAAGGAGAGCATTTCATGTGTGGGGAGAGAGTCAGTAGATGGAGTGCACTGAGTGAAGAAAAATGAGGAAGCCATTGTTACTGGACTACAGATTTTTTGAAGGGCAGTAAAGTATATAAAGATTAGAAACATAGGAAGGAGCTAAGTAATTAAGGACTTCAAAATTCAGACTACTTTATATAATTCTAGAAATAAAAGGTAGCTAATAGATTAATTAAATTGGGTGATAAAGTCAGACCTTTGTTTTAGAAAGATGAAGGATGAACTGCAGTAGGGAAAAATTTTAGGTAGTGAGAAATTGCACTACTCCAAAATAAGTGACTAAATTAATGGTGGTTGGTTGCAGTGTGAGAGGAAAGAAGGATTCATGAAGCAGAGATATTACGAAGCTTGACAAGTGTTTGGATATAGTGGGTGAGGGGGAGTGAGATTATATGTAGTTCTCAAGTCTGAGTAAATAGGAGGATGCTTGTAGCCTTGACAATAGTTGTCCCAAGTGAGACAAAAAATACTGGAGTTGATGTACATGTGTGCAGTTACACATTATACACAGCTGTAAAATTCTTAGAATACTTACTATGTAATTGAAAGCACAAGAGATGTTCACTCAATATTAAATGAATGGATTTATATGCACATATTTAAAATTTTTATTTATTTATTTGGTTAAATATTTCCCAATTACATGTAAAAGAATTTTTAACAATGGCCCCATGTCATGATTATGAGGCTTTAATTATTGCCTTTGAAAAATCCTGGCTTTATGACTCTGGACAAATTACATCCTCTTTATCAAAGTGATAATATAAGATTACTAGTCTTCACACAAAAAAAGAATCCCCCCCTCCCCACCAAAACCAACCAACCAAAAGACTCTGCTAATCTGAATTGGTAGGAAAAAAATTTCTATTCAAAAAATTCCCCATGTGAGGAAAATTAAAGGTCTAGTTTAAAAAATGAGAGAAAAAAATTAAATAAGTGGGGCAAGGAAAAGAGATCAAGAGGTTTTGTTTTTTTATAAGAACTTGATGAGTAGAAACTCAAGCACTCAGGCCAGTCCAACTCGCTTGAATAGGCAATAATGACGACGTTCTCAGGGACAAATTGATATCGCCAAAAGAAGAATGAGTCACTGATTGCCAAATTTATGATATAGGATGTGCATTCAGTTGCTAGGTAGCAGAAACAAATAACAGCACAGTAATGTGTACTATTCTTGGATGATACTGATTATTTGAAAAGAGAAAGATGTAAAACAGATTAGTCAGATGGAAAAAATCAGAAATCAAAAGGAGTACAAAATGATGCACTATATATACTTTACTGTTACTCATTAGTTGCAATGCACTAATCAAACTGGTGTTTCTAAAATCCATTCTATGTAAGAGAAGGTAAAAACTATTTGTTTTCTTCCATAAGTTGGTTCACTCAGTATAGAATGAATGGATTGGTATACATATATTTAAATTATTTATTATCATTATTAGATTATTTTAATTTAGTTAATTTAATTATCATTTGTGATTTACACTATCTGTTAAAATTTGATTATTGTTAAATTTATTATTTAGAATATTTTCCAATTATATGTAAAAGAATTTTAAGCAATTAAATTTTTTTTGAGTTCTAAATTCTCTCCCACCCACTCATCCTTACCTCCTCCTTGGAAAGAGAAACACAATTTAATTGCACTTACACATGTGAGACCACACCAAACATATTTCTATGTTAGCCATGTTGCAAAAGAAAACATAAACCAAATAAAAAAATAAATTTTAAAAAGTATGGTTCAATTTGCACTCAGAGTTCATCAACTTTCTACGAAAGATGAGAGCATTTTTCATCATAGATCCTTTGGAATTGTCTTAGATCATTGATTTGATCAGAGTAGGTAGGTCTTTCACATTTGATGATTCTTACAATATTGCTCTTACTGGATATAATGTTCTCCTGAATCTGCTCATTTCACTTTGCTGATATCCATTCTTACAAATCTTCCTAAGTTTTGCTGTTGTTTGTCATTTTGGGTAGTAAAATACTATCCCATATATCACAACTTGTTCAACTATTCTCCAATTGATAGGAATCCTTTCAATTTCCAATTCTTTGCCACCTCAAAAAGAGCTACTATAAATATTTTTGTATAACTTATAAGTCCTTTCCTTTTTATTTGCTCTCTTTGGGAAATAGATCTAGCATTGTTATTTCTGGGTCAAAATTTTATGACATAGTTTGAGTATAGTTCCAAATTGTTCTCTAGAATGGTTGCACTAGTTCACAACCCATAACCAATGCATTAATGTCTGAATTTTTTCACATCTCCTTCAGCATTTGTCATATTTCTTTTCTGTCATGTTAGTCAGTGTGATAATTATGAGTTGGTATCTCAGAATTATTTTAATTTGCATTTCTCTAATCTAGAGCATTTTTTTATATGACAATTGATAGCTTTGATTTCTTTTTCTGAAAACTGTTCAAGTCCCTTAACTGTCAACTGGGGAATGCCTCTTATTTGGCTTAATTTCATTTATATTTGAGAAATGAGGCCATTATCAGAGAAACATCCTGTACAAAAATTTCTCCAATTTTGTTTTCCTCTTTATATTTACTGCATTCATTTTGTTTTTTGCAAAAGTTTTTAAATGCATGTAATCAAAATGATCTCCTTTAATTCTTATAATCTCCTCTATTTCATCTTTGGTCGTAATCTCTTCCCTTAGCCATAGATCTGGAGGCACATTTTTCCATGATCCCTCAACTTGTTTATGATAGCACCCTTTATTTTCTAAATCATTTATCTATTTTGACCATATTTTGGTATATGGTATATGCAGACACACACATATTTATAATGAAATTTTCACTTGAAGCATTGATATTCTGCCTAACCTCTCTACAGGAAGTAAACAAGTGGAAATGCAAGTAGAGATTCTAAAAAACAATATTTATAATTTTTATTTAATCAGTAAGTACATATTGAGCAATACTAGGTACATGGCACTTTGCTACATGTGGAGGATGCAAAACTAATTTAAAATAGGTAAAACAAAGAATTATTTAATTCCTATTTTCCTTTTCTCCATTACTAAGAACAATGTCTTTCAAAAAAATGCTAGAAGAATATTGAATGTATCAGTTAAGGAAATGAAATAATCATGTCTGATGCTTTGTGAACCATTTTGAAATTTTCTTAGCAAACATATTGAAGTGATTTGTCATTTACTTTTCCAAACTCATTGGACAGATGGAGAAACTGAAGCAAAGAGGGTTAATTGACTTGCCCAGGGTCACACAGCAAGTAAGTGCCTGAGACAGGATTAGAAAGCAGGTTTTCCTGACTACAGGCTCAGCACTCCTTCCTCTGCACCACTTCTCTGCCTAGTATAGAGCAAATGTTTAATAAATGCTTGTTACCTTTCTCCACATATATACACAATTTTAGAGCATTATTAAAGGGATGGTTTGTTAGCACTTACAAAGGGTGACAACAATTGCTAAAAGTCAGCACAGTTTCATCAAAGACAAATGATACCATGCCATCCTAATTTCCTTATAACATCAAGGTGGAAGAACATAGAATTTCAGAAGGATATTCAGTGACTACCTTCAACCTATTCCTAAATAGGAGCCTCTTCTGCAGTTTCCTCCATTAGGTGATCATCCAGCAACTTCCTGAAGACCTCCAGTGACTGGGAACCAATAACCTCCCAAGATGCCCATTTCTGTACAGCTTTAATTTTTGGATGTTTTTTCTTAGGTTGGGTCATAGTCACTTTTTAATGTCTTCTTACTGTTCTTAGTTCTCAACTCTGGAGCCAGAAAACCATAGGCAAGCTATCTTCTATATCATAGTCCTTCAAAGTAGGATAAAAATGTATGCACTTCTTTTCTTCTCTAAGATTAACATCCTTGGTTTTTTTCAATTGTCCTTTATATGTCATGATACTTAATCTCTCACCAATCACTCATCTCTAAACCAGCTCCAGTTGTCAATGCCCCTCCTAAAATGTGAACTCTAGAACATAGTATTCCATATGTGAACTAACTGTGACTGTCTTAATAAACCTAAGTTTTCATCAGGGAAATGCCATAGAAAGAGTACACCTGGATTTTGGAAATGCATTTGACAAAATTCACAAAATATCAGAATTGAGATGGATTTCAAAATTCATATAGTTGAATCCACACCTGTACAGAAATCCCTTCAATATCATATCCAAAAAGTTGACAAGTCTCCCTTTGGAACTCCCCATGAAGAAAAATCAACTATATCTTAAGAAATCCATATCAGTTTTGAATGGCTTTTATTTTTGGCTTCTCATGATATTGTTTGTTCTTTGTACTTGAAGAGAACCAAAATGACATCATAATGGTTAAATAAATGTATAGTGTGTTTGGCTGTGCTTGATCAGACTGATAAGTGGGCTGAAGACTACCACAGGTCAAGCACAAGTTGCCCATTTAAATATTTGGAATGGATATATTGTTAGATTTAAACATTTAATGTTTTTTGAGCTATTACTATTCTGTTTTGCTCCTATAGCAAAGCACTTTTTTGGTTGTGGGCACACTATACATGGTAACCCTGTGTCAGCATCTTCCATGTCTCACAATAAATACTAAATTTCTTCAGAGAGGCCTTAAACTTGTCTTTGTATCATGTTTTCTGATCTCCATGGGAACACTATTCATTGTTTGTAAAATAGTGTTTTCGGTAAATACCTTTGACATTTGGATATATAACCAGCCCATCTGAGTTTGCTCTCTTAAGGATGTTTGAATGCTTGGCAGTTCAGTTCTAAGGGACCTCAGTTTCTGGTTCCTTATCTTGCCATGTAATCTTTATAATCTTCCTAACACAATTCAAATAGAAGCAGTTGAATTTTCTGGCATGGCTCTGATAGATTTTCCAGGTTTCACTGGCATTCAGCAATGAAGTCAGCAGCATAATGGCTCTGTGAACCTTCAGTTCGGTAGACAGCCTAATAACCTCTTCTGTCCCACGCTTTCTTTTTGAGCCTCTCTCATACTGAGCTAGTTCTGGCAATGTGTGCATCAACCTCATCATCTATGTGTACATTCCTGGAAAGTATACTGCCAAAATATGTGAATTTATCCACTGCAATAAAAATTTCTCCATTTGCTGGGATAAATGGTTCCAGATATGGTATGGAATTGGCTTGTGGCAGAGCCTTTGTTTTCTTGGGGTTAATTGTCAGACCTAAACAAATACAAGTGGCAAAGAATTGATCCATGCTCTTGCCCCTCAGCCTCAGGAGCTGTACTGAGTAAACAATCATCTGGGAACAAAACATCATCTCTTCTACTTTAGTCTTGGCTTGTAGCCTTTTCAAGTTAGTTTACTATCAGTATGTCAGCTGGCCTTGATGTCATTTTTTTTTTTTACTGCAGCTGGCCTTGATGTCATTTTTTTTTTACTGAAGGTGTCTGACAACATTACAGAAGGCATCATGTTAAGAAGCATGGGAGTAGACACACAACCCTGCCTAACTCCACTAATGACTGAGAAAGCTTGAGAGCATCATTCTTTTTGCTTTTTGTTTAGTTTTTTTTTTTTTTTTTGCAAGGCAATGGGGTTAAGTGGCTTGCCCAAGGCCACACAGCTAGGTAATTATTATGTGTCTGAGGCCGGATTTGAACTCAGGTACTTCTGACTCTAGGGCCGGTGCTCTATCCACTGTGCCACCTAGCCGCCCCTGAGAGCATCATTCTTAATCCAGAACCTATGGAAGCATATCATCATGAAACTGGTATACAATACCAATGAACTTCTCTGGACAGCTAAATTTTGCCATGATCTTCCACAAGATCTTATGACTGACAATATTAAAGACCTTGATCAAATCAATGAATCTTTTGTACAGACTTCTGTTCTAATGCCTCTGGAATTTTTCCAGGAGTGAGTGGTCAGGCAACAGTGTGTTTAGCTGTGCTTTATTTACAGAGAAATAAAGAACCAATTTAGAGTAAAATCTTTTGTGGAATACTGCTCTTTTCATTATCTGATCAATAATTAAAAAATTTAATAAACTACAACTTTAATGAAGCAGATATTGTATGCTTATAAAATTGGTAGGTGATACAATGTGGGGAGGGATTTAATGAACTAAATGATAGACTCAAGAACCCAGGGAATTTTGATAGATTTGAACAATGTGCCAAATAAAATAATTTTCCATTTAATAGGGATAAATTTTCATCTTATATGCAGTAAAAAATTACAGAAATTAAACAAAAATTCCTATGAAAATGTTGTGGCAGTTTCTGTGAACTAAGAGTCCAATATAAATGAAGATTCATAAGATTTTAAATTGTATTAATAGAGGTATATTGTCTAGAACAAAGGAAATATCAAGGAGCTGTTTAAGTCAGCTTTGCATTACTTTTGTATTGGTGTTTTCTGACTACAGGCACAGCACTCTATCCTCTGCACTTCCTTGCCTAGTATAGAGCAAATGTTTAATAAATGCTTGTTCCCTTCCTCCATACACACACACACAAACACACACACACACACAGTTTTAGGACAATGTCAAAGGGATGGTTTATTAGCAACTACAATGAAAAGAGTGAGCAAATGGCTGCAGGTAAAGATCTGAGATTACAGTGACTTAATTTATACTCCGAGTCCCTCCTCATTCCTTTTTCTTTCTTGGTGATGTTCTATATGGTCCTAGCTACTATACCTCCAGGAGGCCACTCAGAAGTTATATGGACTACTTATGTATCCTTAGGTAGGCTTGTATGATTCAAATTTGGATCCTCTGCCACTGTGGAGCCAGAATATGAAAAGGATATGAACAATGTTGATGTATACTGAATATTCAGCTTCTGGTCCTCATTATCGAAATTCACCAGTGGAGGGAATCTTCATGACAGACTGGGGGAAAAGATGAAGAGTAATTATCAAGGTAAATTTGAAGCTATTATGGAATGAAGAGAGGAAAAACATAATAGAATAAGCTTGAATTATCTGTTTTAATATGTATCTTTCTTCCCCAGGCAGTTTATATCGATAATTCCTATTTATATTATATCAAATAACCCTGCAATGTAAGTACAAGCAATATTTACCTAATTCTGCACTTGAAGGAAATGGGTTTTGGAGAGGCAAAGTAATTTGTACATGGTCACAAATCTAGTGAATGGTAGAACCTGGTTTCAAATAGAGTCTTCTAGTTCTATAAGTAGTATTCTTTTCACTTCACTAGGCATGCAAAAAAAATCTTTTGAAGTATAGGCAAACATAAACTTTGTACTTTTCTTTAGGTCAATTGCATTGAACTATTTAAAAAATTTCGAAAGGTTTTTGAAATAAAACAATCATTTTTATAATATAATCCAAAAACATGATTGCATTTGCTATTCCTTTTCCCTCAATTTTTGAAACATTTTTAAAGAAAGTTTTCTTTATTAATATTTTTGTGATTAAATATAATTAATCATTTAAAATATCTTTGGTTTAACATTTTATAGTACAGAGATTCAAAAGTAAGAAGAATAATACATTTTTATATTCTTGGTTTTAATGAAATTCTTTTTTTATTTTTAGTTTTCAGGAAAACTATTCCTATGCTTTATAGTGTTTTTTATTAATAAATATTTTATTTGTTTTCCAATTACATACAATGGTAATTTCTACCAATCAACTTTTTTTTGCAAGGTTTTGAGTTTTACAAATGTTTTCTCCTTCCCCAACAAAGTGGAGGGGGTGGGGATCTGATATAGGCTTTACATTTGCATCCATGATAAGCATAGATTGAAATTGAATGTGTTGTGAGAGAAGAATCAGGCTCAATGATGATAATAAGCTTTGGTCTTCATTTAAACTCCTCAGTTCCTTCTCTGGATACAGATGGTATTCTCCATCACAAATTCCCTAAAATTGTCTCTGATTGTTGCATTGATGGAATGAACATCATGGTTGGTCATCACCCCAAGTTGTATAATATTCTTGTGGTTCTACTCATCTCACTCAGCATCAATTTATGCAAGTCTTTCCAGGCTTTTCTAAAATCCCTTCCCGGCAATAGGAAATAAAAATGGCCACAGAGGGGACCAGGTCTGTGCTGTTCATATGTCTGGGTAATATTTGTCTCTCACCTATAGATGAAGCTGTTTTTAGGAAACTTATAATTGATTAAAATATTTCAGATAAGTGGATCACTGACAGTGGTGCTGCCTCTGACTGGAATGTGGGGCGTTCCCTAGATGCAAGAGCTATAAACTGCCCAAGAAATCATGGCATTGATACAATTCATAAAGCAAGACAGATTACCAAAGAAGATTTCCTGACCTTTGATTATATATTATGTATGGATGAAAACAATCTGAGAGGTTTGAATAGAAAAATTAATCAAGTTAAAAACTGCAAAGCTAAAATTGAACTTCTCCATATTATGGAAATGACTCTGATTTTGAAACTGTATATGAGCAATGTGTAAGGTGCTGATTTTAAAGCTGATTTTAAGATTCTGATTTTAAAAGATAATGAAAATCAGTCATTATTTTTGGAGCACTAATATTTGATTAAATCAGTTATTGTCAAACTAGATAGAATGCCCAATTTGTGTCTCACATTTTAAAAATTAATAAATTATATTGTGGAACAAACTAAAATTTGCATGCAAAAACTAATACACAATCATTTATTAATAACATTTGATAGATTTTTCTTTTAAGAAAACTTCATTTATGTCTAATTGGGATCTTTAACAGATAAAGAAAACATTTACTTTTATGCCCTAGAAATAGAAAATAAATGAAATCATTGTGAAAGGTTAAAGTGTATTTTTGTGCATCAACAGTTATTTGATGGCAATAACTTAATAAAAACAAATTCTGTTCATCTTTTAAAAAATAAAATCCCATCCCTATGATTTCTTATAGAACAATAGTGTTCCATCACACACACACACACACACACACACACACACACACACACACAGACACACAAACAAAACATAATGTGTTCAGTCATTCCCCAAATGATGGGCATCCCCTCAATTTCCAATTCTTTATCACTAAAAACAGAGCTTCTGTGAATATTTATGTACATGTGGGATTTTTGCCCTTTTTCATGATCTCTTCAGGATACAGACCCAGTAGAGGTATTGCTGGATTAAAGGTTATGTACATTTTATTGCATTTTGAAACATTTTTATTTAAAGTTCTGAGTCCCAAATTTTATCCCTTTCTCTTTCACTTCCCTCCTTCCTAAAAAGATAAGCAACTAGATATAGATTATACATGTAAAATTATATAAAACATTTTAATATTAGTTATTTTGTACAGGAAGATTCAAATAAAAGAAAAAAAATTAGAGTGTGAAAGTAACAAATACCATCCTTCAGTTTGTATTCAATCATTATCAGAGCTTTCCCTGTGGCTTTCATCCTTCATCCTTTGGGATTACCTTGGATCATTATATTGTTGAGATTAGCTACAACATTCACAATTATTCCTCAAACAATAGTGCTGTTACTCTGTATTATGTTCTCCTACTTTGTTCTCTCCATTATTTATTAGTTCATAGTAATCTTTCCAGGGTTTTTTGTGAAATTATTCTGCTTGTCATTTCTTATAGCACAATGATATTTCATTAAAATCACTTACTCCAGTTTTTTAGCCATTTCCCAAATGATGAGCATCCCTTTGATTTTCAGGGTTTTTTTTTCAAGACAATGGGGTTAAGTGACTTGCCCAAGGTCACACAGCTAGGTAATTATTGTTAAGTGTCTGAGGCCAGTGCTCTATCTACTGTGCCACATAGCTACCTCCATCCCTTTGGTTTTCAATTCTTAGCCACCATAAAAAGAGCTGCTATAAATATTTTTGTACAAATGGGTTCTTTCCACTTTTTTTGGTTATCATCTTTGGGATATATACCTATTAGTAGTATTGCTAGATAAAAGGGTATGATCAGTTTTGTAGTTCTTTGGGCATATTTCCAAATTGCTCTCCAAAATGGTTGGATCAGTTTACAATTCCACCAATAGTTCCTTAGTGTTCCAGTGTTCCCACATCCTCTTCAATATCCAACATTTTCCTCTTTTTGTCATATTAGTTTTTCTAATAGCTGTGAGGTGGTACTTCAAAGTTGTTTTAATTTGCGTTTTTCTGATCAATAATGATTCAGATAATTTTTTCATGATTTTTTTCATATGATTATAAATAGTTTTGATTTCTTTGGTTGAAAATTGTTCATATCCTTTGACCATTTATCAGTTGGGGAATGACTTGTATTTTTATAAATTTGACTCAGTTCTCTGTATATTTGAGAAGTGAGACCTTTATCAGAGAAATATTGCAAAAGGTTTCTCCTTGTTATCTACTTTCCTTATAATTTTGATTACACTGGTTTTGTTTATATTAAAACTTAAATTTTATATATTCAAAATCATCTATTTTATATTTTACAAAATTCTCTGTATCCTTAGTTTTCCATTATCCATAGATCTGATCCAAGTGTGGGGTCTTCATGCTGAGTTGCTAAGGAAATAGGGTCTCTATGCTGGTAAGCTCCACTCACTGTTGGCCAGACCCAGAATGGGGTTCATTACTGGTAATCAATGGTGTCAATGTCTGGTTGGTAGTTTATGTTGGGGAGGTGGAATCACTGGGGTGTCCAGCACAGATGCTCACTTGTCCAGGAGGCTGCTGGTTTGTAGGTAGGTTGGGTATCACTGGTGGATTGCCCCAGGCTTGGAATCTTGCTGCAGGCTCTCTGCTGAGAGGTTGGCTGCTGCTGCTCTTGGGTTTTGTTCCCCATCATTCCAGTGAGACAGGCGTTTCCTGCCTTGCTGATAAGCTGCTTCCCTGCTCATAGGTCAATTCTGAGATGATTATCTAGTCATTTGGAGGGGAATTTGGGAGGGCTTCAGAGGATTCCTTTCTTCTCCACCATCTTGACTCCAGAAGTACATTAAACTATTTTGAAGATAAGTATTGGCAAAAAATTCCAGGGAATGAAATTAGAAGAGACTGGCTTTATTTTTCCCCTTCATAGTGGAAAAATTAGGTGCTTTTGAGCAAGAGAGAAGTGGATAGCCTTTTTTATCCACTTATCCTTTCTCATGTATAACATAGGGAACTCTCTAGAAATCTATGAGGTTTGACTCTGAATTTTTATAAAATTTATTTATTTCACCTACAAAATTTCCATAGACGTTTTAGTATTTCTTTAAGTTCAATTTATTAAGAGTGCCAACCGTGAAGAGTTCGAGGACATCTGCTTCATTAGCCTCTGGCAACAGTCTGACCCAAAACAAGCTTTGCCCTTTTCTGAAGGTCAAGTGATACAGAATCTGTGAGGCCATCATGAGTAATTGTAAAGGCCAAGAACTATCAAGTAAAAATATGTTGCCTTCACTGAGCATTTCTCCATCTTGTCTTCAATCCCTTTTACATTCTACAATTCAAAACTCAAATGGCAACTTGAATATTAGAAATAAGTTTTCTTTAAAGAAATATAAGGTGGATGCTTTCTTTAATTTTTATATTTAAAAAGAGAATAAAATAACTTTAGATAGAATTTAACTTTTAAAAATGAGTTCTTTTTTATTTAACTAAACTTTAATATTTTGAATTATTTCCAACTGATGTTAATTGCTCACTCATTTGGTGGAGAGCAGTTTGAGCAGTTGGTATGGATGGCATAGACCTTTTCCTTTTTCTAAAACACAGGGTAATTATTCAAAAAAAGGTAGGAGGTGCAGAGGCAAAAGAACTGATTCTGAATCTGGAGGAGATGGATTTGTAACCTGTATATGCCAGTTGTTATCTGTGTGACCTTGGTCAAGTAACTGAAGATATCTTTATCAGTAAAATACAAGGAGGCTTGGGTTTGAACTTTTCCAGTTCCTGAGGCTATAAGAAGTCGTTAGAAATTTTCTTCATAGAGAACAGGGATGAGGGCCTTTTTTTCTGCCAAGGGACATTTAGATATTTATAACATCATTTATGGGCTATATTTGGGCATTCAATTAATTCACCCCTAAAAGACCCCTAGATTTACTGAATTTTGAGTCCTGCCTGAGATTGCCTTGGCAACATCAGACCAATGCAGTCTGCACCTGCTGGCAGTTCCTGACTCCTGATTTTTATTTTTGTGGGAGAAAATAAACTTTTAAATCCAGGAAACATTCTTGAAATCAATAGTTAAGATTCCAGATGCTGAATACTTAAGGGAATTTTCATGACTGGAATCTGTGGAACCAGACACTGTAGATGCTCAGGGTAATAGACAAAGAAGACTTATTTGAAAATTTGATAAAAATGTAAATCAGAAGATGCATTTGTAATTACAATAAAAGCAATTTAAACAGAAGCACATACTAAATGTGCACTTAACTTTAGTGGTCAATTTAATAGCAAATTCTCTTAAATAGTTTGTGTGACTACTGTGCTTTTGCTTAGAAGCAGGGCAGGTTATCAATCAATGAATAATCCATAGGTTGGGGACCAGATGGCTTTGAAACTCTGATGAAAATCTAGTGAGGTCATGACAAAGCAGAGAAAAAAGTTGAAAATGGAGATAGGTCTGCATTCAAATCTTCCTTCTGGACTAATAATTGATCACTAGCTTTGTGGTCAAGAGAAAATCATTTAATCTTTTTAATACTCTGACATTGAAAGCCCTCAATATCCTAGCCCCTTTCTAAGTTTTCAAATTTCTTACTCCCTGAAATATACTCTTCATTCTAATGATTTTTATCCCTCTGGCTATTCTGTCTCTCTCTCTGCTTGGGATTTTTGCCCTGACTGTCTTCTATGTTAAAAACATCTCCATCCTCTGCTCTCACTTCAAAGTTTCCATCATTTATGGTCCAGCAAATGTGACCTTGCTAAATAAGAATCAGAGCTGAAATAGATTTTCTCCTCATTGGTTGCTCCACCTCTTGAAGGAAAAAATAACCAGTTTTCACTAAGAAAAGTTATTAGCTACTCTGTTTTTGGGAACAAGAGAACTCTAGAACTCTAGCAGTTATATATATATATATATATATATATATATGAGATATATATTAGAAGATATATTATATATGGCATCTATCTGTCTGCCCCAGACAGATATGTTATATATTAATTTATTTTATTTGGGGGACTATTTTTTCCTTTCTTCATTATCATATACAAATAGGCACAAATATATGTAATAATAATATACATTATATATAATATATATATGTAACTGAAGTCCCCATTCATTTTTATTTAATACCTTTGTATTATGTATTTATTCTTTCTATGAAGATGCTTTGTAGTACACTCCAATGACAAAACCATTTCTGTTTCTCCTTCCTTTGACTTTCGCCCAAGTTTCACTCCCTCTGATTCCTAGATTTCTTCACATGAACATACCTTCTCTGCCCCACTTTTCACTAGTCTATTTCATTTAAATACTACATATCAAACAGGAACAAAAATACAATTATGACATTCATTGTGCCAAGTCCCAGCACACTTAAGGAATTAAATTTTACTTCTTGTCTTGGATCTCTACTTTCTTTTCTTTGTGGTCAAAACTTTGTATTTATTTTCAATAAACTTGATACAATGAGTTTTCTGTCTGGGTCCTTTCTCGTATTTTTTTCCCCCTGTGAATTTCTGGTTGTCTCAGTTGCTTTTGCTCCCCTCTTTCTTTGGCTATTTGTTATGGCATCTTGCTTTGAGACGTATATGTGTGTGTGTATGTGTGTGTCTATATATATATATATATATATATATATATATATATATATATATATATTTAGTTTCTCTCCTTTAACCTTATTAGTTTAAAGTCCTATTGATTAGTCTTGCAAGTTTTTTCAAAACTATATTCTTGGGGTGGCTAGGTGGTGCAGTGGATAGAGTACTGGCCCTGGAGTCAGGAGTACCTAAGTTCAAATCCGGCCTCAGACACTTAATAATTACCTAGCTGTGTGGCCTTGGGCAAGCCACTTAACCACATTGCCTTGAAAAAACAACAAAACAAAAAAGTATATTCTTATCAACTTTTATTAGATGCATTCCATTTTTTCCTCAGGAATTTCAAACTATTCTCAGATATTAGACAGTTGTTCATTTCCCAAATTAATTTTCTTATCTACATTCCTTGCCTTCATTGAGCAAAGGTAATAAAAATGCAATCTATATTCTTATGGTCTTCCTCAGGACTTCATAATTATTGGCGATTCTTTTTAGGTTCCTTCTGTGTTCAAAGTGTTGACTTATCTATCTCTCTCCAGAAGAGAAGGTGAAGGAACTAGAACAAAGATTTTTTTCAGATCTCAGGTTGTTAAAGGAGATACAGAATTCCTAAGGAAAATAGAAGCAAGACTTCATAGGTGGGAAAAAAGGGATCTGAGGAAATGAAGGGGAGGCTTGACTCTCATCAGCTGACAGAGATAAAAGAGTATATAGAGAAGGAAAAGGATTGTAAAGCAAATACAATTTTAAAAGAATGAAAAGTTTCTCAATGATAGTAATAACAAGAGTTAACATTTATATAGTACTTCATGTAAGACAGGCACTGTGCTAATAGCTTTGCAAATATATCTCATTTAATCCTATTCACAACAATCCTAGGAGATAGTTACTGTTGTTGTTGTTGTTATTTCCCCTGCTTTATAGATGAGGAAAATGAGGCAAACAGAAGTTGTGACTTACCTAGGATCACAAAGCTACTAAGTGTCTGAGACTGAATTTGAACTTGAACTTGAATAAATACCACTTTTTAACTGTAAACAGCTTTCTCTTCTATCATCCAATTAAGTTGTTTGGATCAAATTCTTCAGCTTACTATGAGGAAAACTAATACTATGAGGTACTATATATATATATATATATATATATATACATATATATATTATGAGGTAAACTGAATAGTTAGTATTTCAGTAGTTTCACTGAAGAATTAATTTAAAATCTCTTTTTTATTTATTTGCCTTTTGTTGTATTCTGATAATAGAGAATTATTTTTATTTGAAGTGGAAGAGGGTTATTTCAATTTTCAAGGGAAAATTGATTGTGTTTTTGTGGTTATTTAAAAAAAAATTAGTGCCAAATCCATTTTTATATCATAACCAGTTTCGATCTCTTTGAGGAATTTTGTTGCTGTTAACATAAGTAAAGTTGGTAAGAACTGTAGATTTAAAAATAATCTCAGCTAGGCTTGGTTTTGAAAGAATGTAGATCAAATCCCAACTGTGATATGGATCAGGTGTGTGATCTTGGCAAGATACTTTTATGCATCTTAGACACTTCTCTCATCAATTATAAAAGAGTTATACTGGCATTAGTGGCAATTCCACTGGCATTTTCACCTATGAGATTACTTATTTCTCATTTATTAAAGGTAACTTCAATTTATTAATTGAGCTTTATTAGAAACTATTAATATTTAATAGTAAATTGATAGTGCTATCAAATATGAAGGATTCTTTTCCAATGTTTATTTGACATGAAAATACAATTTATGACCTATTAATTGTCTACTTATGTGACTCAATTTTCCTCTCAGTTTTCAAAGAAAGTTAACCGTTACAAAGCTGAAGGGGGAAAAGTACGTTTTTGGAAAGTTGTGATCAAATGTTCTCATCATCCTTCTTGAAGTTTTTCTACTATGTTCTAATAGGTTTATACACATGTCTTCAGAGCAGATCTATATCTATATCTATATATAGCATACTTTACAGCTTTGGTGCCTTCTTGAAAGGCAGCATCATTTAGGTATTTTCTTCCCCCCCCCTTCACATTAACAACAAAAATAACAGAAAGTTATTCATTAGTTTATGTTTGCTAAGGTCCCATCTTGTCTTAAGATTTGATTTATTCTAGGCAATTCTAATTTTTGATCCATTTTAGGAGCCATTATAATTTCATAATAACATTATGATGAAGACTGCATCACAGAATTAGGTGAGCTAAATGACAGAAGACCCACCAGCTCATTTCATTCCTTTCTATTCCAGCATGGAGGTATCCCCTAGACTACATCTATTCATTAATCCTTTAGTCCTCCCATGAGATAATAATTGCCAACATTCTATTTTCTATTTTTTGTCTTTTAATTCTTGACTTTATTTGTTGCTGTTCAGTCATTTCAGATTTGTCTGATTATTTGTGATCCCATTTGGAGTTTTGACTCTAAAGATTTGGGATAGTTTGCCATGTTTTTTCTCCAGCTCATCTTACAGATGAAGTAACTGAGGTAAATAGGATTAAGTGACTTGCCCAGGGTCACATAGTTTGTAATTGTCTGAGGCCAGATTTAAATCCAAGAAGATGAGTTTATCTCAGCACTCTATCTCCTGTGTCACCTAGCAACCCCCTGACTTTATTTTAATAATTTCCACTGGGGTTTTAACTCTCCCTCTTACCCTACCCCATTAATCATAATGCCAATCTTAGACTTTTTCTTCCTGCTATAGTTCCTTGAAGTCCTGCAACACTCCTTTAAGGGACATTTAGCATACCTATTTCTCAGCTCTCTCTACTGAATTAGATGTCTGTAGTTTTATTAAATTTCCAGATGATCTTGGAATTTACAAATGGGGACATATTTTATCCTCTTCTATTAGCCATATTTCTATGTAGTCCTACATTTCTTAACCAGGCACTGTATTACACATTGCACCTCTTACTTTGTCAGATCTGGATTTGTCCACTAATTGTAGAAAGCTAAGTTCTCTCTTTACACTTACACTTGATAACATTAGCTCCTGTGTGTTAGATGATCATCTCTATACCTATGACCTGCAGCCAGGCGGCACAGGGAATGGATCACTGTACCTGGAGGGAGGAAGACTCAAATCTACCTGTAGGTGACTCTGGATAAATCACTTAACCTCTGTCTGTCACTTAATCTCTAAAAGTTTCTTCTCTGGGAAAATAAAGATAATAGGCATTATAGGTGGAAAGTTAGTATAATCAACACTAGCAAATATGTAGGTTGTCATTACCCATTATGTTCAGGGCCACATGCAAAGCATTGCAAAGCAAATGAAAGTAACTAAAACATGGACCCTGCTTGCCCTTGAGGAATTTAAAAATCTGATAGCTTTCAATCCAATTCAGACAGAGCATTTTGGAGAGGGGTAAAAGGATTTCCTTTTCTTTGTAGCTGCAGAGGGTATCTTCTCCAGTCATTCTATGGTAGATAGAATGATAAGAAAAGAAAATGGAGAAAAATTAGTTGTCAGTAAATTGGAGTTTTAATAAGGTAATTTAATTGATTATTAATAAGGTATGGTGGTTAATTCTACTATCTCAACCCAGACCTAAGGGGTCATTTGTCATTTTAATAAGAGTACAAAGAATACTTTATCTGGGGAGTGTTTTCCTACAAAAATATAAAGAATATGTAAAAAATTCATAAAAAGAATTTTTCATAATTTTTTTATTCTCAAATATTTCATGTCCCTCCCTCTAAAAGTTTCAGTTTGGCAGCTTGACAAGGTGAGAAAAAATGATAAATGGGTCTGAAATAAGTTGGATTTAATAGAAAACCTGGCCAGTATATGAGAGGGTTGCTTATTGCATTTCTAAAAGCTGAAGATGTGAGATGATTTAAATGAATTTTCTTTTGTTTTTGTACATGACTTGTTTTTAAACAAGGCTTATGATTGTTCTATGCAGGATAATCCAAATGAACAGCCTCAATCAATACAGACCATTTTCTCCTCTGTTTAGAGAACTATCTAAAGAACCTGGGAAGTTGATGACTTGTTCAGGGTCACACAATCAGTATGTTCCAGAGGTAGGCTTTTAACCAAGCCAAATTTTCCAGAATCTAGGACCACTACTTACTATATCTCTTGCTCCTATCATAACATGCTTAATATCAGAAATTGGAAACTAGAAATTGAGAGTTTAGTGGTGTTCCCCCCCATCCAGCATGAAATAAATGAACTGAATAAGAACAGTAGTAAAACTTTGATAAAAACTGCTGGGATAATTGGAAGTTGGTATGGAAGAAACTTAGATTAGACCAACTCCTCACACCCTTTACCAAGATAAGATCCAAATGATTACAGGACATAGACATAAAAAACAATACTATAAGCAAATTAGAAGATCAAGGACTAGTCTACCTGTCAGATATATGGAAAGGGGAACAGTTTATGACTAAGGAAGAGTTGGAGAGCATCACCAAAAACCAATTAGATGATTTCGATTACATTAAATTAAAAATCTTTTGCACAGATAAAACCAATGTAATCAAGATCAAAAGAAATGTAGTAAATTGGGAAACAATCTTTACAGCTAATGATTCTGACAAAGGACTCATTTCTAAAATATACAGAGAATATATATATATATATATATATATATATATATATATATATATATACAGAGGATATATATACAGAGTCATATTTTTAAAACAAAAAGCCATTCCCCAATTGACAAATGGTCAAAGGATATGCAAAGGCAATTTACAGATGAGGAGATCAAAGCAATCCATAGCCATATGAAAAAATACTCTAAATCATTAATTATTAGAGAAATGCAAATTAAAGTTTCTCTGAGGTATCACCTCACACCTCTCAGATTGGCCAGTATGACCAGGAAGGATAGTGTTCATTGTTGGAAGGGATGTGGGAAATCTGGGACACTATTACACTGTTGGTGGAGCTGTGAACTCATCCAACCCTTCTGGAGAGCTATTTGGAACTATACCCAAAGGGCAACAAAAAATGTGCATACCCTTTCACCCGGCAATACCACTACTGGGTCTATACCCTGAAGAGATGAGGAAAAAGGGTAAAAACATTACTTGTACAAAAATATTTATAGCAACCCTGTTTGTGGTGGCAAAGAATTGGAAATCCAGTAAATGTCCTTCATTTGGGGAATGGCTTAGCAAACTGTGGTATATGTATGTCATGGAACACCATTGTTCTATTAGAAACCAGGAGGGATGGGATTTCAGAGAAACCTGGAAGGATTTGCATGAACTGATGCTGAGTGAGATGAGCAGAACCAGAAAAACACTGTACACCCTAAACAGCAACATGGGAATGATGATCAACCTTGAAGGACTCATTCATCCCATCAGTGCAATAATCGGGAGCAATTTTGGGCTGTCTGCAAAGGAGAGTGCCATCTGTATCCAGATAAGGAGCTGTGGAGTTTGAACAAAGTGCTAGGATTATTCCCTTTAATTTAGAAAATAAAACAGATATCTTATTGTCTGATCTTGTTACCTCTGAGAATTCTCTTCTGTTTAAGGATATTCCTCTCTCATCACACCCAATTTGGATCAAGGTACAACATGGAAACAAAGTAAAGACTGACAGAGTGCTATCTGTGGGGTGGGGGTGGGGGGAGGGAAGCAAGATTGGGGGAAAATTGTAAAACTCAAATAATATCTTTAATAAAAATAAATTAAAAAAAGAACAGTAGTAAAGTATGCCATCAATAAATCATAGAATGTCATCTAATCCAACAGCAACAACAATAATATTTAATAAACTCATTATATTCTGGGCCCTTGCCATGTATGTGGGATAAAAAAGTCATTGTAATGTCGTATGTGTGGAAGGAAGCTAGGGAAAGCAATAGATAGCTAGGACTCCAGCCAGGAAAACCCGAGTTCAAATCCTGTCTCAGACACTTATTAGCAATGTGACCCTGGACAAGATATTTAATCTCTTTTGTCTCAGCTTCCATCTATAAAGTTGGAATCATAGTAACACTTACTTCCCAGGATTGTTGTAAAAATCAAATGAGATAATAATTATAAAATCACTTTGTACAGTGGCTAAGACATTGTTAGCATTATATAATTTATTATTATTATGAACAGCAAGCAGCCTGGGGAGGATGAATGGTAGAGTATATGAAAGGGAGCTGAATATAAGAAAACTGAAAAAAAGGAGGAAGAGGCTAAGTTTTTACAAACCAAACAGGATTTTATATTTGATCTTGGGAGTAATAGAAAGACACATGTTTACTGAGTAGGGGGATGACATGGTCAGACCCGAGTTTTAAGAAAATCTTTTTGGTAACAGTGGAGATTGTATTTGAACAGAAGTGAAAAGAGACTTGTGGCAGGGAGATCAACCAGCAGGTTATTCGAATGGTCTAGTCCTGAGTTGATGACGGATTGCCCCAGGGTCACATCTGTGTCAATGGAGAATAAAAGAATCGCCACTATAATATAGTTAATAAATAGTTAACCTTAAAGGAGAAGGAGGAACCAACTACATCTTGAGATGAGTCATTTCAGTTATGGACTGCTATGATTTTTAGAAAATATTTTTGTGATGTGAATCCTAAATTTGGTCTCTTTCTACTTTCTACCCATTATGCTCCAGATTCTACCTCCTCTCCTTGCCCATTGCAAAGCTAATTAGAAGTCAGATCTTTCTAAGTATTATAGCACCTCAAATATTTGAAGATACATCAACTCCCACCCCACCTCACTCTACTCCACCTTATGTGTTTGTGTTCTTTTCTTCTGGTCAAATATATCCAATTCCTTCAATTGATTCTCATATGTGATGGATTCAAGGTCCCTTGACATTCTGGTTGCTCTCCTCTGAACATTTAGGCTTATTATCTGAGTTGATTTTAAACTGTAAGACCCAGAATTGAACACAAGATTCCTGGTATGTTCTGACAGTGGCAGAGTACAAAGGAACTATTCTCTCTCTGGTCCTAGAAATTATATCTCTCTTAATTCCCATCAATTTTTAAAGATGTATCTGACTCTTTATGACCCCACTTGGAATTCTTTTGGCAGAGATACTGGAGTGGTTTGCCATTTTCTTCTCTAGTTCATTTTACAAATGAGGAAACTGAGGCAAATAGGATTAAGTGACTTGTTCAGGATCACACAGGTAGTGTCCAAGGCCATATTTGAACCCAAGGAAGATGACTCTAACTGACTCCAGGATCTTCACTCTATTCACTGTGCCATCTACTTTTCCCTGTCTCTCAATACAATCCAAGATTATATATTAGCTTTTTTCTGCAAGTGATCTTGCAGTCCACTAAAGTAAAACCCAAGAACTTTTCCAGGATAATTGCTAACTATCTATATATCTCTCTCTATTTCATACTTGTGAAGTTGATTTGATTTTTCTTTTGTTCCCAAGTGAGAAAATTTACCATTATTCCTATTGAATTTTGTCTTGTAACACACAGCTCATTGCTCTACTGTCAGTTTTGATTTTTTTTTGGTATTCTTTCATACAATGTGCTGATTATTTCTTTCAACTTTGTGTCATCTATAAATTTAATGAGCAAACATAAACATTCACACGTTTATGTAAATCACTAATAAAAATGTTAAGCTGTCCAGAACCACACACAGATACTTGGAGATAGACTACTGGAGATAGATACCCCCCTGGAGATAAACCCCTTGATACACTGACATTGAACCAGTAATAACAACTGTAGATATCTGTCCAGTCAAGCAATTCTGAATCCATTTGATTATATTAAGATCTAATCTATATTTCTCCATTTTCCCAAAGGAATAGAATTTTGCTAAAAATAGGCAATAACTATATTCCTATCCTCATCTATTAGTTTATTAATCTTGTCAAAGAAAGGAGATGAAGCTGATCTGGCATTACCTGATCTTGGTCAAGTCACAGTGACAGTTTGTAATAATTACATTCTTTTCTAGATGTTCTCTAACCATCTCTTTAATGATCCTGAGATTTTTCCAGGACTTGAAGTTAACCGCAGGTGCTCAATTCTTTTCCAAAATAAGGACATTTGTCTCCATTTTTTCCTTTCCATGACTTTTCAGTTTTCTCTAATGATGGATCAGCAGACACACCTGCCAGTTCTTTTTGTTCTTGAGTATGTAGTTCATCTGGGTTGAGTTACTTAAATTTATCAAAGATAATAAGCACTTTTTTAACCTTTCAATTCCCAGGAAAGCATTTTTGTTCTTGTCACTAAAGAACATCTATACAGGAGAAACCAACTTTTCAATCCTAAGATTTAGTGCTCTAAAATTGGAAAGATACAGAAAAGATTAGTATGGCCCCTGTGCAAGGATGACACACAAATTTGGGAAGATCTAAATTCTTTTTTTAATTTAATTAACTTTAATTTAAAAAAATTTTTAAAAAAGATTTTATTTATTTTTCATCTACACATTAGTAAAATATTCCTAAGAGTAAACATAATACCCCCTCCCCCCACAAAAATATAAAACCTCATGAGAAATGAAGTAAAAGAAAGAGAAAAAAAATATGTTTCAGTCTGTGTTCTGATACCATCAGCTCTGTCTCAGGTGGGTCCCATTCTTTATCATAAGTCCATCATAAAAATTACTTCCATATTTTTCCATAGTTGCTGTTGCTAATTGTAATTCCCTCCATCCATTCCTCCTTACTACCATCTATTATATTCTCTCTCTCCTTTCACTCTGACCCTTTTCAAAAAATGTGCTGTGGGGTAGATTAATGGCACAGTGGACAGAGCACCAGCCCTGGGGCCAAGAGGCCCCAAGCCCACGTCCCACCCCAGCGAGCCAGCAACCACCTGGCCGTATGGTCCCAGATAGACCACCCAATCCCAGTGCCTTGCAAAAAGTAAAAAGTAAAATGTGTTATACATGACTATCCTCTCCCATGATCTACCCTCTCCTCTATCCCCTACATTTTCAGGTTTTTGCAAGGCAAATGGGGTTAAGTGGCTTGCCCAAGGCCACACAGCTAGATAATTATTAAGTGTGTGAGACTGGATTTGAACTCAGGTACTCCTGATTCCAGGGCCGGTGCTTTATCCACTGTGCCACTTAGCTGCCCCTCTCTGAGCCATTTCTGATGAGAATGAAGGCTCCCTCATTCCCCCTCACCTTCTGCCCTTCTGTGCCATTGCAAAATCTACATGAAATATATTTTATATGAAATATCTTAGCCTATTCTACCTCTCCTTTCTCTCAGTACATTTCCCTTTTATCCATTGACTCCATTTTTACAATATATCTTCAAATTCAGTTCTCTCCTGTGCTTCATCTACAAAAGCTCCTTCTACCTGCTCTATTAAATGAGAAGGTTCATATGAGTATTATCAGTATCATCTTTCCATGCAGTAATACATTTTGTTCATCATCATTAAGTCCCTCATAATTTACCCTTCTCCTCCATTCTCTATGCTTTGCCTGAGTCCTGTACTTGAAGGTCAAACTTTCTGTTCAGCTCTGGTTGTTTAAGCAAGAACATTTGAAATTCCCCTGTTTCATTGAAAGTTCATCTTTTCCCCTGGAAGAGGATGTTCAGTTTTGTTGGGTAGTTGATTCTCAGTTGCATTCCAAGCTCTTTTGCCTTCTGGAATATTATATTCCAAGCCCTACAAGTCCTTAATGTAGTTGCTGCTAAGTCCTGTGTGATCCTGACTAAAACTCCATGATATTTGAATTGTGTCCTGAGTGCTTGTAATATTTTCTCTTTGACTTGGGAGTTCTGGAACTTGGCTATAATATTCCTGGGGATTGTTTTTTTTTTTTTTTTGGATCTCTTTCTAGGGGAGATTGGTAGATTCTCTCAATTTCTATTTTACTCTCTGCTTCTAGGTTATCTGGGCAATTTTCCTTTAGGAGTTCTTTAAAAATGAGGTCAAGGTTCTTTTCCTGATCATGACTTTCAGGTATCCCAATAATTTTTAAATTATCTTTCATGAATCTATTTTCCAGATCAATTGTTTTTTCAACAAGATATTTCACATTTTCTTCTAAGTTTTCATTCTTTTTGTGTGATCTATTGTATCTTGATTTCTTGCAAAGTCATCAGCTTCCTTTAGCTCCATTTCTACATCTGAAGGATTTGTTTTCCTCAGAGAGCTTTTTTATCTCCTTTTCCATCTGTCCAGGTCTGCTTTTTAAAGCATTCTTCTCTTCAATAGCTTTTTGAACTGTTTTATCCATTTGACCTAAGCTAGTTTTTAACATGTTATTTTCTTCAGCTTCTTTTTGGATCTCCTTATCTAAGCTGCTGACTTAGTTTTGATGTTTTTCCTGCATCTCTCTCATTTCTTTTCCCAGTTTTCTTCTATCTCCCTTATTGATTTTCTTTTTTGTTTTAGGTTTTTTTTTTTTGCAAGGCAAATAGGGTTGAGTGGCTTGCCCAAGGCCACACAGCTAGGTAATTATTAAGTGTCTGAGACCGGATTTGAACCCAGGTACTCCTGACTCCAAGGCTGGTGCTTTATCCACTAGGCCACCTAGCTGCCCCTTCCCTTATTGATTTTCAAAATCTCTTTTGAACTCTGTTATAGCCCAAGTCCAACTTCTATATTTCTTGGAGTCTTCAGATGCAGAAGCTTGGACATTCTCATCTTCAGATTGAGTATTTTGTTCCTCCATGGGACCAAAGTAATTGTCTATGGTCAGGTTCCTTTTTTTCTGTTTACTCATTTCCCTAGCCTGTGGCTGATTTGGGGATACTTCCTGAGCTTTTGAGTCTTATTGGTACACTCCCCCCCCCCCCCCACAAGGACCTCAGTGTGTGAGGCTAAGATCTAAATTCTTAATACACTAAATTCCAAAGTAAAGGCTATTTTCATCTTTTTTTTTTCAAGGCAATGGGTTTTTAAGTGGATTGCCCAAGGCCACACGGCTAGGTAATTATTAAGTGTCTGAGGTAGGATTTGAACCCAGGTACTCCTGACTCCAAGACTGGTGCTCTATTCACTGCGCCACTTAGCTGCCCCATTTTCATCTTTTGAGAAAACCAAGTAAGAATGGAATGTTTTCTTTCTTTTGTCTCCTGACATTGTCCCATTAACCCCAAACAAAGGTCATACTCCTTCTCTGAGTTGCCTTTTTCTTCCATTATATTTAAAATCAAACACAATTTGTGCCCCCCCACAACTCTGCACTACCCTCTGTCCTTCGCTTTCTTCAGTAGTATCAATTTCTTTTGTGAGACAGAGAGAGGGGAAGGGAAATAAAAGGTAGAGAACGAGAGAAAGAGAAGAGAGAGAGAGAGAGAAAGAGAAAGAGAGAGAGAGAGAGAGAGAGAGAGAGAGAGATGGAAGGAAGAGGGAGAGACAGAAATTGAAATCCTTCTTCATTTCTATTCACTGGCACAATGAATTCAGTATGACTGTGCTGATGACAATTGTTTGTGCTCTACCTCTACCCAGTAGTTAGTTGGGCATTCAGAGCTCTCCTTGGAGTCATTCTTACAATTGGCCACTAGAGAGAGTGTTTCCTTTTTGTCTGGCTTAGATTCACTCACTCCAGGAGTATTAATTAAATGTTTTCAAAAACCATGAATTTTTTTATAGTTTTACCATCTTCAATAAAATCAGTCTCCAGGTCAAGACTATTTGTTGATTCACTTTCACCAAAATAGCCTGTAGAGTTTTGTGTATAACAGACATAGAACTCTTTCTGTATGGATCATTACCAAGGGCTATGTTTGTTGTCAACATGTGATTATTCAGAACTGAAAGAAAGACTTTTAAAATTGTCATTGGTACTCATTACTACTTGCTGATGGGGTCAAACCATATAAGTTATGGGCTATATGTGACATGGAATACCAGACAGTTTTATTAATAAAAATGTTGAAGCAACATTTCACTTTGAGTGACTTTTCTGGATTTGAGTTTTACACACTTCCTGGAATATTTCTATAGGCTAGTTTTAAGTCCTCATCACTCTGGTTCCTCTATAAAATAACAGCTAAAAAACCCAAGATTCCAAAAAGGCCAAAATTCCAAAAATCATATTCTGCTAAATTGCATTTATTTTAAATTCTCTTATTCCCTTGCTAATATATTCTACTTACATATACTTTTCTGATCTAGACTAAAAAGTGTCTTAGATCTAGGCATGAATCATCTTTCCTGACAAGATATTTTACTTATCCCAAGTGCTTTATGAAGTGGGCTGTCTATTTTCAATGGAACTTTGGTTCAGTAGGCAAAGTTGGAAGAATCTTCCCTTTCTCGGTGTTTCTTTGAGTTCCTCTATTTGTACCATGTACTATTCTTAGTTTTAACTTTTTAAAGGTAAGTAAAATTATATGTGGATATTGGATTTTAGCATTATTAGACAAAAGTGAAGAGCAAACATTTATAAAGAGGGTAAATATTAAAACATTAAATGTTCTCTTGTTCACAAAAAAAGCACTTTAAGTTTAATAAGACTTGGTTTGCTTTTTTTTTGCTCTTATAGTTTAAACTCTACTTATTCAGAGATGCCACGTGAGACAGAAATGACCAGAGTATTATATACATTGGGATGTTAAGAAGGAAAAAGCTGCTCAGAGGGTATAAGTTAAGCAATATATAATTCTTCCATTAAAAGTTGTTTAGCATTTAGTATTTAAAACTAAACAATAGCATTGTTTAGTGGATAACCGGGTTTTCCATGGGTTATACATTGGCTTACAGAGTACCTGGGTTCAAATCCTAGCTCTTTTGGAAAAATTTCATGGTCCTTTGTTTCCATTGCTATAAAATAAAGGTTTTGGAGTAATTATCTTCTGAGTTCCCTTTGTGTTCTAAATATATGATCCTATAATAATTGTTCATTGTACTATTCTCTATTACCCCAAGGAAATGGAGACAAAGCCTAGAACCTAATAGGAAGCCACAAAGTCAGGTTTGCAAAGAGGGGCTTTGTTCATAAGCAACAAACTGAGAAAATATTTACTGATATTAGGGTCCAATCTCAGAATGGGCATAGCAGGCAAGCTGATTTAGATCCAGGAGTCTTTGTTTTGGTTTCTTCTGTGATAGAAATTATTATCCATTGGAATCTTCTCAAAAAAGGTGAAATAATTCCACTTAAGGTAACAAAAGAGATTTAGGTATAAAGAGCCAGACTGGTCTACTCATACAGGGGTTTACCAGTTTACCAATTTAGTTTTGGGGATAATGGAACTTAAATTGGACCAAGTATTTACTTCCTTAGGAAAAAGTCTTGAAATGAAGGCTAGGCCTATATAATACTGTGATTGATGTAATTAGATCATTTCTAAGCTGAAAACTTATTTAACATGAAATCAATTCTCTTGGTTGAAGAGACAATTTAAAAAATCATGTTGGTTCCTTAGACTTGATTTAGCTTACAAATTTTTCTATTCATTTTTGTTTTTGTTATAATGTATTGCATTATTCTTGGTCCCTGTGTAAATATTCCATGGAGGTTTCATTTGGGGATAACAGAGAAGAGAAGGGCTACAAATATGAACAGTGAGAGAGTAGGCCAATAACAGGATGACCACAATTTGAGATGTTTTTAAAATGTTGTGATAACTTTGTACCACTAGAGAGGATTCTATTTGTTCCTTTTGGGGCAGGCAGTTGGTTATCATTCAATTGTAAGCTTCATGTTTTTGGTTGCCTGAACTTACATTCTTAAGTTTGTCCATGAATGGTTTAGTTTGAACTAAGTCCTTACACACCTCAATTTCCCTTCTATTTCTTTGCACTCACATGTCTTACTGAATTGTCTTACCAAAGTCATAAATTTCATAAAACATTTAATCAAAATGCTTTGGAAACAACCTAAGCTGAGTAATGTCAAAGCAATAGTTGCATGAATAGTAAGCTGAGAATTTCATTCAATCACTGCTCCAAATCCTTGAACAGAAAGAAATTCCAATCAGGTTAACATCTATTTTCTCCTCTGGCAACCACAGTCTCCTGTGTCCCTGGTTTGTGTTACAGAATGACTGAAGATCTCTATCTGGTTATAAATATTCTGGTTTTCAGCGTGAGAATGGGAGGGCAGTGTCAGTCTCACACGATGATGATGTTCTTCTTTCTAGAAGAAGACCATGACATCAGGGAGGTCATACTATAAAATGAATATGGATTGGATTTCAGTGAGGGGCTGCTATGCTAAGCTACCAGCCTCACTTCTCCAGACCCATCTGGGTCCAGTGGCCAGATATGGATAAGATTCAATGGAGATGGCCATGGAAGCAAGGCAATCAGGGTTAAGTGACTTGTCCAAAGTCACACAGCTAGTAAGGATCAATTGTTGGAGGCCAGTTCTGATTTCAGGTTCTCCCAATTCCTGGACTGATGCACTCTCCCTTGTACCACCTACATTGCTTTGACTAGAAGTTGACATTCTTGGATATTGCAGGATTTGAGATCTCAGCTCTGTTTCATTTCCAAGCTGTTCACTCATTGAGCTTGATGGGTCTCTTTTTGGTTCTTTTGTTTATGCCTCTTAGTTTTTTTTTTTAAATTAATGAAATAGGAAGTTTCTTCTTGGGAAATACGGGCTGACTGGAACATGGAAGATGACTTTTCTACCTGCCAGTCTCTGAGCCCAGTGATATCATAATATGCTATGCTTACTATTCACCCTAATATTCAGCCCCAAAGCTTTGTGGAAGATATAGTCCAGGGGGAGAAAACAAGCTAAATTAAATTACCAGTTTGTTAATAGTATGTTCCATCTACTACATGTCCAATAAATTTCAATCCAGATTTTCTGCTTGTACATCTAGTCCTCTCTATTTTGGGACAGATCTAAACATTATTAATTTTTTTATATTTATTCAAGATTTGCTTCCCTTTTACTTTTGCCTGTTAGTGCAATCTCTCCTTTCAGTGACCAAACATAAACTGTATTTTATGCATCTACTTGACGTCTGATAGGGAGATTAAAAAGGAGATATTTTGTCCTCATGCAGCAAATAACTTAAATCAATCACAGCCATAATCTATCCCTCAGATATTTTTCTTTTGTCACCTCTTTTTCCCCATTGCTAGCTCTGTAAGTATAGGGCTTGATGACTTGACTACTACAATAATTCCCTTCCTGTTCCCATTTTCTTTTTGTTCCATTCCACCCTTCACCCCACTGTCAGACATCTTCCATATGCTCAAATCTGGTTATGTCTTTATTTCCAGAATACATAAGTGAATCCTTATTGTCTATCTAGTAATACACCTAGATATTTAAAGTCTTAACACCCTGCTTTCCAACCTTATCTAACACTCCACTCTACAATCTACACTTCTATCAAAGTGAAAAATTCTGTCCTTCCAAAATATCCCTCACTTTTCCCTGTATTTGGGATATACTCCCCCCTGTTCATTCCTACCTGTTGAATTTTTTTCCATTTCATAATGTAAAGACAGACTGGTCAATGGCCAGAATAATTCAGGGTTGATCTTTGATGAATGAATGTCTGGAGGAATAGTATGTGGTCAGATGTGTCTGACTCTTCATGAATGCATTTTAGGGTTTTCTTGATCAAGGTACTAGAATAGTTTGCCATTTCCTTTTCTAGATCATTTTATAGATAAGGAGCTAATATAAACAGGGTTAAATGATTTACCAGGGTCATTCAGCTAGTAATTGTCTGAGGTTTGATTTGAACTCATGAAGATAAGTTTCTCTGATTTCAAGCTCAATACTCTATTGTACTACCCAGCTGTTCAATTAATCATGCAACTCTTATCTGTGGCACTAAGAAGCTGTAGCATGCACACAAGTCACAGACTGGTAAAACTGTCTCAGTAGATGGGCTAACCCAGGTTGAAGATAACTGACAGAACCATAAATGAGTTTGGGGGATGTTAAACTCAAGCATATGCAAACTTCTCTTGGAGGAATGGGAGATGTTTTTGAACAGACTTTGAAGATACCAAGGTCCTCCACTGCATCCAGTGCATTTGGACTATCATTAGTCATACTGACTGCTGTCTTGCCACTGGACTTTGATGATTCTGGAAGAGAGAGTGAGGCTCTGTGAAACTCTGCTTCACTTAAATACAATTCGCTCTCAAGACATAAACCTGTGATGATATTGGTTTTTTTTTTTAAAACAAAGTACAAACATCAATATTGGAAGTAATGAACCAGGGTATAAGTCTTTGAGCTTTGAAAGTTGGAAGAATCCTTGGAGATTTCCCTCAGGAAGCTGAGTCAGTAGCAGAGACCATTATAGCAACAAGTCCTGAGAAGCAACTTACTTGATCTGACTCAGCTGAGCTCATTCTGGCTCAGTCTGAGCCATCAACTCAGAGATAAATGACTGCATAGGGCAAACCCATGTCCCTTAGAAACACTCCCAAATATGAACTTGGTGGGGACATCTAGAAGGGAGAAAGGTACTCCCAAGACCAGGTGGTATAAAGTATTCTCTTCAACCTCATCAGACCTGAAGAGTGAACTGCTTCATTCCAGCCCAGCAGTGAATTGATCTGTCTATATTAATGGACCCTCTAAGTACTCAACTGCCAATATGAGAGAGGATTGGCATGGGACCTCCCAAGGTTGTTGTGAGGCTCAAATGATGTAATATGGAAAGCACATGGCAACCCTTAAAAATTCTATAGTGATGATATCTATTATTAGTATTTCTTGCTATGCTAACCCTTCAGTCATGCTTGCCCAGAAGGAGATCCAATAAACTTTTAAATGTTTACATACTCAGTTAACCCACCAAGCAGGGCTAATCTGTGCATGTTCCAGAAACTGGGTTTCAGGCTATCCTCCATTATAGTGGTTTTAAGATCACAGATTTAGATATTGGAGAGATTTTTGGGAGTCATCAGTTCCACCCCTCATATTTCAGATAGGGGGAAATTGAGCCTTAGAAAGGGGAAATGACTTGCTCAAGGTGACACAGGGAGTAAGCAGCAGAGGCTTAAAATTCAATTCAAATTTAACTTATTCCATGAAGTTTTTTTCCCCATTTAGAAGGAACCCTTTAATACTCAGACCTTTCTTTTTAAAATTTCTCTTATGCACTTATAATATATTATCATTATTTGAATTTGTGTCATATTCCTCTGATAGATGATAAACTTGGAGGCTTGTCTTTTATGAACTTTTAATCTCTTCTAGGGTCTAGCACAGTTCTTTGACCCTCCATAGTTGCTTAATTATAGCTGTCAAATTAAATGGGCATTGCTCTGTTAATTTGAGAAATTAATAAGGAAACTAACAACTCATTTTCCTAAGTTCATATTTATTATTAGCTTAGTTCACATTCTGAGTTTCATAGCAAGGAGAGAAACATATAAGAAAATTCTTCTGCTTTGATCCAGTCTCTGAGAAACATAATTTTTTCAGTTTCCCAGGGGCCTATAGGGCAATCCACACTTTCTGTGGGTCTTGGAGCAGATGTGGCCTTCCACCCCTAGAAACTTGGCTTGATGATCTGTCATCATGAGAATTAACTCAGACTAAGTCTTTGGGAAGGCAGGAGAGCTTCAGACAAAGAGCATTTCTCTTTCTCTGTGTTGCTGCTAAACAGCATCTTCCCTCTCTTGGCCTCATAGATCTTCATTATCACTATCAATAGCTGTCATCAGATCCATTGAGCTTAGCTTGATTAGGAGACAGGCTGACATAGATGGATTCTCAAGCCAGATTGTTTATTTTGTGAACATTTTGTGGACACTATTGTCCACTATTTCTAGGTAAAAATTTTTGTAGTTAATTCATTCAATTAATTGAGAATGTACCACAGCCAACATTTTGGGAAATAATTGGAGCAATGTTTCCCTCACTAAAAAGTGGAATCAAGGTGAAATTGTGGTGCAGTGGAAAGAATGCTGCATTTGGAATTGGAAGAACTGAATTAAAAGCTAGACTCTTCCTCTTCCTATTCATGTGACTCTGGATAAGTCATTTTATTTTGATTTCCCCATTCTGCTAAGCAAGGGGGTTGGATTTTGAAGGCTTTTAAATATGCATTAAGGACTAGTACTTATTGACCTAAGACTTGGACTTAAAAAGGGAAAAAAAAGATTTTCTTTGCTCTCAAGGAGTTTGCATTCTAATGGGGGGAGACAGACAAATAACCATGGGCAAGCAGGGTTTATATAGAAAAGCTGGAAATAATCAACAGAGGGAAGATGCTACATTAAGAGGATTAGGAAAGGCTTCTTGTAGAAGTGAGATTTTAATTGGGACTTGAAGGAAGTCAGGGAAGCCAGGAGTCAAAGATGAAAAGGGAGAGCATATGGGGGGCAGCTACTGACAATTCTCAATTGAGGAACAGCAAGAAGGCTGATGTTCCTATATGGCAGAGACTGGAGAGTTTGGGGATTGGAGCATGTTGAAGAAGGGCTTTGAATATCAACTAGAGGATTTTTATATTTTATCCTAGAGGTGATGGGGGCTATTGGAGTTCATTGAAGGTGACATGATCAAATCTTCACTTTAGGAAGATTACAGTTGAATGGAGAATGAACTGGACTAGGGAGAAATTTATGACAGATAGATCAACCAGCAGGTAAATTACAGTAGTCTGGACATGAGATGATACATCTTATGATAAGACATTAAATTTATGATTACCAAAAATTGTTTAAAAATAGCATAATGCAATGAAAAGGATATTATTCTAGGAGTGATGAACTGAGTTCTAGTCCTGACTCTGTCACTGAATAGCTATGTGACCTTGAACAAATTGTTTAAGTTTCTGGATCCCATTTTCCTGAACTATGAAATTATGTGCATTATATTCATGAACAATATTAATTAACTCTCAAGTTCTCCTTTACTTCTAAAATGCTGGAATCTCCTTTTAAGCCTTACTATAGAGTATTTTTCATGAAAATTCACTTCAGTGCATCCCAATGAAAATTCAATTCAATCTCCAACAAATATTTATTGATTTCCTTCTGTGAAAAAAGACCTACAATAAAAGGAAACACTTCTTATTATCTCAGAGCTTACTTTCAAGTGAGACCCACCTGAGACTTTCTAAGGGAAGTATTTGCAATTGTGATTATTTTTTTAATTTTTTTATATTTTTATTTTTAGGATTTTGCAAGGCAAATGGGGTTAAGTGTCTTGCCCAAGGCCACACAGCTAGGTAATTATTAAGTGTCTGAGACTGGATTTGAACTCAGGTACTCCTGACTCCAGGGCTGGTGCTCTATCCTCTGTGCCACCTAGCTGCCCCCAATTGCAACTATTTTTTGTGTTTTTTTTTAATTGTGATTATTTTGTAATTCCACTAACTTTGTAGAACCCAACAGTGCTATAATAAAGAGGGGGAAAGTAGGAAAGTAAGACCAGACTCTACAGTACTATAATTTAGAAAAAACTTGAATAGACAAGTCTCAAAAATAAAAAAGCATGTTTTCTTTTGTTACTAATACTCGCAGCGTAAAGGTTACCCAGATACCTCACTGATCCTAGTCTCCAAAAACCCTTTTACTCAAAAGTTGAGAATTAACACTTTTCACAAACTGAACCCAATAAATCACACTCATGTCTTTGAAAGACAGTCTATATATAAACCACACTGAACTAAAATGTGCATGGACCACTGGGGAAAGCAATATTTAGTTCAAGCAAACATAAACTTATGCAAGATAACTTCTGCAGTAAAAAAAAAATAACTTTTCTATACTAAATTCTGATGATTAAGTCAAGCTTCCACTCTTTGAGGAAGATGGATATAGAAGTAAATTCTATCAAATATTCAAACAATTAAAATATGATTTAAACTGTTTAGAAATATAAGAAAAGATGGTAGTCTTGCAAACTCTTTCTATAATAGAAATATGATCTTAATACCTAAAAGAAAACCATAGGTCAATATTCCTCATGAACAATGGGTTAAAAATAATAAAAGTTTAGAAAGGAACTATAGCATTTAAATGTTTATATACCATGACCAAACTGAATTTTTACCAGTAAAGATAATTTTGAATATGTGGTATATAGCATGGGACTAATTGTCTCTAAGCTGCCATAGGGAAGAAGTGCATGCCTTAACATTGACAAGCTTAGGTAAAGTCTTTATCCTTCAGTCTTGGCTACTTCTCAGCTGACCTTTAAGATAGAGTGGTTAAACCTTGTTCAGAAATTTGTGCAAGCAGGGACAAATTCATAACTTCTCTGAGCCTCAGTTTCTTTTGTTATGAAATGGAAATAATATCTGTGTTATCTACTTCAAAGGATTGTTTAATCATTCATCAGTTCATTCATTCCTCAGATGTTTATTGTCTCTTGACAATGTTTGTTGTCTATTGTTTATTGTCTAAGCACTATTCTGGATTCTGGGAGAAAGAAAGTGTAGTCATGCCAAGGTGCCTGTCCTCAAGGAGCAGGTCTTGGAACAGTATTTGTTTTTGTTCAAGAACTGTGCTTTAATACCTCAATGAATGCATTTTTTTGTATTATTATTCCCTTCATTGGCATTGATAATCACTAATACACGTTGTCTTATTCTGCACAATTCTTTACTTTCCCTTCTCCTATCATCTATTCCTTTTAATAATTTTTCATTAGTTTTTTTGCAAGGCAAATGGGGTTAAGTGGCTTGCCCAAGGCCACACAGCTAGGTAATTATTAAATGTTTGAGACCGGATTTGAACCCAGGTACTCCTGACTCCAGGGCCGGTGCTTATCCACTGCGCCACCTAGCCTCCCCATTTTTAATAATTTTTAAATATTAGTTCACTTATCAAGAAGATCTTCTGTCATCCTTTATTATCATAGCAAGACTGACATCTCTTTTTTCCAGTGATATACTTTTGATGATAACTTTTATATAACTTCTTTTGTGTTGCAACCTACTTATACCCACTAAGTATAACTTTCCATTGTCCTTTGAGTCCCTGCAATTCTGATTCTTCTGAGATTCTAGTGTCCCATACACTATATAAATGAAATCTCTGGCAGGATGTTTGGGTAAAAATGATGGGCTATGATGGCAATATCTGGATCTGGAGAATCTCTTTAGATATAAGGAATTTCAATTCTATTTGGACTTTATAATTTGATATTTTAGATAAGTAGATATTTTGACTAGATCTGTTTTAAGAAAACAGATGTATTGGTCATATCCTTAGTATAAATTTATAAACATTAATTTCAAAAGGAATTTGAGGATTAAGAAAGGCATTTTACAAAATTTCAGAAAAAATCCATATTGTTCTGCAATTTTTTGCCAACTGCATTCAGATTCTAATGTGAGTTCAAAACTGTCTGTCTTACTCATGATTACTTTGATTTCAAGTTTCAGATGCAGTTATCTTTGAGAGGCAAAACTACTTTTAATGTTGACATTCCATGCAACATCTGGCTACTTTTGTGTTGCTTGAAATTTAGGGACTTGTGAATTTCAACAATGATTTAAACAATACATTATCATTACCAAGGACCTAATTGTACATGATGTACATGATCATATTTTATCCTCACAACTTTGTAAGATATATGATCTAAGTTTCAAGATTCCTGTTTTGCAGATGAGGAAGCTCTTATCACTGGAAGAGACAAGAATTGAAACTAGATCTTTTGATTTCAAGTTCCATACTTTTCCCACTATAGATATAATCCTAGAAGAGGACAAATTCAGGATAGAAAATATATCATGCTATCCATTAAAGTTATTCCAAACTATCACATCTCTTCTCAGTGCTCCCATGATGTGCCTCCTTCCATCCTTTTGACTGAAAAAAATGGAAGTCATCCACCAAGAGCTCCTTCTTTCTCCTATTATTCCATATCTCCCCTCCCTTTCTTGGCTAAACTCTTTGAGAAATTTGTCTAAATTAGGTACATCTATTTCCTCTCCCCTTATTCTTTTCTTAACCCTCTGCAATTTGACTTCCATCACATCATCATTCAACTGATATTGCTCTCTCTATCTCTCTGAAGTTACCAACAATCTCTTAAAATAGTATTTATTCATTTCTTAAATTTTTCTACATGTCTTTATACCCATAGTGAGAATTTTTTGGTACAAACACCCACAATCCATCAAAACAAATTCCCATATTGGTCATATATAAATATGCATGTTTAATTTTTGATATTAAAGACATCATTTCTCTGGCAAGAAGTGGGTGGCATGATTGATCTTTAGTCTTCTGGAATTTTAGTTTTGTATTGCATTAAACAGTCCCAACCTTTTTCCAAACCTTCTTTCTCCATAATCTTATCATTGCATAAATTGTTCTCCAGTTTCTTGTTCACTTCTCTGTACATCAAATCATAGAAGTTTTCTTAGTTTTCTTTGAAATGGTCATTTTAATCCCAAGGAAAACTTAATTGACAAACCCAATACCTTTTTTTCAATCCTCATCATTTTTGACTGTTCTGCATTTGACCTTGTTGATCCCTATCTAAATTTGGATATTCTCTATTCTCTAGCATCTTCTGGTTCAATTTATTTATCTGAATTGTTTCTGCTTAGTCTCTTTTGCTAGATCTTCCTATATGTCACACAAATTAATCTTGGGTGTTCCTAGGGTCTTAGTCTAGTTTTTCTTTTCTTCCCCCTTAAGAATAAAACTTTCCAGTGTTTCAGATATCAAATGAGGTTGTGGTAAGAGAGCATCAATGATCTCTAAGCCAGAATTAACTATCTCCAAAAATATTAAAAGAATTAGTAGAGTTGATTACTATGTCAATGTGGGGATCTTTGGGTAAGTATGGAAAATTAGAGGAGTCTCATAGTCCAAAAAATGAGTTTTATACACAGAATATATCTAAGAAGAGGACAGTATTTTCTGGTAATATTATATAGCACATTATTAAGGGATTAAATAGATTAAATAGAAATATATTTAGGTCACTTTGTCACATCATACCATACCTATTATGCTATACTATATCATGCCATGCAATACTATACATAATTATTAGGGAAAATGTGATTAAGGAAGCTGTTTGGATATGGAAAGAACCATTTTAAGAGATAACAACAAGTATAACAACAACTCAAATTTGTACGGCACTTTAAACATTTCAAAGGATATTCTTCTCATCAAACCTGTGATGCTGCTAATGCCAGTTTAGGATCCAAGCCTCCTAGTTCTGAGACCAGCATTCATTCTGGTCTAAACATTTGACAATGATTGATTGTAGAATTTAAAAGGCAATTCTATCACAATGGAAAAAAGAGAAAAATCAGAATATTTTTATTTTCTCATGACCCATTAAACAATCAAATACTTCCTGACATCACACTGAAAATCAAAAATAGTTAATTTTCAAAATGAGTATGACTTACTTCTATCTTTTTTGGAAACAATGATATTTTATCTTCCTTAGAGAAGGAACCAATAAACTAGATGTAAAGTGAAAAAAAAGAAATGAATTTCTCTTTAAAATATTTTTTCATTCATTTATTGGAAAAATGTTCTTAGAGCTAAGTTTAGGCTTACAAGGATTTATGTTTCTGAGTTTCTAATTACCAGTTGAGTGACTTCCTTTTTCTGCTTTGCTTTGCTTTGTATGTAAAGCAAGGGACACTGGATCATTTAAGTTAGGTTTCAAACATTTTTTCCCAGGACATTTGAACTGACTTTATGGCTAATGTTTTTCATTTTATGTGAATATGCAGTTTAGCAGGATGTAAGTTTATTTTTTAAATCAAGAACCTGAATGTCCATTACTTTGACCTTCTTGGGGCCTAGGGTTCAATCACCTGTAAACAATAAGAGGACACTAATTCATGAAACATTTATTAAACACTCACTGACTACAGAGCAATGTTTATAGACAATCTGGTGAGACATAAAATTTAGGTCCTCATGAATTGTACAGCAATAAAAGGAAAAGATCAACTGCTATATAATATGAAATAATGTGATAAATGCTCGGTGTGGAACAAAGTGCTATGTGAAGTCCAAAGACAGAAGAAAATTTTTGATAGGAGTCATCAGGGAAGTATTTCTGGATAAAGTTGCCTTAAGTTGATCTGTAAAAGGAATAATGAAATTCTATGGTTGAATGAGGGGAAGTATAGGTATAAAGAATGGTGAAGCAATGCATAGAAGTGTAAAGCAAAATTCATGTAAAGCAAAGAATGATCCAACTTGATCAGAACATAGAATATTGTGAAGGTGAGTGATATGAGTTAACACTGTAAAAGTAATGTGTCATTAAATTTTGGAGGACCTTGAATGGCTGCCCAGAAGTTTAAAAAACATGATTGATACATGTATAAAATGTATGGTGGATAATAGGATGCTACTGAAGTTTTGGGAGCAGTGAATGATGTGACTAAATCCATGCAGAAGTAAAATTAATATGAGACTGATGTGAAGAATGGAGTCAATAAAGAAACAAGTTCGTAGAAAGACCCATTATGAAGATATTACAGAGTCTGCATCAATGGCAATGAGGGACTTTATGAGGTAGATGATATAAGAATAGAAAGAAGGGGGCCGATTCAAGAGAAGTTGGGGAGAGAATTGGAAAATTCTAGGAAAAGGAGGAGGCAAAGATAATAGCAAGATTTTGTATATGGAATTATGGTGTCATGGTCAGAAATAGAGAAATCAGAAGGAGGAGCAAGATTGGTAAGGGTAATAAGGCAAGTTTTTAGAGATAACTGAGTTTTTGAGACAATCTTTAGAATTTCAGGTGAAGAGGCCTTAAAAGCAGCTCAGAAAAAAGGATTAGGATTGGAGATATCAATCACTAAATACTTATAAAATTACCTTCTTTCTTGTGTCAAGCACTAAACATAAAGAACCAGAAATAAAATGACTCTAAGAGGTTTCATTGAATTGGAGGAGACAACATGTATCTATCTATATGCAAAATTGCACAAAGTAAATACAAAGCAAATGGTGGGGTGATGACAGAGGGAGGTACTAGCACCTTAGAGGATCAAGAAAATATTCATCAAAAGTAGTACATGAGGGGAGCTAGAGATTTTTCTAAGAAGAGTTGAAGATGAGTACATTCCAGGTGGGGGTGGGTAGAGGAACAGCCTATGCAAATGTACATAAGTAGAAAATTGAGTTTCTGATATGACTTCAATTAAGCCACAACGTAGGATTTGGGATGGGGAAAATATGTATAATTAAGTTGGAAAAGCAGGTTGGGGCCAAATTGTGAAGGGATTCAAAATGTTAAATAGAGGAGTCTACATTTGATCCTCCAGTTAATAGGAAGTCACTGGTGTCTATTGAGAAGAGAAGTGACATAGGAAGAGAAGAAATTGTTTGGAGGACAGATTGAAAATGGTGGTGATAATTCTTGGAGCCCACAGGTGAGAACTGGATGAAGGTGGACACCAAAGTTGAATAAGTAGCTCTGAAAAAAGACTTGGCAACTCTCACATCAGAGATACTAATCTTCCCTGAACACCTGCACACCCCAGGAATTGACCTAGCTCTGATATGTGAACTTTCATCTTATCTTGTACTTACCCAAATTTATAACCTACAACAACAACGACAACAACAACAACAACAGTAATAATAATAATAATAATAATAATAATGTCTTGTATTTATGTACTTTTTGTATATGTTAAAGTTGGTAGACAGTTTTTACATACCTTATATGATTCTCACAATGCTGGAATGCAGTTACATCCTTACTCCCACTGAAAAATGAAGCAGTTGAAACAAGTTTGGAGGCAGGCTTGGAGTTAGGTCTTCCTTATTGTGAGTTTAAGTAGTCTATCCACTGAACTGTGAACAAGCCCCTTCCCCAGCACAAGACCCTAGTGAAGGGTCCCAAATGAAGAAAAGCCAGGGCACAGTGGGAGAGGCCTGGACCTAGCCCATAAAGACTTCTTAGAAGAGATCAGAAAGGAGTTTAAAAATCAAATGGAATAATTGAGGAAAGAATTGCAACAGAAAATTAGCACTATATGCAAGAGAAAATTAACGTCTTACAGCAAGAAAACACATTCTTTGAAAATACAATTGGACAAGTGCAAATAGAAAATAATTCTCTCAAATACACAATTGGGCAAATGGAAAAAGACAACTTCTTCAAAAATAGAATTGGCCGATTTGAAAATGAGTTGCAAGTGGTGGCAAAGAATTGGAAATCAAGTAAATGTCCTTCAATTGGGGAATGGCTTAGCAAACTGTGGTATATGTATTTCATGGAACACTATTGTTTTATTAGAAACCAGGAGGGATGGGATTTCAGGGGAGCCTGGCGGGATTTGCATGAACTAATGCTGAGTGAGATGAGCAGAACCAGAAAAACACTGTACACCCTAACAGCAACATGGGAGTGATGTTCAAACTTGAAGGACTCACTCATTCCATCAGTGCAACAATCGGGAGCAATTTTGGGCTGTCTGCAAAGGAGAGTGCCATCTGTATCCAGATAAGGAGCTGTGGAGCTTGAACAAAGTTCAAGGACTATCCCATGCAATTTAGAAAAAACACCGCTATCTTATTGTCTGATCTCTAAGGATATGATTTCTCTCTTATCACACCCAATTTGGATCAAGGTACAACATGGAAACAAAGTAAAGACTGACAGATTGCTTTCTGTGGGGGAGTGGGGGGGAGGGAAGTAAGATGGGGGAAAATTGTAAAACTCAATATCTTTAATAAAAATTAATTTTAAAATGAGTTGCAAAAGGTAAATGAAGAAAATTCTTCTCTAAAAAAGATCAGAATCTGTGGAAACTAATAACTTCATGAGATATCAAGAATCTATTAAAATTTTAAAAAACTGAAAATAGAAAAAAATGTAAAATAATAACTCATTGACAAAACAACTGACTTGGGAAATAGATCCAAGAGAGGCAATTAAAGAATCATAGTACTTCCTGAAAACTTTGAAGGAAAAAAAAAAACCTGAACTCTGTACTTCAGGGTATAGTGAAGAAGAATGACCTGATATCCTGGAAGCAGAGAGCAAGATAGTCATTGAAAAATACATCATCCCCTCTTGAAAGGGATTCCAAAATGAAAACACCAAAGAATATTGTGGTCAAACTCCAGAACTAGATAAAGGAGAGAATCCTGCACGCAGCCATAAAGAAGCAATCAAATACCAAGGAGCCACAGTAAGGATTACACAGGACTGGCTGCATCAACATTAAGGGATTGAAGGGCATGGAATATGATATTCCAGAGAGTAGGGAAACCTGGATTACAGCCAAGAATTCATCATCCAGCAAAACTGAGTCTTCTCTTTCATGAAGAAGATAGACATTTAATGAAATAAAGACTTTAAACTTTTCCGGATGAAAAGACCAGAGCTGAACAGAAAATGGGGTCTTCAAACAGGAGACTCAAGAGATACATGAAAAGCTAAACAGGGAAAAAGAAGAAAAACATCCAATAAAATTAAACTGGCTATATCCCACTTGGAAGGAAGATTCTCATAACTTTTGAGAAATGTAACTCTGTTAGAGGGAATATACTTAGCCAGAAGAAACAGACATCCATGACAAATCTGTGACTTTGATGGGGATGACTTAAAAATAATATCTCATTTAAAAAGACAGTCAGTAAAGAGACAGGAGGAAGAGGGAGACTGAATGAGGTAAATCACAAATATGAAGAAGTGCAAAGGACCTATGGGAATAGAGGGGAAGAAGGGAAGAGATGAGAACTGCTTGAATTTTACTCTCATCAGATTTGGCTCAAAGAGGATCAACATACACACAGTTGAGTTTGGAAACTTATCTCATTTTTCAAGTATTAAGAAGGGAAGAGGGAGGGAAAAGGAAAGGAGGGACTAAGAAGGAAGGGGAAAGAAGAAGTGATAAAGGGAGAGGGGAAAGAAAAGGGAGGGGTTTGGATAGAAGTGGGTAAATACATGAAAGAGGTGGTCCTCAGAAGCAAAATACTGTGATAAGATAAAAAAGGGAAAAAGATACAACTGAGGGAAGATAGCATGGAGGGCAATAAAGAGATAGTAATTATAACTTTAAATATGAATGGGATGAACTCTTCCATTAAAACTGAAGTGGGTTAACAGAGTAGATTAAAAACCAGAATCCTACAATATGCTGCTTACAAGAAATGCATTTGAAGCATAGAGATACATACAAGCAGAGTGAAGTTAAAAGAGAGGAGCAGAATATATTATGCTTTACCTGAAGTGGAAAAGGCAAGGGTAGCAATCTTTATCTCAGACAAAGCAGCTGTAAAAATAGATCTCATTAAAAAAAGATAAGGAAAGAAACTATATCCTCCTCCTAAAAGGTACCATTGATAATGAAATAATTTCAATATTAAATATGTATATACCAAGCAGTATAGCATTCAAATTCTTAGGGGAGAAGTTGAATTTTTTACAGGAAGTCATAGTCAGTAAAATCTCCTGGTGGGAGATCTCAACCTCCCTCTCTCAGAATTAAATAAATCTAACCATAAAATAAGTAAGAAAGAAATCAAGGAGGTAAATAGAATGTTAGAAAACTTAGATATGATAGACCTTTGGAGAAAATTGAATGGGAAAATAAAGGAACATACCTTTTTTTTCCCCTCTAGTACATGGCACCTAAACAAAAATTGGTCTTATACTAGGGCACAAAAACTTCATCATCAAATGCATAAAAGCAGAAAAATTGAATGTATTCTTTTCTTATCATGACACAATAAAAATCATGTGTATTAAAGAGCTATGGAAAGATAGACCTAAAACTAATTGGAAACTAAATAGCCTAATTAATATTAAAGAATGAATGGGTTAAACAAAAAAATCATTGCAAGAATTAATGATATCAAACTTATGGCATGCAGCCAAAGCAGTTATTAGGGGATATATTATATCTCTAAATGCTTACATGAATAAAATTGAGAAAGAGGAAATCAATGAACTGAGCATGCACCTAAAAAAAGTTAGAGAAAGAACAAATTAAATATCCCCAATTACATACAAATTAGAAATTATGAAAATTAAAGAAATTCTGAAATTAATAAAATCAAAAGCAAGAAAACTATTGAACTAACAAATAAAACCAAGAGTTGGTTTTAATGAAAAAAAAAACCCCAATAAAATAGATAAACCTTTGGTTAATTTGATTAATAAGAAGCAAGAAAACCAAGTTGCTAGTATCAAAAATTAAAAAGGTGAATTCACCACCAATAAGGAGTAAATTAAAGTAATAATTTGGAACTATTTTGCCCAACTATATGCCAATAAATTTCATGATCTAATTGAAATGAATGATTATTTATAAAAATATAAATTTCCCAAATTAAAAGAAAAGAAAATTAAATACCTCAATAATACATATTAGAACAAAGAAATTCAACAAGCCATCAATGAACTCCCTAAGAAAAAATCTCCAAGGCCAGATGAATTCACAAGTGAATTTTATGAAACATTCAAGGAATAATTTGTTCCAATTCTAACTGTTTGAAAAAAATTGCTGAAGATGGAATTCTGCCTAATTCCTTCTATGACACTAATATGGCACTGATACCTAAACCAGGAAGAGTCAAAACAGAGAAAGAAAATTATAAATGGATATGGATGCAAAAATTTTAAATAAAATATTAGCAAAGTGATTACAGCAAATTAGAATTAGGATAATATAACATGACCAAATAGGATTTATTTCAGGAATGCAGAGTTGGTTCAATGTCAGGAAAACTATCAGTATAATTGACTATGTCAATAACAAACCTAACAGCACCCATTCCTAATAAAAACACTAGAGAACATAGAATAAATGGATTGTCCCTTAAAATGATAAACAGAATGAAACCATCAGCAAGCATTGTATACAGTGGGGATATGCTAGAAGCATTTCCCCCCCAAAATCAAGGGTGAAACAAGGATGCCAGTTTATCACCACTATTAGTCAATTAGAAATGTTAACTTTAGCATTAAGAGAAGCAAAATAAATCAAAAGAATTAGAATTGGGAAGGAAGAAACAATACTCTCACTATCTGCAGATGATATAATGGTATATCTATAGAACCCTAAAATATCATTTAAAAAAACTACCAGAAACAATTAGCAATTTTAGTAAATTTGCAGGATATAAAATAAACCCACATAGATCCTCAGCATTGCTATTTTTACTAACAAGATACAGAAAGCCCATTTAAAATAATTTCAGACAACATAAAATATTTGGGAGTGTACCTGGCAAGGCAGACCCAGAAACTCTATGAAAACAACTATACAGACTTTTCATACAAAGAAAATCAAATCTAAATAATAAGGCAAATATCAATTGTTTATGGAGAGGCTGGGCTAATATAATAAAATGACAATTCTATCTAAATTAAACTAGTTATTTAGTGCTATACCAATCAAACTTCCAAAAATTTACTTTAGTGAGCTAGGAAAAATAGTAACAACTCATATGGAGGAACAAAAAGTCAAGAATATCAAGGCATTTAATGAAAAAAAATGCCAAAGAAGATGGCTTAGGTATACCAGACCCAAAATTATATTATAAGGCATCAGTTATTAAAACTGTCTGGTACTGGCTAAGAAATAGAGTGGTAGATCAGTGGAATGGATTAGGTACAAAAGAGACAGCAGGAAATGATTATAGTAATCTACTGTTTAATAAACCCAAAGATTCCAGCTTCTGGGATAAGACTCACTCTGATTAAAAAAAAAACTGCTGGGAAAACTGGAAGATAGTATAGAAGAAACTAGGATTAGACCAATATTTCATACCCTATGTCAAGATAAGACCAAAATGGAAACAGGATTTAGAGATAAAAGACAGTATTATAAGCAATTTAGGAGAATAAAGAATAGTTTACCTGTCAGATCTGTGGGAAAGAAAGCAGTTTATGATCAAAAAAGAGATAGAGAGCATTATAAAAAGCAAACTGAATATTTTTGATTACATTAATTTAAAAAGTTTTTTCACAAAGAAAACCATTTGTAAAAGATCACAAGTAATGCAGTAAACAGAAACAATGTTTAGAACTAGTGTTTTTGACAAAGGACTCATTTCTAAAATATAGAGAGAACCAAGTCAAATTTATAAAAAAGCAAGTCATTCCCCAATTGACAAATAGTCAAAGGTTATGCAAAGGCAAATCTTGGATGAGGAAATCAAAGCTATCTACAATCACATGAAAAAATTGCTCTAAATCATTACTGATTAGAGAAATGCAAATTAAAGTATCTCTGATGTATCACCTCACACCTCTTAGATTGGCCTATATGACCAGAAAGGACAATGATAAATGTTGGAAGTGATGTGGGAAATGTGGAACACTAGTGCATTGTTGGTGGAGCTGTGAACTGATCCAACCTTTCTGGAGTGCAATTTGTATTATGCATAAAGGGCAATAAAAATGTACATACCCTTTGCGCTAGCAATACCACAACTGGGTCTATGTCCTGAACAGATCATTAAAAAGGGTAAAACATTACTTGTGCAAAAATATTCAGCGCAGTTCTGTTTGTAGGGGTAAAAATTGGAAATTGAGAGGGTGCCCATCTGGAATGTCTGAACAAATGGTGGTCTATGTATATGTTGGAACACTATTTTCTATAAGAAATAATGAGGGATAGAAATTCAGAAAAGCCTGGAAAGACTTGCATGAATTGATGCTAAGTGAAATGAGCAGAACCAGAAGAATATTATACATCTTAATAACAACATGGGGTGATGATCAACTATGATGGACTTGCTCATTTCATCAGTGCAATAATCAGGGATTGTTTTAGGGGACCTGTGATGGAAAGTGGCATCTGTATTCAGAGAAGGAACTGTGGAATTTGAACAAAGAAAAAAATTATTATCTTCAATTTTTGAAAGTTGTTCTATGTATTATGCAATTTTGCGATCTCTAATGTTTCCTTTCTTCCTTTTGGTTCTGTTTTTTCTCTCAACACATTAAGCTTAGATCTATGCGCATCATGGAAGAAAATGTAAAAGCTATATTGGAGTGCTTTCTGTTGTGGGTAGGGGGGAGCGAAGAGAGGAGAGAGGAAGAAAAAAATTGTAAAACTCAAAACCTTGCAAAAAAAAGATTGGTAGAAACTTGCATTGTATATAAATGGAAAACAAATAAAATATATAATAAAAAATAACAGCAATCCTTCTTCTAAAGGTAGCTGTGAAGCTCAAATGAGATAAAACTTGTGAATTGCCTTATACACTGTTAGACTGTAGTTGCTATCTGTTATATTGCCTTAAATCTAGTCATTTTTACCCTCACAAAATCTGTTATAAATGTCTCCTTTTCTCTACTCCCACAGATATCTCTTGGGATTCTGCAATAACAAATATCCTTAAAAACAATTTTAGAACTAGATATTTCAATCTGATGAAAATGTACAGATTTTACATGCTCATTGAGACTCCTACTTATGATTTTGTTATATTGTTAAATGAAATGTTAAATGTGAAAAATGTTAAAATAAAAATAATTATCTATCTTTCTTCCAAAAAATGACAAAGAAAAGAAAATGGTAGAGACTTTGGACAGGGAAATTAATTAGGAGTTTACTGTGCTAGTCCAGGTAAAAGATGATAAAGGGACTAAATAGGAAAATGATCATGTAGAGTTAAGAGAAGTTAACATATGTGAGCACTGTAGTGGCAGTAGAATTAACAAGATTTGGCAACTGTTTGGATATATAGCATGAAAAAAAGCATTTAGGATGATACCAAGATTGTGAACTTAGGTAACCAGAAAGATAAATGTAACCTTAATAATTTTTTTTAAAAAAAGGAATAGGAGAGCACAGTGAAGATAATGAGTAACTTTGAAAATATGTGTTTGAAGTACCTCTAGGACAGCCAGATGTAAATATTGAGTAGTTTGTTGGTGATATAGATTTGGAAAAAGACTAGAAATAGATATAGATATCTACAATTCATTTATATGTAGCAACAGTTAAATATTTGGTTGCTGATGAAGTCACTAAGAGAGGATATGGGGCGGCTAGGTGGCTCAGTAGATAGAGCACCGGCCCTGGAGTCAGGAGGACCTGAGTTCAAATGTGACCTCAGACAATTAATAATTATCTAACGGTGTGGCCTTGGGCAATCCACTTAACCCCATTTGCCTTGCAAAAACCTAAAAAAAAAAAGAAAGGAAAAAAAGAGGGGATATCAAGAGAAACAAGGAGGTCTCAGGATAGAAACTTAGCCATATACTCACAGTTAAGGGGATGAGGTGTGGATGATGATCTAGCAAAGGAGACTGAGTAGCAGTGGTCAGGCATCAACAGCAGGATGAACCAGTGTCTGGATAACTCAGCAAGGAGAGAGTATCCAGGAGAGGATAGTCAACAATATCAAATGTGGATTTAATCTGTGTAAAGGTGGTAGGAAGAACAATAAGAGAAAGTTTCCATAGTTAGATAAATCATTATATGGCACTTTAGGAATTCCTAATTTTATCATCATGGAGTTGTGACTCATTGAACCCCCTCTGCACATTCAGGTGATGTGCCTTTCAGGATGCTCACTGAAAACTTCCTTTTGCTTGCATGGACCTGTTAAAGCTTGTACTCCCAACTGGTATAGCTCTTAAGAACTCCATGTCATTCCCATGTCATGATGAACATTGATTATAAATATCTAGATTGTTTTTATCTAGACTTTTTACTTATACTTTAAATTCATTTTCTGTATTATTCAGAGACAAAGGAAGTAAGATAATCATTGCTAATAATGTGATATTCTTTCCATGGTCAAAATCATCAAAAGTTTGGATTTGAGATATTTTTTTATAATCATTATTGCTCTTAATGTCCCTTGGACTATGGGATAATATCTTTGTATTCAAGAGACAAAGAATGTCAAGTGCGTGTAAACCATAATTGAGTGCTCATTTATTTTCTACCTCATTGCCAACAAATCAGAGTTATGGCTCAGTTTTGGTCCCTGCTTTCCTTCCCGCTACAAGAAATGCTTTTTTCCCAGTATATTAATTTCATCAGCACAATATACATGATCATATCAAGAAATATTTATTGAGTGTCAGAAAGGTGGATTGGGAAAAGTCTGGGAATACTATACTATATACATTATGGTGCTTCTTTTGATCATTTCTATCTCTCTGTCTGTCTGTCTCTGATTCTGTCTCTGTTTCTGTCTCTATCTCTGTCTCTCTCTCTCTCTCCCCCCTCTTCCTCCTCCTTAAAACATTTAAGTTTAGGTCTTTTGGGGACATCCTCAAGGACTATTTGAGTCAGCTTACCTATAGAAAATGAGATGCTATCGAAGGGTTTTTAAAAAGTACAATAAGGCTAGATTTCAGTACCACATCAAACAGTAACAAAAAAAAAGTATTTGAGTCAATTCGAGTGCTTACCTCACACCTTGCAGTATGACTTTCAAGGGCAAGAAGTAAATCTTAGGTATACCACAGGAATTTTTTGCTGATATATTAATCACTCTCTGGGAGATGCATAAGGGAAAGGATTGTGAGCACAATCCAGTATAGGGACACTCAAAACTCAGTTCTTTTGTGAGTTCTTTCTAGAGTTGTACATAATCTCTCTCTCTCTCTCTCTCTCTCTCTCTCTCTCTCTCTCTCTCTCTCTCTCTGTCTGTCTGTCTTTCTCTCTCTCTGTCTCTATCCTTTTCCTTCCTCTCTCTCTTTCCAGGAATTATTTTCTATTTATTAATCTGTGTACAAGTTGTATTATGCAGGTAAAGTATAAGCTTGAAGGTAGGATTTATGCTTTTGCCTTTGTATATCCAGTGACTAAAAAATCATAATTTGCTGTATGCTGTAGGCACTCTATAGATGTGTGTTGAAGAGAATAGGAGAGAACAATGGAAATTGCTAAACCCCAATACAATTTGTGGAAGGGGATTAGATTAGAACTGGTGCCTAGTTAGCATCCAGGGCCCAAATTCCTTCTTTTCCTGTTTAAAAAAGTGAAGTGAAACTGGAGGAATGGTTAAGCAAAGAGACAGTAACTTTGAAATCACAGAAGTTGGACCAAACCCAAGATTCTAAGAGACAAACCTGTGGACTCATTTTGAAACTTTTTTGAAAGCTGAAATCTTTTTTTTTCTTTTCTCTGTGTTACACAAACAGCCTAAATGGAACATTAACTCGATACCTCTTTGTTGTGAATAGGCTTGTTACTGATATACTCTACACTGGTCTAGAAATGCTGTTTGTAAATGTGTATAATGTATCTTTTAGATTGCTAATAATCCTGGCCTAGTTATTTTCTTTAGCCATCTGCAGAGCTGGAACCAGCTTAAGATGTCTTTCTGCAGGAGATCTGAGATAGTTTTGGTAGCTATTTAGAAAGCCATGAAGCCTCTTAGTTCAGGATCAAGAAGCTGTGTCCTTTATCTGGACCTTAAAAAGAGGAGCCTCAGATAGGTTTTCTTGGTCTTAAAACAGGAATAAAACACAAAAGATTAAAATTATGTTAAGTTGAAGGTGGGGGATTGACTGAGCTACCTTATTGTATAATTTCTCAATTTAAGGTAAAAGATAGTAAAATTCAGCCTTGGGGAAATATGACATCCAAAGCCATTAGGAATAATAAAAAATAAAATAAAACAAAACAAAACTACCCAAAACCATATTGTTGAGTAATATAGACTAACATGTAATATTAAGTAGAATGGGCCTGCTTGGGACATAAGATTTTGGTCTACTTTATGTGACTCATTATAGGATGTGGCACCATAAATACTGGTAATAAGAATTATATATCACTTGTGTTTTGGATGTGACTAAGTTATGTGTAATATAATGCATGCTTATGGTTTAGATGATATATCTCATATAATTTGAAGGGACTAAAATGTTTATAACTGAAGAGAATGTACTAGATTAGTTTTAGTGAAGAAGAATGGGAAAAGATTACCTCTCCCATATGTCACTGGGTTCAAGCTTCAGTTGTTACATGAAATGGAGCAAAGATTAGCTTTTTAATGATGCATTGGGTCCAAGATACAGGAGCTGATTGAAGAAGAGAGATATTTAGGATAAAGAAGGAAAAAGGCAATCTGGAATCATGTATGTTGTTTACCATGTAGTAGTAATAGTGTTAGGACATCAGTTCTTGGACTTCTGCCAAGGAAAAATTGGAACTCCAATCATTTGGCTATTATACAGCTACTGGGGCATCGAGGAACAAAGATGAGACAAGTGCAGACAAGAGTCTTCACTAACCTATCAACTTTACTCACACCATTGGGATTCTATCTGTTCTTTTATGCAAAATTGGAGACTAAACCAGTGGAGATGTGGGAAAAAGCCAACCCTATTTCCTTGCTAACTGGGGCTTCAATAGAGGTGCTAATTTTTTCTTCTTTACATGTTTTAAAGAAATATGTGCTTTGTGTTCTCATGTCTATTAGCCACTTGTTTCTTTATGGTAAGCTGACTCAAATAGTCCTTGAGGATGTCCCCAAAAGACCTAAACTTAAATGTTTTAAGGAGGAGGAAGAGGGGGGGAGAGAGAGGGACAGAGACAGAAACAGAGACAGAATCAGAGACAGACAGACAGACAGACAGAGAGATAGAAATGATCAAAAGAAGCACCATAATATAGTGGATGAAGTTCTGTACCAGGAGGTACAATGATCTGACTTTAAATGATACCTCTAGGGATTACTAGCTGTATTACCACAGGCTAAACATTAACCTTTCTGAGCCTTGGCTATTCTATCTGTAAAATAGAGTTAATAATACCTATAGTGCTTAATTTATGGAATTTTTATGAGAGCAAATAATTTGAAGTCAAGGAAACCTGAGTTTTGAATCCTACTTCAGGCATTTACTATGTGAACCCATTTCTCTGAACCTCTATGTTCTCATCTTTAAATGCCTTTAAGACTTACAGGGGTACTGCAAGGATTAAATGAAACAAAAAAATAAGCAATCTATCAGGTAATCAAACACGTGTGTGTGTGTGTGTTTGTGTGTGTGTGTGTGTGTATGTGTATGTGTGTGTATAAGGAGAGAGAGAACACTCTAATCGCAACTAAGTGCTATATGAATGTCAAATGATATTATTATAATGATACTCTGAACTCACTCTCTCAGGGTTCTAACATACCATTGAAGGACTTGGGGAGTCTGTTTTTAATACTATCAATTCTATCTCCAACAATATTCCCCTCATTACCATTCATTATCTCCCCAATTCCATTTAACCAGTTAATATCAGTTAACCTCAACAAATGTATATTTACTGCAAAGATTTAACAAGAATAAAAGTTTCAAGTATTTCTCCTCAAATACACTTTTTCCTTAGGGTGCTGGAAAACATAACATTTTTCTACAATATTTATTGTGTAGAAATAAGCATTGATTGATTAATTGATTGATTTGCTACACCAAGTTTCTTTCAAATGTGACAAGACTGTTAGATGGATGGATGAGTCCACTCAGGCCTTTGCTACACACTGTCTAGTTCCTAGCAGTTTGCAGTATGGAGTCTAGCTTCCAGATGTCTAATGCTTCATCATTCTCAGTTTTCAGAGCTCACAAGGTCACAATAGCCTCCAATTTCCTTCATCTAAAAACAGAAGAAAAAAAAGATAGACACAACATAGATAAGTAACAGCAAGGCCATAAGCTCTTAGCTTCATGCTATCTCCTGGTAAGAGAAGACTCAAGGTCCCTCTTATACCTGCAGGATCTTAGAAGCTCTTTCTCATTCTCCAGAGGCAGTCAAGTTAGAAAGAACAAAAGCCAAGAGATTTATCCTGGCTTTTGAATCCAAGGTTCCTTTTCACCATGTGGCTAATAGATCGGAATCAATTACAGATATCTTCTAATGCTTCTGAGGTCATATGGGAATTGTATCAGCATATGTTCGTGTGTCTGTGTGTGTATGCCATAGATATTGGTCCCAATGGCCAGTTACTCTGTTATACTTTCTTTGCCCTTTGACCTTCTAAGATGGTAGGATTCCACGAACTAATCAAGTACCTTAAAATATTCTTTTGATTGACATTGATCTCTCAAGTGGGATCATAATAATAATTATAGATGAAGTTTTAGAGACCATCAAGTCTACCTGTCACATTATATTGAAGAAACCAAAGCCTAGGAGATGCAAAGTGCCATGCTGAACTTGAGGAACAAGAGATGCTATTATCTAGTGAGGATTGGAACACCTCCAGGAAGAGGTAGGTTGAATTTGAGTTGGCTTTTAAAGGATGCAGGAATTAAACAAGAAAAGAAGATGTCTTGGGCATAAGGAAGGACAGTATGAGCAAAGGCCTAGGGGCAGAAAAGTTCAAGATCCATTAGAGGGAGACAGAAACACTATCAACAGGCCAGTTTAGATGGACCTTACATGGAATACACTGAGATATGTCCAAAAGGTGGATCACTGTGTTTGGAGTCAAAAGACCTGGTTTTGATGCCCAACTCTTATACCTGCTGCATAAGTGATATTGGACAAATCATTTAACTTCTAAGGACCTCAGTTTCTTTATCTGTGAAATGAGCAATTTGAGCTAGGGTACTCCAATGTCATTTTCAGTTTTTTTCCTTTATGTTCTATTGTATATAGCTTTGAATAATAACAAGGGAACAAGAAGGTAATAGGGAGGTACTTTTATTTACACAAAATTATATGTTCATTTTGAAGGAATTGTGATCTAAAAGTTTAACAATCTTTTGCTTGCTAGAGTGGAAAAAGCTCTGGATTTGGAGTCAAGAGGACCTGGGTTCAAATCCAAATCTCTGTTATTTATTATCTGTGTGAATCAGGGAGGACACTTACCATCTGTTTCCTCAGTACAGAATGTGGAATTTGTTCTAGAGAGCTTCTAAAATCCTTTTCACTTCTTCATATATGATAGTTTTTAAAAAGAACATTACTTTTTATCTTTATAGCATCAAACTTTTTGATCTTGGCTGATTATGTGTTTGGTTTTTTTTAAGGGGGAGGGACAACAACATGTTTATTTTAAAAGCAAAAATTGGGTAATTACATAAATCAACTTAGCACAAAGTTGGAATTCTGACGCTCTGAATGAGGGAACTGTAAATTATGCAAAGGGTGATAGCCAGAAAAATAGACAGAATGTGCCAGTTTGTCCCAGAATCAGAAACAGACAGGTGCCAAACCACTCTGAGACTTTAACACCTGCTGACCTAGATACAAATAATTCATATTTTGACTTATTCGGGTACTCATGCCAATAATGTATAAATTGGAGTTGACTGACACCTGTAAAGTCACATCAGATGTCAACATCTTGTTGTGACTGGCCTTGAGGGGTGTCTTTGTTAGTGTTATCAGACTATCTTCTCTTAGTTTATAAGAATCCTAATTCAAGTTTATTAGGGAAAAATACGCATGGCACCTGTAAAGTCATGTCAGACATCAACTTCTTGTTGTGGCTCTCCTTGAAAAAGTGTCCCTGTTAATGTCATCAGACTAGCTTCTCTTAGTTCACAAGGATCCTGATTCAAGTTTATCAGGGAAAAACAGAATATTCAGTAAGATTTAGGAAATAAACTTAACTGGGGAACTTGCTCAGAAGGAACGAGAATTTATTAAGCACCTGCTACATACCAAGCATTTTGTTAAGCCCATTCCAAATATTATTTCCTTTGTTCTTCCCAACATCCCTGGAAATGAAATGATCCCCATTTTACAAATGAGGAAATTGAGGCTGACAGAGTTTGCATGACTTGCCCAGTGTCATACCTCTAGTAAGTATCTGAGGTGACATTTGAACTCAAGTCTTTGGGGTAACTAGGTGGTGCAGTGGATAGAGAACCCACCCTGGAGTTAGGAGTACCTGAGTACAAATGTGGGCTCAGACAATACATAGCTGTGTGACCTTGGGCAAGTCACTAACCCCATTGCCTTGCCAAAAATCAACCAAACAAATAAAACAAACAAAAAGAACTCATCTTCCTCATTCAATGTCTAGTGCTCCATCAATTGAGCAATTTCATCCACTAAAGTGGTATTCCTAAAGCACAAGTTCAAGTCTATTATCTCCCCACTCAATAAACTCCAAATAGCTTCCTATGGTTTCCAGAATCAAATACAAATTGTTTTACTTGGCATTCAAGACCTCACCCTCTGTGACCTTTCCAGTCTTTTTACAATTTACTCTCAGACAAAGCTCTCAGATCCTGTGACACTGGCAGCCTGGCTGTTTCATGAACAAGACACTCCATCTCTCAGCTCTGGGCATTGTCTGTTATTGTCCCCATGTCTGGAACATTCTGCCTCCTCCTTTCTGCATATTGACCTCCCTGGCATCTTTTGAGTTTCAACTAAATCTGTTCAAGTTTATTGACTAGTCTTTAGTTACAGCATCTTTTATTGGAAGCCTTTCCCCAAAACTCCTTTCCAATATCTTCTCTTTGTTAAGTATGTCCTATTATCTTGTATATATATCTTGCTCTCTATATATTTGTTTGCATGTTGTCCCCCCATTAGATTGAAAGCTTCTTGAGGTCAGAAACTGTCTTTTGCCAGCTTATGGAATTTTCTGTGAGGCTAATGATAACATGTAAACTTTGAAAATGTCATAGTACTGTGGTATCTTTTCCAGTCTCATCCTCCCAAATCCAACTCTGCATGGTAGATTGATTTCCAGAGCATAGTTAACTACTTCTCCCATCTGTAACCCCCAAGGTGCTGCTCAAGTTTCATATTTCATGAACCTATGTTTCATGAACCTCTACATGCAGTGATTTGTAATATCAACTAATCAAGTGATAACTACTCAATATCAATTGATTTATTGATGGCAATTAATTTTTACAAAAGATATTTACCTAGATGTTACAGTAAGAACAGAAGTTAAAAAGAAATTTCCCTAAACCAGGAAGCAGATTCTCTCTTCTGTATGTATTCTGGACTGAGTTCAAATTTTAAGCACAACATTTGAAGTTCTGACAAACATAAAGGGAATCCATGTGGCTAATGGGCCATGAGGACCTCTTGGTCCTTAGAGATTGCTAACCTACAATTCACTTCTGAGTGTGAGAAATACTTACCCTTGCCTAACTGGTCTAGCTCCTCATCAGACACAGTATCTTGATGATGGGTCAATTCACTGTTGGTTGAGTCAAGCATACCACCCCCTTCTTAGCTATAGGGCACCATTGTTGATAGATTGTAGGGTAACTTTGTCATTCAGTCTCACTAGTTGTCTGAGTACTTCCTTCTCAAAATACTGCTTTATTTTGAATTAGGAAAGAAGTACAAAAGCGCTCAATGAGCCAGAGGAACTATGTTTTCATGTGGTGGTCAACTGGGAGAAAATCTACTACCCTTTCCCTACATGTTGGATATGCTATAAGCAGAGAATATTTCTCAAGCTTTATTATATATCCTTCAGGAAAAGTGAATACATTCAAGTTCATTGCCCAATACTTTATTATGGTACTATAGAAATGGTATTTTCATTATTTCTATTATACAGTTATCTAATAATAATTTTAGTAACCTCCAAAATGAATAGCAATTTTTTAAGGTTTCATCCAAAAGACATCCAAAGAATGTCTCCCTGATCCCCTTAGTAGAACATATCCTATAAATATAGAGGGGTGACTTCAGTTTCCCCATTATGATTTTCTGTAAGAAATGGCTCCATATGGGTAGATAAAAAGGTAAATGCAGTTTGTTCTAATGGAAAGTGCACTGTTTGGAATCAGGATATCTAGGTTCAAATTCTAACTCTTTATGAACAAATTAGTCCTTTAATCTCTCTCTAAGCTTCAGTTTTCTCATCTGTAAAGAAATATACATATTTAAATAATGACTGAGAAAAAGGAAATAATTCTGGGAAATATAATCTTTTTTTCTCCTAAGGAATAAAAGAATATGGGTACAATTGTATATACTTCAAATTACACCATACACGGGGCAGTAATATTTTTTCTAGACCCTAACTTGCCAGGATATTTAAAAGTCCACTATTTGAGCTACTAGTCCTTGAAATCAGGAACATTTTCTCCATATTACAGAAATATTTATTTTTAAAATATTTTAATGAAAGGAAAATCATTTTTCATTTGGGCTATATCTTGTTGTTAGTGAATCAAGGATTCATGATCTGTAGCCAACACACCCAAAGGCAACAACCAGCCTTCCATCTGTTTGTGGCATCAAATATTTCTTTGTTTCCAGCCTTGAAAAGAGATCATTCCCAGCTGGAGAACCCAAGGCCACACTGTTCTGAGGCTTAGAGAGGTGCCCCCAGGTAAATGGTAGTGCTTCTTTTTCTGGAATAGGATTTAAATATTATAACAGGATCTGTAAGAAAGGTGTGGAAGTCAGTATAAATCAGAAAAATGAAAAGAAATCAATTCAATTCCAGCTCTCTTCTAAGATCTTGAACCTCTATGTGAGATTTCAGGAAAAGTCATAAGATGCAAAATAACTTGTTGTACACATATTTTTTACAGTCAACAGTGTGTATCTCTTTTGCAATGAAAAGAGAAGAATAACAGATCTCCAGAAAAGAGAAGAATAACAGATCTCATCTAACGTATACTTGAATAGTCTTGAAGCAATGAACTCAATCAGAAAACGTACACAAGTTTTAGCTTTGCCATTTACCTTTAGGTGACTCAGAGCCTCTCTGATGCTGTTACTTGTTCCGTATATTGAAGATCCTTTCGTGATGTATAAGTCATTTAGATAATATTTTAAAATTTGTGAAGCACTTTACATTGTTTTTTTTTTAAATTTTTACAAGGCAATGGAGTTAAGTGACTTGCCCAAGGTCACACAGCAAGGCAATTTTTTTAAAGTATCTGAGACTAGACTTGAACTCAGATCCTCTTGACTCCAGGGTCATTGCTCTATCCACTGCACCACCTAGCTGCCCCCTATACTCTGTTTTATTTGAACTACATGGCAACCCCACAAGACATATGCTTCTCCACTCTATAGAAAAAGAAGCTGAGTTTTAGAGACCTAACCTGAAGTCATACAACTTGTAATTCTCAGGGACAAGATTCAAAATCCGGTTTCTTGGATGTTATTTGATCTTCATTTTCAAAAAGGACTAGTAATCCCATGATGTCCTGACTTGCTGGTGAATTGAATTTGTGAAGCAGAGTGGCTCAGAGTCATCAGTCTCACTCTCTTTTCCAAAGTCATTAAAGTTCAGTATCAAGTCAGAAATCAAGAACAGAATCCAGTAGATAATCTTGGCATCTTCAATCTTTCCACAGTGCCTGCTTCTTTTGTCTTCATAGCTATTGGAACAAATTGTTCTCCTCCATCCAGGAAAGGCTTTACATGGGGAAAACAACCCCCAACTCACTGATGAGTTTGAGATCTGACAGTTTCCTCATTGTGGCTTAGCCCAATTGCCAAGACAGTTTTACTGGGTTATGGCCACTGGGGATGCCTCTGTACTCTTGATACTTGTCCTCCTTACCTTGCAGGATTGTCATAAAGCCAATGATATGACATATGGGAAAGCAGTTTAATAAAAAAAATGTTAATGTCATTGTTGCAGTGTGGTCAGCATTGATTGGAGGTGTGACCATGAAGTCAAGCTTGCCTTGGGACCCAGGACAGAGCAAGGCTACAAGCACTTATTTAATACTGATTGTCTATCAAGTAATGTTGTAAGTTTTAGAGATAATAAAGCTAAAAAAAAAACCAGTCCATGATAGTAAGAAGCTCATAGTCTAATATGCTTGACAAATAGAAGACGCTATATAAGTGCTATTGCTATTATTGTTATAATACTAAGTAGGAATAGTTAATGATAAGATTTGCATTGATTTGCATTGATAAAGCATCTCTTTATCAGGAGCTCCCTATCCTGGTGAAATCACAGATCCCAGTTAGGAAGAATATAATGCAGGGGATGACAACAGCACCTACCACAACAATACTAACAATAACAGAATGCTTGAAGGTTTATTAAATGTTTCACATGCATCTCATTGGATCTTCTTGGTGAACACACAATCACTGAAGGTTAGTGAAGGATTTCCATTTAAATCTTGCTCAGGATGTCTGAGAACTCAGAGTTCTCCAAAGCTGTGCCAGGAGAGTAGAAACTTCAGCGGGTTTGTTCAATCTGGAAAGGCTTTGAGTATTAATTCAATGATAGATTGTTTCTTTGTTGTCCAGGAAATGACCTGATCAACTCAGAAAGGGTCAGCAACAGGTTGATCATGTGCAGGTCAATAAATTTTCTCACCAGGGAAGATCCTAAGTTAATCTACTGAAAGTTTCATAAGGATTGTGATCTATGAAGGAATCACAGATCCTTGAAGTTCTTCACTTAGGGAAAGTAGGAGGAGAACCTGCATGAGGGTAAGAGAAAATAAGACAAAATTAGTTGATAACAAAGCAGATTTTGGAGGATTTCAGATCTTCTGACCATGTCATTATTGACTCCTGATAATTTTTTTTCTTTTGCCCTACCGAAATTTGTCAATTGGCATAAAAAAATTAGCATGGTGAATATGGTTCAGAATTTGTGGATTTTTTTATTTATATAAGATATTCTTTTAAGTTATATACCAATGACTCAAAGTCAAGCAAGCAGAGCTAAGAAAACAATATTTGAAACCACTACAAAAATGTAAATGGAAAGAAGCACAAAAACAATAAAAAATGAATCCTCCAAAACTATAAAAGACAAGCCTGACCCCCAAAGAAACTATATGAGAAGACCTTTCCACTCAATCTTTTGTAAAAATGGGAAATCAAGGGGCAGCTAGGTGGCGCAGTGGAGCGCTGGTCCTGGAGTCAGGAGTACCTGAGTTCAAATTCAACCTCAGACACTTAATAATTACCTGTGTGACCTTGGGCAAGCCACTTAACCCCATTGCCTTGCAAAAACCTAAAATAAAAAAATGGGAAGTCAATGAGGGTGGTACATTGCATATATATTTTTAGACTTTATAAAAAGAATTGATTTTTACAACTTTTTCTCTTTTTTCTTTTTTAAAAAAATTTGCTATTTAGGTTGTTTTCTGAGAGAAGGAAAAAGGAGGGAATCTAGGAGAAATTTTGCTTATATAAAAACCAAAAGATATCAGTGAAATTTAAAGTAAAAATAATATAAAAAATAATAAAATGAATCATTCCTCAACAGTTAGCCGTAAGGTTGACCTTTAAGGATCATTATTTACTTCTATTCTCACTGATGAATCACATTTTCTAGTTTTGAGTTTCAAGTTTAAGTTATGTGTGAAAAATATGATATGGAAAGGATTGGAAGGAGAAGGGGAGAGGAAAGGGAATAAACATTTACATAGTGTCTACCACATTCCAGACACTATTATGTGCTTTAAAAATCTTATCTTTTTTCCCTATATAATGGTATACATAAAGGAGCCTAGAGATTTAACTAAAATTGATTAAAACAATAACTTCAGAATATTAAAGAATATAAAATAAATCCACATAAATCATCAGTCCTTTTCTATAACAGCAAAAAATGATACAAAGAAAAATTCTATATGAAATTACTACAGAATGCATAAAACATTTGGGACTATATCTACCAAGGTACTCATTAGAACTAGAAAGATAAAACTATAAAAACATTTCAGAGAAATAGAAATAAAGACATATCTAAATAATCAGTGAAATATCAATTACAGATCAATGGGATGAGAATATAATCAAAACAAAAATAAAAATATATTTTAAGTTATTATTCAATGAATATACCAATTGAACTAGAAAAAGATTGCTTAATTTGAAAAAATAATGAAATTCATATCTAAAAAGGGTCACAAATCTCATGGGAAATAAAGTGGAAATGGAGGGAACCTAGTAGCACCAGATCTCAAACTATATATTACAAAACATTAATTATCAAAACTCTTGGCCAAAAAAACCCCAAAGACAGATTAATGGGACATATTAAACAGATAAAAAAGAAAAAATACTCTGGTAGACTAATGTATGATAAGGACAAAGACTCCAGCTACACAGACTTACTATTTATTTGATTTTTTAAAAAGCTGCTGAGAAAATTGGATGACAATGTGGAAGAAGTTGGATTCAGACCAAATCCTTACACCTTACACTGTGACAAGATCAATTCCTTACACCTCACACTGAGAAAAACTCTAAATGGATCTATGAATGACCTAGATATAGAAAATCATATCTTCAGCAAATTAGAGAAACATGACAAAAATTGCCCATCAAATTTATGGAGAGAAAAATGCTCATAACCAAACAAAGAATAGACAGGATCAAAAGAGGCAAAGTAAATAATTTTGATTTTATAAAATTAAAAATCACATGGAAATAAAATTACATTAAATTTGATTGCATAAAATTACTTATTGCAAATACAATAAAGCTAAGATTAAAAGTGAAACAATGAGCTGAGAAAATACTATGCAGCAAGGTTCTCTGATAAAAGATTTGATTCACAAGACAATAGTTTTTAGCTATTAATAATAGTTTTGCAACACCTCATGTTAGTTACTACTTCAAATTTATAAGAAAAGACATTTTCCAAATGATGAATGATCTAAGGATATGAAAAGGCAATTCTTATTTTTTGTTTTCTTTTTTAATATTTATTCTCATTTTGTACAAATAATGTTTTTTATACATTAATAAAATATTCTTGTTTAAGAGTAAATGAAATACCCCTCCCCCCATAAATATAGATTCGCTTGAGCAATAAAGGGGAGAGAAAAAAAATAAAAATTAGAAAAATAATAGTAATAATTGTAGGTATGGCCAGGTGGTGCAATGGATGGAGCACCAGCCCTGGAGCCATGAGCACCCGAGCTCACATCCCGCTCAGCACACCCAACATTCACCCAGCCTTGTGACATGCAAACCACCCGAACCCCACTGCCCTGCAAAAACCAAAAAGAAAAAAGAAAAAAAGACCCAAAATAAAATAAAACAGTAATAATAGTAGGGGTGGCTAGGTGGCGGACAGAGCATTGGCCTTGAGCCAGGAGCACCCGGGTCCAAATCCAGCCTCAGACACCCAGCCATCACCCTGCTATGCGGCCCCAGGCAGGCCACCCAACTCCATTTGCCCTGAACCTCCCCCCAAAATAATAATAATAATAAAAAATGTGGTTGAGTCTTTGTTCCAACACCAACAACTCTGTCGTGGGTGGATCACATTCTTTATGACAAGTCCATCACAAAAGTTACTTCCATATTTTTCCACTGTTGCCATTGCTGATCGCAACTCCCTCCTTTCTTATTTCTCCACTACCATATATTCTATTTTCTCTCTCCTTTCACTCTGACTCTGCTGTAGGGTAGCTGAGTGGTGCAGCAGACAGATCCCTGGTCCTGGGACTAAGAGGCCCCAAGCCTCTGTACCAGCCCTTAGGCCCAGCATCCACAGGCCTTCCAATCCCAGCCCCTTGCAAGAAGTAAAAAAGAAAATGTGTTATATCTGACCACTCTCCCTCATGGTCCATCCTCTCCTCCATCACTCACATCACCCCCCTTCCCCCTGTCCCCCCTCCTTCTTACTCCAGATGTCTATACCCCATTGAGAATATATGCTGTTTCCTCTCCTAGCCACCTCTGATGAGAGCAAAGATTCCCTCATCCACCCTTGCCTTCCCCCCTTCCATATCATTGAAATAGCTCATTGTATTCAAAAATATCTTATATGAAATAACTTGGCCTATTCCCCCTCTCCTTTTTCTTTCTCCCATTACATTTTCCTCTTTTCTATTGACTCCATTTTTACACCATATTTTATCTTCAAATTCAGCTTTCTCCTGTACTTCAACTATAAAAGTTCCCTCTACCTGCTCTATTAACTGAGAAGGTTAATATGAGTATTATCAGTGTCATTTTTCTATGCAGGAATACATGCAGTTCATCATCATCAAGTCCCTTATATTTTCCCCTTCTCCTCCAATCTCTATGCTTCACCTGAGTCCTGTATCTGAAGATCAAACCTTCTGTTCAGCTCTGGCCATTCCAACAGGAACATTTGAAATTCCTCTGGTTCATTGAAAGTCCATCTTTTTCCCTGGAAGAGGACATTCAGCCTTGCTGGGTAGTTGATTCTTGGCTGAATTCTAAGCTCTTTTGCCTTCCGGTATATTGTATTCCAAGCCCTACAAGCTTTTAATGCAGTTGCTGCTAAGTCCTGTGTGATCCTGACTGCAGCTCCACGGTATTTGAATTGTGTCCTTCTGGCTGCTTGTAATATTTTCTCTTTGACTTGGGAGTTCTGGAATTTGGCTATAATATTCCTAGGGGTTGGGTTTTGGGGATCTCTTTCTTGGGGGGGATTGGTGGATTCTCTCCATTTCTATTGCTTCTAGAATATCAGAGCAATTTTCCTGTAGTAATTCTTTGAAAATGATGTCAAGGCTCTTTTCCTGATCATGACTTTCAGTTATTCCAATAATTTTTAAATTATCTTTCCTAAGTCTGTTTTCCATATCAGTTGTTTTTTTAATGAGATGTTTCACATTTTCTTCTAATTTTTCATGTTTTTGGTTTTGAAGTATTGAGTCCTAGTTTCTCCCTGAGTTCTATTCTTTGTCTGAAGGATTTGTTCTGCTCAGAGAGTTTTCTTATCTCTTTTTCCATCTGGCCAATTTTGCTTTTTAAAGCATTCTTCTCTTCAATAACTTTTTGAACTGTTTTATCCATTTAACCTAAGCTGGTTTTTAACATGCTATTTTCTTCAGCTTTTTTTTGGATTTCCTTGACTAGGCTGCTGACTTCATTTTCATGTTTTTCCTGCATCTCTCTCCTTTCTTTGCCCAGTTTTTCTTAGAACTCCCTCATTTGAGTTTCACAGTTTTTTTTTGAGCTCTGTCATAGCCTGAGCCCAATTTCTTTTTTCTTGGAATCTTTAGATGCAGCAGCTTCTGCTTCCTCATCTTCAGACTGAGCATTTTGATCCTTCTTGGGCTCATATGCAAAATATTTCTCAATGATGTTCCTCTTGTTTCTCTGCTTGCTCATTTTCCCAGCTTTAGCTTGTTTTGGGGGTGCTTCCTGAGCTTTTGGGACACTTCCACAAGGGTCTCAGTGTGTGAGGCTCTGTCCTCCCTCCCGGTCTGTGAATGACCATAAATGCCCCCCTCTGCCGTGGGGCTGAGGTGAGGGGGGCCCTGCTGTTCTATTGGGGGGGGCCTAGACTGCGATCAGGATCTGAATGTGGTCAGAACCCCAGAATCCTGTTCCAGGGGCAGAGGACAGAGCTCTGCAGTCTCTCTTTACTTCCCTTCCTAGGTTCAATGGACTCATGCCCTGGGGGCTCCTGCTTACAGGCTCTTGTTTCATGGAACTGGGCTGAGCTGGTCATGCTGCTCTCTGTGTGCCCTGAGGGCTGGGCTCCATGTGCTGGCTCTGGCAGAGGTCCCCCACTGTTCCCCCAATTTGTGCCCGGTGCTCCCCCTGGGCGTAGCTCAGGAAACTCCCCAGCTGCCGTGAGCGCCCTGGGGCTGCCTCCAGGAGGCTGAAGTTCTTTTGCTCTGGCAGGCCACCCCTCTGGTGGGCCGCCCCTCCGACCTGGGGAGCAGAGCCTTTCTGCTCTTTTCCAGGTTACCTTGAGTAGGAGAACTGCCTCATTGGGTCCCTCTGTGGGTTCTGTCTCTCGAAAGTTTAGTTAGAGTCCTTAGCTTATCAGTTTTATGAGAGAGCGCCTAAAACACTATCCGTTCTTGTCGCCATCTTGGCTCTGCCTCCTTGGCCCCAAAAAGGCAATTCTTAATAGAAGATTGATCATATAATCTTATGACAAAGTGTTCCAATTCACTAATGAAATTAAAGCAATCCTGAGATGTTATCTCATACCCATCAGAAAGGAAAAGATGGAAAAGAAAATGACATGTTGGCAGGGCTGTGAGAAAACAGGCACATTGATGCATTATTGGTGGACCTGTGAATGGGCTGGCATTTTGAATTTAGAAGCCAAAGCAGACTGAAATTCTACAAAAAAGCTACTAGGCATTGCATGATCCAGTAATGATACCGTTAGACCTTTACAGAAAAAAAGAGCAAAGAGAAAAGAGGTCTTAAATATGCAATATTTATAGCAGCAATTTTTATCGTGGCAAAACAAAATAAAACTTCAAACTAAGGGGGTGTCCATCAATAAACAGCTGAAGAGATTATGGCATATGAATGTGAAAGAACATTATTGCACTGTGAGAAATGAGGAAATTGATGATTTCAAAGATATATGGGAAGACCTGTATGAATTTCTGCACAATAAAGTAAATAGTTCAAGAAGAACAATTTAGATTATGACATGATTTTGAAGACTTTTTTAAATTGATGAAGAATGAAATGAGCAGAACCAGAACACTTTATACAATAAAAACAGTACAGTAAAAACATACAACTTGGAAAGCTATAAGAACTCTGTTGAATGCAATGATCATCCATGATTCTAGAGGATTGGTGAGGAAATATATTACCCATCTTCTGACAGAGTGGTTGGAGTACAAAATAAGGAAATTTATTTTGCTAGATGATACATTTATTTTTTAATTATTGAATTGTTTTAAATTTTAATTTTTCAATTACATGTAAAAACAATTTCCAACCTTTTTTTTTACGATTTTGAGATTCAAATTCTCTCCTCCCTTCCCTTCCCCTCCCCCATCATTGAGAAGGCAAGTAATTTGATAAAGATTATACATATGAAGTCAGGCAAAACATCTTTCCTTAAATGTCATGTTATGGCAATAAGAAAATTAAAGAAAGCAAAATAACAGCATGCTTCAATATGTATTCAAATTCTTTTTCTGGAGGTTGATAGCATTTTTCATCGTGGTCCTTTAGAATTGTTTTGGATCTTTGTATTGCTAGAATTAGCTAAGTCATTCACAATTGATCATTGTACAGTAGTGCTGCTACTCTGTAAAATGTTCTGGTTCTGCTAATTTCATTTTGTGTTCATTCATTTAAGTCTTTCCTAATTTTTCTGAAATTACCCTGCTCATTATTTCTTATAGCACAATAATACTCCATCACAAACATATACTACAACTTGCTCAATTGATAGACACCCCCTCAATTTCCAATTCTTTGCCACTAAAGAAAGATCTATTGTAAATATTTTTTTATATATAGGTTCTTCTTCCTCCTCTCTCCTTTAGAAATAGGATATAGATCTAGTATTGGTATTATTACTTGATCAGTGGGAGTAGGGTTAATTTTCTGTTCCCTTGGTGTAATCCTAATTACTCTTTTAACACCCAAGTCTGATGACATTTCAACCCCTCACTCCAGTAAAGACTTTCCTTAAATGATCTGTCTTCCTTTGAAATGATAAAGCATTTTGTTTGTATTTCTGAAGTATATACATAAAATGCTCTCCTTTGGGATTCTACTTATTTTTAGATGTCTGTTCTCTCCACTGATACACTGTCAATTGGTGAAGGCAGAAATCATATCTCAACTATCTCACTATCCTTTACTGATTACCATACTATCTTCACAGAGTAGGTTCCTAGTTAAAACATTGAATTTCAAAAGTCCTCAAGATGAGCAGTATAGCTGCATTGGCTTTGACACACTTGCTCTTCTTTATCCATTTCAATACAAAATATTTGAATTCTGTGACTACTTGGTCCCACAACTGGTTTTGAGGTGATTGATGGGGCTGCAAAAAACTCTAAATTTCCACCAGTGCATGAATTGTTTTTGTTGGGTTAAGGGAAGCAAAGAACATCATGAACCAATTTTGCGTTGGGAGGGCAACTTGGTGATTGTCTTCAGAGCAACAGGACAAAAGCAATAAAAGCACCATTAGATTTAACGTGAATAATTTTGTACTTAAATTTCTTCATTATATTGATGAGAGGATGGAGGAAAACCCAGAAGCTGGAGAAACATCTGTTCATTATTCTATTTATAAGACAGTGCAGTTTTTTCCTTCTCTGGGTTAATACAGAGTCTGAACAAAAAACTCATTTTATACTCTTTGATGGTCTTTGATCAAGTTAAAAATAACTTGAAATAATGCTAATATAGGGATGGCTAGGTGGTGCAGTGGATAAAGCACCAGCCCTGGAGTCAGGAGTACCTGGGTTCAAATCCGGTCTCAGACACTTAATAATTACCTAGCTGTGTGGCCTTGGGCAAGCTACTTAACCCCATTGCCTTGCAAAATCTTAAAAAAAAGAGGCAAAATAATGCTAATATATTATTCCTATCAATGAGAACAAGAAATAGAGGGAAAATGGTGACTCTAGGATTTGACATATCCATAAGGGAGTTACAACACACAATGTGTTTGATGTATATCCAGACTATCTTGATCCTGAATATCATGTCTAAAAGAAAGAGATGGGCTTAGATGATGACTAAGAATTCTTCCATCAATGGCAGTCTTTGATTTTATGACTTCCCATAGCTTCTTATTCCTCTCCTCATTTCTTGCCTGGTTGCACTACTTTGTTGCACTACCAAGTACCTGTATCAAGTATCTTCTTCCACTGACCCCAACCCTATTTTTAGCTTCATTTATTTTGGGGGTGTGTTTATCGTCTTTCCCCATTAGAGTAGAAATTTCTTGAGAGCAGGGACTGTCATTCTTTCTTTTATATGACTAGTTCTTAGCACAGTCCCTAGCACACAGAAGATGCCTAATATGTTTATTGACTGATAATTCTACCATCAATTTTAGTATGGATATTTTTATTGGTGTTCTGAGTGATTCATGTGTAGAATTTTTCTCCCCAACTACATTTCAGGTTCCCAAAGAGCCTAAAAATGCCCGTAAAAATTAGAAGTCACAATGGTAAAAAACCAAAAAGCACTGGATGCAGAGTCAACAGGCCATGCTTCAAATACTGGCTCAGTGAGTGTTTGGACTGGATAATCTCTAAGGATCTTTACACCTTCAAATCTATGGTTTCACATGTTTTTAGTTATATAATCATAACAGCTATTTTATATATAACTTTTAAGTTTGCAAAAAGTCTTTTTTTGTAGCTACTTGATGGTGGAGACTGTCTTTGATCTCTTTTTGTATCCCTAAATACTTAGCACAGTGGCTAACATTGATTGTATATTAGTCAGTCAACTAGGACTTGTTAAATGTCTACTCCATGTCAGACACTATGCCATTTCATTTGACATTCACTGTGAACTAAGCATTTATCATAGATATTATATCTGCACATAATATATTTGAAATATAACACATTTCAAATGATGCACGAACAAGGGGAAAGGCTTATTCTTAATTGAGCAGTTCCCTTGTGAATTGTAAATCACTTTGAAAATTGGAGGGCTATTTGATGTTGAGTTGGTGGTGGTATTTCTTTTGTTATAAAAATGGATGTGATCTGAAACTTTCTAGATAATTCTAAGATATTTTTCTTCTCTTGGAAAACAGTGTCTGGAATACTGACCTTGGAATTAAGAAAACCTTGGTACAAATATTACTTCTGACACATATTAGCCATTTAACTTTGGACAAATTACTTTACTTCTCATTGCCCAAGGAGGCAACCGTTATGGATGCATTTTTCATCTGCATCATTGTTCCCTACACTGATGAAAACACAGTTCCCTAATAAATTTTCTGTGATTACTTATTTTCTGAAATATTTTGTTTGAGCTGCTTAATTTTACTAGTAAGAAACAAACAAAAGATGATTGAGCTCACTATAAGATGGAACATTGTCTTTGTATAAATTCAGACTAAATCATATCTGAAAGAACTTTATGTTTCAAGGAGATCCTTTAAGTAGTATATACTAAATGACCTTATTCTCTTATAAGGCAAACAGTTTTAGCAGAGTTTTTGTCTAATGACACTGCCACCTTAAATGCATGAATAATTTCATCAATGACAAAAATATTTATTCCTTTGAGGGCTCTAAAATTCTCATATATTTATATGAAAGCAGACTCTGGAAAGGGGAAAGTCTTGAGACTTAAAATGTGAATCCAATTTGACAACTTTATAAGCCTTTTAAGTGGCATCTTGGAACCCTATAGAAAAATATTTGAACTTGTTCAAGAAAAATATCTAACAATGAATTTAATCATTTGAGTTTCCTTAGTGCCTTTTCAAATCACTTTACATTATTAATTTTAAAAGATTTACTTTCTATGTCTTAAAAGAAAAAAATCTAACTGTACAATACACCACATAATAGATTATGAAGACATAATATGTAAACATTACTAGTATTTTCACCATTTTAGGCATCGTATTTCATTAAGGGGTGATTCATCTTGAAAGTTAAAGGTTATTTTCCTTTTATGAGCTATGGATTCCTTTGTTGGTAGAAAAACAAAACACTTAACTATTTGTTCAACAGTCATTCATTCATTTATTCTTTCACCATTTATTGATCATCTAGCAAAGATACATCACCAAGGATTAATTAAGTTAAGTTCAAACTTCATTTTCTGGCATTTGGAGATCATGGTTATAAGTAATTGCTAACCTCAGTCAGAAGAGGCCCAGGTTTGAATTCTGTCTCTATCATTTATTAATTGTATAACTTGTCTGAGCCTGTGCCTTCATTTGAAACATGTTGAAAATATAGCTGTGTTGTTAGAGAGAGTACTCATATGGATGAAACCACAAATCCATTTGATTATCTGCTTCACCAGATATTGGATAATGGTATTGGCAATGTTTACCTGATTTTTATAACCTCTATTATTTTACAGTGAGGTGATGCAGCTGACAGAGTGCAGAGCCTGGAGAAAGAGAGACCTGAACTCTCAGATACTTTATAGCTATGGGGGCCTGGATAGGTCACTAATTTTCCATAGCTTCAATGTGCTCATCTATAAAATGAAGTTTTGTGAGGATCAAATGCAAATAATATCTGGAAAGTACTTAGCACAGTGTCTGGCACACAGAAGGTACATAATAAATGCTTGTTCTCATCTCTATTATGTAGAGATATGAAATTATATTTTTTCTTGACAGAAATTAAACCTTTTAAAATTATTTGAAGAGACCTTATGGAAGCTGTGTTTGTGTGATTGTGTGTGTGTGTGTGTGTGTGTGTTTGTGTGTGTTTGTATGGACAGCTAGGTGGTACAGTGAATACAGTACTGGGTCTGGAATCAAAAAAGGCCTACAGCCTCAGACACCTACTAGGTGTGTGATCCTAGGCAATCACTTAACCCTGCTTGTCTCAGTTTCCTCTTCTGTAAAGTGAGGAGAAATGATAAACCACTCTAGTATCTTTCCCAAGGAACTCCCCCCCAAAAAGGGGTCATGAAGAGTGAAGAGTCAGACACAACAGAAAAACAATGGAACTCAATTCATATATATATATATACATATATATGTATATATATCTAGAGAGAGAGAGATATGCATATTACATATATGTGTGTGTGTGTGTATACTTATCAGATCTGTGATTTTAATGATATTGTTCCATGAGGAACTTCTACCAGTGCAAAGAAGTACGAACTTTGTATTTTATAGTCTTAGAATTACCTGGGGACACTGAGAAGTTAAATAAATTACTCAGGGTCACATTGCAGGTATATGTCAGAAATGGGAATTGAACTAAAGTCTTATTAAATCAGAAACAGTCTCTAATCCCAATGCAACATAACTGTATAAATGTTACACTCTATATATGACTATATAAATGTCCCTATCTTCCACTCTAGCTTAATCTTCACACTGTATCCTTCCCCACACTATAGTCCAGGCAAATGATTATTTGTTGACCACTGCATATGTCCCATACTCTCTCTCATCAATAGCTTTTCTCATGCCCTTTGTTTGATATACTCTTTCCACTTTCTTCCTTTTGAAAATTTATTCATTCTCTAAGGTCCAACTTATTTTCTTCATTTTCCAACTCTTTTTTCTTCATGAAGTCATCCTCTACTTGGTTGATCTGTATCCCTTCATATCACATAGAGCACTTTGTATTTACTTTTTATTATTTACTGTTCTGTGTCATACCTGTTCTTATATGTACTCTATTGCTCTACTCAACTGCAAGAATAATTTTTTAAAAATCCTACCAGTTACTAGGATAGTGTTTTTGACATGACTGTCTTGTATGTGTGTGTGTTTGTGTGTGTGTCTGGTTTTTTTTTTGGTTTTTGCAAGGCAGTGGGGTTCAGTGACTTGCCCAAGGTCACACAGCTAGGTAATTATTAAATGTCTGAGGCTGGATTGGACTCAGGTCCTCCTGACTCTAGGGCTGTGGCTCTAGTCCCTGTGCCACCTAGTTGCTCCCATGACTGACTTTTAAAAAGTACTTTTTGTATGACAAATTGAAATTGAGGGTCATTTAAAGGGCAATGGAGAAGTGTCTATCTCCCTAAGTAGAATGTAAGCTTCTGAAGATTATGGGGTATTTTATTTTGTCTTTGTATACTGACAGGCAGAATGATAGGGAATGAGAACCAGCTTCAGACCTGTCATAGATTTTGGGTAGGCCTCTTACAAATTAGCTGCCTTAGGCATCTATCTAACATTATCAAGTGCTCAGAAGGTATCAATGTGGAATGACAGAAGAATTTTTCTTACCTGGGAGCACTTGACTCCACTGAAATTTCAGGTGCAATCCTGAACTCTATTCTTTTATATTCCTAGAATAGTTATATTCCTATAATAGATATATAATTGGCATTATGAAACATTAATAAGTTAACAAACTGAGTTTTAATGATAGATAATCATTATTAATGAAATATTTATTAAATAAATCTTAATAAATTATTTAGACATATTAAGAATTAATAAATGCCAATTAAACACCTATTAAAGTGCTTTATGATTGATGATAGACATGAATAGGTTATATGAATAGTAGGTTACAAAGAAAAAGCAGAGTCAAAGATTCTGTCAAGAAACTGTAGGAAGGACAAAGAAATTTGGAAGAAAGAAAATATGAAGGAAAACTAATGGATAGACACCTCAAGTTTTCAAGAGAAAAGATGAAGGTGCCTACAACATTGGGTAGACCTTTTATGGTAAATGTGTTGGAGCAAATGACTAAGAGTCAGACATAATGGGAAGTCATGGAAGTAATGTAATCCATGTTGCTGGAGACATAGTCTATGTAGAGCAGATGGCAAATGGCATTTGAGTATTGGAATATTTGTAGAATCGAAGTAAATGCATAAGTGAATGAATAAATACAAAGCTGAAAATGACATATTTCTTTTCAACAAAGAGTTTAACTTCCTGACAAAATACCTTTGCTATATCTTGATCAAGTGAAGAAACTTGCTGCTTTGGATTAAGGGGATTAGAACATAATAAATGAGGTAGAATTGGATGACAGCTGAGTTTCTTTCTTTTTGTAGGAAAATAGGGTTAAGTGACTTGCCCAAGGTCACAAAACTAGTAAGTATCAAATGTCTGAGGCTGAGTTTGACTGCAAGTCCTACTGACTACAGGGTCAGTACTCTACCTTCTGCCTCATTTGCTGCCCCTACTACATTTCTTTATAGTGCTAATCTGCAGATTGAAAGTAGAATTCAAGACAAAACTAGAGGAAAGAATTTCTTCTCTCTGCCTACAGGTATCATAATTGACATGCGTTAACAGTATTTAACTTAGATCAGTCTACATTCAAAACATTCACTCTTATTTACACATATTGAAAATAAATATAAAGACATAAGAAAGAAGCTAGACAATACAGAAAGATTATATTTATATCTATGTGAGTATTGCCATTTCCAGTGAACAAAAATTTTACCATCTCTTCTAGGAAATCATTATCTGCTATTTCTTCTTTTTTTAGGCATGGTCTGGATTTGTTGGAAAACATTTTGTGATTCACAAGTTTGGGAAGAATTGAGAAATGGAAAGCACTTCTGTGAGAGCCTTACATATTTGCTTTAACTTTGGCAGAGGTTTAGCTGAGCTCATTGAATAAAGGCTGAAACCACTCAATGGTCTACACGGGGTAGACATTAGCAACATGTACCATGGTTTCCTGTCTAATGTTCTTGAGTTGTTTCTTCTGCTTTCTTCTAGTGTTTGTCCATCTTCAATCTCTCCAAATTCACTGTATTAAGATTTTCCTTCTTGTCAACATTTTTTTCCAAAGAAGATTTTTTTTTTTGGTCATGCTACATAAGATTTAAATTTCCTGTTTTATAACTTCCAACTATTAATTATCTAATGTTTTTGGAATGATGACTCAGAAATACACTGTAACTGAAGAAGATATTAAGGCATTGGAGCTAAAGCCAAATCCATAAATTTGCAAATCAGAAAGATAAAGGTTTAACCATTGCTTACTATTGTAGGAATTAGCAAAATATAAAATAAACTAATTGCCTCCTGTGTAAAATGACCTTCAGGTGAGTAACAAATTGAATGGAAAAATTCTATCAAGTGCATAGTATTAGTAATATAAATAGAAAATTCAGGTAACCTAGGCTCTCAAATTGTTCATGGAGGAGGCAATGGAGGAAACAACACATAAAGGTGGGTTCATATTCAATCAATGGCAGAAGGAAAGGGCAGGTAGTTTAGGTCCTGGTAGAGAAAGCTTCAAGACAGGTGGCAAAGCCCTGGGAATAATGGTAGAACAAAAGAATAGTAGTGTTGGCTATGGGATACTTCCAGCAGATATGGGAATGTGGCGGTAGAAACTTATTGATACTAGGAATCCTCTTTCTGGTGAGAATTGGGCAATAGAATGATGAGGATTGGTTTGGGAAGAGAAAGATCTCAGTAGTATCAGATAGTATTGACATTATTGTAAATCAAAGAGAAACAGAGAGAAGTTCATTAGTGGATGTAGTGGCTGCTCCTGGTTATTAGACCAAAGTTTGTTTTAGATCTTCAGTAATGAATTCCTATTACATTTCTAACAATAACTGCACAAGTTATTTGAGCTTTGCTGGCTGGCTAGCATGGTATAAGATGTTAGAGATTTATTATGGTCTTAAAATGGACTATCCTTCCTGGTTCTCCATAATCCTGTGTTAGGGTAGGATGGCACCTGCCTTGGACTCTGCCAACAAAGACTTTAAAGCTTATTTAAAAATTCCTTGGGGCAGCTAGGTGGCACAATGGATAGAGCACCAGCCCTGGAGTCAGGAGTACCTGAGTTCAAATCCGGCCTCAGACACTTAATAATTACCTAGCTGTGTGGTCTTGGGCAAATCACTTAACCCTATTGCCTTGCAAAAAAAACCCCTGAAAACTAAAAAATTCCTAACTAGGTCTTGTTTTGAATATAAATAAATTTTTCCCTACAAGGGTGAGAATTCATATGCACAAAAAAGATATATAGTTTTATATCCACAGGTAAATGGAATAACAGATGATTAGATTTATAAGATAAAATTATTATCAGTTTTGGCTAGAGTACCCCTTTGCCTCCTTTCCCTTAGCTCAGGGTATTATACTCTGCCTCAGAGAGAATGTTATGGTCTCTTCTTTAGAGCACTGATTTATGAAATCCTAAATATATAGTTAGTAGAAATCTTTAAAATAATCTACTCTAAGTCCTTCATTTTGCAGATGAGGAAACTGAAGCCTAGATAAATTAAGTGATTTTTCTCAAGTTCACACAGGTAGTAAGCGGTAGGGACAGGATTTAATCTCATATCCCAGTTCAGTTCTAGTCTCCTTAGCTACCTACCCAGAAAATTGATTCAACTGAATTAAGCAAATATTTATGGATCACCCTTATGTGCCAAATTTCAAAAAAGAGCTCACTTGTGGCATTGTCTCTGACTATAAAGTCTTTGTATCTATTTGATGAGATAGAATTTACAAATGAGACCATCAAAATGATGGTCCAGAGACCATTATTTGACATTGGAAAGGCTTAGGAAATATTCAATTTCCTCATATGATACAGAACCTAGTGAATACTTCAAAATGGAGAAAATTTTAGCCTATGACATTAGCAGTTGGACTTACCTCTGCTGCTGCTCCGGGGGATCAGGGAGGGCTTTATGGAGAGGCACCCTTTGTTAGCAAGATAAATTATAGCTTCTTCATTTGAGTGATAATATATGCATTATAGATAATAAATGCCAAGGCATATTCAGAAGCAAAGATATCTATGAGCCAGAGGGGTTAGGAAAAGTTTCATTAAGGAGGCAGAATTTGACATGAATTTCAAAGGATGAGTATGATTTAACTAGATTTTGGTTAAGAGAGATAAGGCATCCCAGGAAACAAGCATGAGCCAAGGGACAGAAAAGGAATGGAAAATGATGAAATAATAATAATAATAACTACCACAGCTAGTATTTATATAATTCTTTAAGTTTTGTAAAGCATTTACATTTCTTATTTCATTTGATTGTTCACAACTTAATCTCTCTGTCTCAGTTCCCTTATTTGTAAAAATGAGAATTCAACACCACACAGCTCTACAATTGAATTAGAATTATTAACATTCATTGTTCTAAAAATAGCTAATATTTATACAATGTTTTAATGTTTGCAAAACATTTTAAGTGAATTATCTCATTGGATCCTTACAACAACTTCATGATGGTCTTGCTATTGTTATCTCCATTTTCCAGTTGAAGAAACTGAGATTGAGATATTAAAGTAAGACATGTATCTGAAATCAGTCTATGAAATACTCCAATACCCTCTGTTAAATTCCTGAGTGTATAGGGAACTGGTATCAAAAGGTAATTTGGAGCATAGATATTTAGAGTTGACAGGTCCTTGACCAAATTCCACACTCTCTTACTTTATATATCCAATCAGTTGTGAAATCTTATTTCTAGATCCATAACAGTTCTCACATTCATTCTCTGCTCTCACTGGTAGTTGACATTGTTGCCTATCCTCTTCTTCAATATTCTCTCTTCTCTGGGTTGCTTTTTCATGTGGAAGGAGCAAGATGATACCTGCCCAGGTATTGCTTCACCCTCCAAATATCATACCAAGGAGAAGCTAAGTCACTCAGTTCTAAACTTACATAATCATAGACTCAGGGATGGAAGAGACCTTGGATGTAATCTAGTTTAAGCCCCTCATTTTACAGATGAGAAAGCTCCAGAGAACTAAGGGATCTCTCCTGTATCACATAAGAAGTAAGTGGAAGCACCTAGAATTGAACCCAGATCATTTGGATCCAAAATTAGTTCCTTTTTCACTCTTACCATGTTTGGGTTCTGATACTTCTTTTCCCCAACCATCTTCTGAACAGTGTGTCCCTTTCCTTTCCCTCTCAGTCTCTTGTTCTGGGAACCGAAATCAAATCAATACTATCATTGTTTCTACAAAAGTCACTAGACTGCTTTATTTTCTCACTCATATCTCTAACACTTCCTGGACCAAAATATCATTCTCTAGCTACCACTCCCTTACATCTGTTGTGTTCTTTTATTGGAAGACAAGTTCCTTGAAAGCAGAAATCTTCTTGTATATTTGTAACCCCAGTATGATATAGAGCACAGAGTATTTGTTTAATTAAAGCTCTTTTTCATTCATTGATTCATTCAACTCATATAATCACCCTCCTTATTCAGATCATCACCATTTCCACCTGGATAATTTTTGCAGCAGCTTCCTGATTGATATCCCTGATTCAAGGATCATTCCACTTAGTCAATCCTCTTAAAGTGTAACCCTAATCATTTTTACTCCCCTATTCAATAAACTCAATTGGCTTTCTATTGCCTTTAGGATCAAATATAAATTCCACTGATTGATTTTAGAACCTGACCACAGCCTTTCTACTTCATTTTAAACTCATACCCTTCCTGTATTCTTCTTACTATTTTTCACATAGAATAATACATCTTCCTGAGCTCTTATGTGCAAATGGACTGGTCCCCATTCCTATAATGCACTGCCTCTTCACCTACCCATTATCAGTTAATCTTTAACAAGTATCTATGATTAATATAACAAAATAATTATTTAATATTAATAAGAGCAAATTAATAATATATTCAGATATGAGATGAATCCAATTCATCCATCATAAATGATGAGAAATTTTATTTAAATTGTATGTGTTTCTATTTATTAAATTTCTGATACTGTGATCTGCCACTTACCTTTTTTGTAATATTAAGACTGATAAATTCCTGGGACACTCTAAGTTGTCCCTTTTAATAGGATGGAACTGTGATTGAAATCAATTAAAGAACATTTCTATCTGGACTGAGGATGCCCTGCATAAATATGCATATACATATATTTACACAAACGTATATATATGTATATATATATGTATATATGCATGTTTATACACACAAAGATTTATCTTCCTAATTATATTCTGGTTAAGCTAAAATAAAACTTGCGTTCTTGTCCTGAATTTGTGATTTACTGACTGCCACATGAGCTTGAGCTACTAAATCTCTCTGAGTCTCAGTTTCCTTATTTGTAAAATGGGGATCCAACACAACAGCTCTACACTTATATTAGAATTACTAGCATTTATTGTTCTAATTTTAGATAATATTTACATAATAGTTTAATTTTTGCAAATCATTTTAAGTGGATTATTTTATTTTATCCTCACAACAACCTCATGAGGTACTTGCTATTGTTATGTCCATTTTATAGATGATGAAATTGAGGTTGAGATGCTAAAGTAAGACATTTATCTGAAATCAGTCTATGAATTACTCCAATTCCCTCTCTAAATTCCTGAGTGTATAGGAAACTGGTTCCAAAAGATAATTTGGGGCATAGACATTTAGAGTTTGTCAGGTCCTTGGTCAAACTCCAGCAAGTTTTGGCAATTATATGTACTATCTATTATTTGAGCAGGAATCACCTCTAATATATTTAGTATGGTACATTGGAAAGGAAATTGAATTTGTAGTTAGATGATCAGGATTTGAAAACTGATTCTCTTCTATTTTCTATCTGTATGACCCTGGGCAAATCATCATGCCTCTCCATGCTTCAGTTTTCTTATCTGTAAAATTAGGAGTTTGACTATATGATCTCTAGTCAATAACAACATCTAAATCTATGATCTTATCAACATCTATTTATATGATTATAAGTAGCTGGACATAAAATTCTTGATAGCCTAGGTTTCCAATCTAAAGGTCAATTTTCTCATCTGTAAAATGGGAATAATAATTATTGTCCAACTTGCGTTACAAGTTACTGCAAAGCTAAAATGATATTATCTATGGAAAGAATTTTGCATTCTAATAAAATAGCGTATAAATGTTAGGTATTATTAACTCAAGCACCTTCCTTCAGGAGGCCTTTCTTAATCTCTCCTCTTCTGGTAATGCCTTTTTCTTTTTATGGAGTATATCTATTTGCCTCTATTTTGTGTTTATCACTTAAATATATGTTGTTTCCTCTATCAAACTGTAAGATTCTTAAGGACAGGGAATGCTTTTATTTTTCTTTTTTATTACTATTGCTTAGTATGGTCCCAGACACACAGAAAACAACTAATTGATGTTTGTTGATAGACTGATTAATTTAAAATTCAAAGATTATCATTTATAATTATTTACCTGGTCCAGGTAAAGGTTAGATTAGGTGACAAATGGGGTCATTGACAAATCACAGATAGTCTCTATTGTCCTCAATGTTAGAATTATGAACAGAATAGTGCTAATTAGCTAATTATTTTTACTTAGTCTAGTCTTTAGGATGATTAATTTAAAAAAAACCAACAATATAATATATAAGTAGAATTTAATCAGCTAGATGATGGACTTGGCCTAAAATAATTTAACAACTAGAATAGACTGTCTGAAGTGTGATTCATGGGATTATAAAATCTCTAGAGTTTTCATGTTCAAAAATTAGTGCAATTTTCACTTGAAAAAAAAGAAAAGTTGACCATCACCCCCAAGTTGCTGTTAGGGTGTACAAAGTTCTTATGGTTCTGTTCATTTTGCCCAGCATCAATTCATGCAAATCCTTACAGGCTTCCCTGAATTCCTATCCCTTCTGGTTTCTAATAGAACAATAGTGTTCCATGACATACATATACCACAGTTTGTTAAGCCATTCCCCAATTGAAGGACATTCACTTAATTTCCAGTTCTTTGCCACCACAAACAGAGCTGCTATGAATATTCTTGTACAAGTGATATTTTTACCCTTTTTCATCATCTCTTCAAGGTATAGACCCAGTAGTGGTATCTCTGGATCAAAGGGTATGCACATTTTTGTTGCCTTTTGGGCATAATTCCAAATGATTCTACAGAAAGGTTGGACAGCTCCACCGACAATGTATTAGTGTACCAGATTTCCCACATCCCTTCCAACATTGATCATTGTCCTTTCTGGTCATATTGACCAGTCTGAGAGATGCTTTAAATTGCATTTCTCTAATAATTAATGATTTAGAGCAATTTTTCATATGACTATGGATTGTTTTGATTTCCTCAACTATAAATTGCCTTTGCATATCGTTTGGACATTTGTCAATTGGGGAGTGGCTTGTCTTTTTAAAAATTTGACTCAATTCTCTGTATATTTTAGAAATGAATCCTTTAAAAAAAAGAAAGAAAAAAATTACTTTTACTGACTGTCATCATAGCCCTTTAACTCTGTTGGTAATTTGTCAATAAATAATAACAACAAGAGACAAACTAAAGAAAATAGTTTCAGTTGGATATTTGGAGTCAGCTTGTGGTTAATTCCATTTTTGGATAAAAGTAATGTCAGGATTTCTGGGTAATCAGCCTTATTGATAGGTTACATAAACATTACCCCTATTAATATAGACTACTACCTCATTTTTCATGTATCAGTTGCCCCAGATATAAAATTAAAATTTACTCAAAAAATTAGATGTTTCAACCTCTCTAGTCTTTCTTGGATCAGTATATTATCTGTAACAATGAAAGTAAAAAATCAACTTCAGCAGTGGCCCTCTATAATCACATTATCTATTGTTTAAAATAATTTTATTTTTAATTTGGAAGAAATTGAAATGTTGGATCAATAAGAAACTAGTTTTGAAAGATTATTTTTTTCCTAATGCTTATGACAACTCATGAACTCATGGGTGCTTTGCTATCTGGGATATGCTCCTAGTTTATGACCTCAAAAGGAAGTGAATGTCCTTCCTTTATCTCTGGTTCCCTGTATAATATTTATCCCTGAAACTAATCTGGAATATTATTGTCTTGGAAATTCATTTATTTAATAGTCTATTGTTTGAAACTGCCCATAGCATGAAAATACAAGAAATCTGTCACAATTAAGTACCAGAGGAGGGATAGTTTATAGTTGGGAAATCAGACAGAGATACTTGAGGGAGTTTTGTTTATCCTTAGACAAAGTTCTATTGCATCTAAATGAAGTTGAATTTTAAAAATTTTTATGAGTTTTCCATCCTTAGAAATTATAATTTTATGAGTATATTAATTAAGAACAATATTTGACATTTACATAACACTCTTTTGTCTGAAGAGTTTAGCATTTAATTAATTCTTATCATACCCTTAGGGAGGATGTAAGCCTTTGATGTTCTTATTTGCTGCAGGGTTTGGAAAGTAAACAAGAACCCTAAAAACAGGCATTTCCTCTGATGGGAAGGAAAGAGGGAAAGTAGTTTAATCATTTTGAAGAGGGCAGAAAATAGGGCTAGGAGAGAGGTGGGGCTTAAGGGTAGAGTTAGGAATGATGGGTTTTGGGGGAGGGAAGCTTTGAGGATAGATATGATTCCTTTGATGAAGAACTCACTAACTCTGACTCAGGGAGGTAAGAAAGACAGACTTTAATTAACAGGTTGCTGCAAAAGTTCAGTTAACTACAAAAAATTCATGGATTAAGGTTTTTGGCAAAGCATTAAGATAGTGAATTTCAGTAGATTTAATGGAGTTAAGTAAAGAAGAAACAACCACAAGTTGGATTTGTGAGAACATCAAGGACAGTTACGAGGGAGAAAAAACTGAGAGGTTATTTGGGGGATCAGGCTCCCCCAAAAGTTGTCTTCACAGGAAGACAATCAAGCAGGGGATAAGTAGTAGGGTTGAGCAAAGGTACAGGGGATCATGCTCCCCCCAGAGAAGGCTGACCTCCAAAGAAATGTGAGCAGCTCAGCTGAGGAGGGAGCTAAGTGTTTAAGGAGGACATAGGGAGTTATAAATGTGAGCTGATAGCTCAGAGAGCAGAGATGAGGTAATGAGAGATATATAGATGAAGGGTAGTAGGTCTAAGACTAAATTCTTTCAGACTAAGTCAGGGATCCATTGTCTTGTTGATAGGGGCTTGTCTTTTGCCTGAGAGGGGCAAGGTACTTTACTAAAAATTCACTGACCTAAACTCATAACTTGGACAGTGGGATGGGGGTAAGAGTTGAGAAGATACATGGTCAGTATAGAGAGTACAGATTAATAACTGTATAACATATTTCTCTGTCCAATATTTCCACTAATTCATCTTGTCAATAAGATTTTTAAAAATCTATTGAATTCCTACTAGCTGGGCATTTAGGTGACAAAGTAGATAGTACACAATTCAAGATAAGATTGATCTGAGTTCAAATCCCTCTTCAGATACTCTCTTCAGATGCTGTTCTACTCTGGGCAAGTTATTTAACCTCTCACTGCCTCAGTTTCTAAATCTATAAAATGGATATAATAGCAGCTTCTCCCCAGGATTGCTTTTTGTGAAGCACTTGGATAAACCTTAAGGGTCACATAAAATGGTGACTGCTCTCCATTACAATCCATGTTTCTCTTCATCTTCTTGGAATCGCTCCACATTTACTTATTCTGTGATTACCGGATACAAAGTATATACAAGAAGCAAAAGATATAACCCATTGCTCTCAATCTACTGGAAAGAGTCCTGGCTTTGCAAGCTAAGACTACTGAATTTTTGTTCCAGTCCTGCCATGTACCAGCTATGTGACTTTAATTAAATCACTCAGCCTCCAGGAAAGGGCCTCAGGTTCTTCACCTTAAAAAGGAGTTGGCTGGGTTAGATCATCTGTAAGGTTCCTTCTAGCTCTCATGGTTCTTTCTTTCTGATCCTATCTGGTGAGAAGACCAGATACACAGAAAGGTAATTCATAGTGTTACAGAGGTAAGAGTGGAAGACCCAATAAAAGTCATGGAGAGAGAGTCCTTTTGCAAGGATCATCAGGGAAGGCTTTACAAAAATGGAGGGAGTTAAGTCAGGACATGATGGATGGTAAAAATAATAATTTACATTTAAGTAAAATTTCAAGATTTACAAAACACTATCCTGACAACACTTCTTGGATGAATGTCTCAGCCATTAGCCAGCTGTGTGACCCTTGACAAGTCAAATACGATAGTCTCAGTGTCCTCATCTATAAAATGGACATTATAAGAACACTACTCCCATAATGTCATTGTGATGATCAAATAAGATAATGTATGTAAAGTGTTTGGTAGACCTTAATAGCTTGACAAATGTATGTAGTGGTATAGTGTCTAGGAAGCCAGATCTGGAGTCACAAAGACCTGAGTTCAAAATGACCAGCCTCAGTCACTTATTTCCCTTTTTTTCTTGTCTTAGTTTCCTCATGTAATATGGTGATAAAAATAGTTCCTAACTCCCACAACTGTTGTGAGGCTCAAATGAGATAAGAGAATCTGGCACATCATAACTACTATATAAACAGCTATTATTAACTATTATTACCATTCCTGCCAACTGAAACATAACTGAATTATTATCATTCAGAGCACAGGGATCCTGGTTGTGGTGGAGAAGGCAAAGGTATCAGAACTAATGGGACCTTTTGAACTCTTCTTTCTCATTATTTGTTGGCTTACAGGACAACTGGAAGTATGATCTTGGTAGGGAGCTTGAGGTAAGAGAGGGACCCAAGGCTACACAAATGGTAAACACACCATGATCAATAGTATAGAGAAGGAAATTATGGAATAAGGATGAAAAATATGACATCAGACAGAATTGTTGACTTGGAGGTCAAAATCTGATAAGGGGAGGAAGCATCAACTTTACAGCTTCTGAGCAACTATTTTTTCTTTCTACAGAAGTGCTATTTAAACTGAGTTTTTCTATTGCAGGAAGATACTAAGTGATATGTGTCCAGGGGTAAAGCTCTGGTCCCAGACTCTACTAAAGTCTCTTGTGTTTCTAAACCATTTGTGGTTCTCTAAAAGGTGGTGCCTTTGGTTTTGTGACTTATCTCTACCTACCTTTAAGAGAAGTTTTTGTGGTAGACCTAAACCAAGACTTTGTTGGCTTTTTTTTTCAATTCAGATGTTGATCCATAGTAATGTTTGCTATATCTGAGGGTTGAGAGAAAGATGGGTGGAATACATACAGGGAGGTAGAAGGAGTGACAGATGCCCTGCCCTGACTGATAGACATCTCAGTTTTTTCCATAACTCCCACTACTGGCCTATAATCCCACCACTCCTTTAACCTAGAAATATATATATATAGCCCCTAATCAATTTGTCTTTATGCCTTTATCTCTTCTTTCCAACTATCTTTTCACTAAGGTCAGTACTCATAGTCTATTCTTAACTCTTGGTTCTGTTTTACATAAATTCCTAACTTCTTAAATTAATCCATAACTCATTTCCCAAATTGTTAACTTCTTTATAAAGATAACTTCAAAGATGGCTTTGATAGCTCTCATGCCTCCTTCACATTATGGGTCTTTGCCCATACACAAAGATATGAGCACTCAGTCAGAGGAAGAGAGGGAAAAATAGCATGAATTAGCTATCTGGAAGGAAGCATGAAAAATTGTAAAAAACAAAAGCAACTATTCTGTATTTAGAGTACAAAGACTTGGGTACAAATGCCATCTTGGCCACTTACTATCTGTGCATCATTTAAACTTGCTAGAACTTAATTATTTTCTCAATAAAATGAATAGTTTGGATTAGATGGTCTATAAAAATCTCTCTCTTCATTATAAATCTGTGGTCTAATAAAGATAGTCAAATATTTATAAATTAACAGAAATTTCTAGAGGATTAAGAAAAATTTGGGACTCTAAAGCAAAAGAGAGATGTCACCTCCAAATTCATTTTCCTTAAGGTGTTGTTAAAGGGTTGTTCTGTGATTAACCTTTTTCTCCCAAAGTGATAAGAGTATAACTCAATTAGATTTATTGCAGAATCATTGGAAGAGGCAAAGATTTGAGCAGATGAAAGGAGCAAAAAAATGAAACTTCAGACTGGCTAATGAGAGAAGAGGGTAAGAAACAGGCCACTGAAGATGTCTGTTTAGTGCTGAGCTATAAATTCTCTCTCCAATTATTTCCCTTCAACCAGCTGTGTGAGGTGACCCTTTGCTCTACCCAGGAGGCCTTCTATTTTTTAATGGAGTATGACAAGGTAGGAACTCACTCAAGCTGAAGACTTTGGACTTATCCAAATAAGAAAGATATGCAAATCCAGCAATCATATAACAGTTATTATACATTTTTGATGCATGAAAATGCTAATAATTTCTTTTCTTTCTCTAAATATTCTAAACATTATTGCTTAAATTGTCATAACAAAAATACAGCAAAGATATTAGTTATGATGGCATTTTAATAACTGATACATATATAGCACTTTAAAAATTTGCAAAAATGCTTTTATATGCATTTACCATGTGAGTTTTACAGCAACCCCCTGAATTAATTATTATCTACATATATTATTATCTCTATATTACAGATAAAGAAACTGAAGATCAGACAGGAAAAGTGACTGGCCCAGGAACACAACCTAAGAATTATCAGAGGTAGAATTTGAGCTCAGGTTTTCCTGACTGCAATGCCAGTACAAAATCACCCACTCTACACTTGCCTCTAATGTAAATTGTATGCATTCCACTTAAAGGAATTAGGACAATTATTACAGAAAATATAACTGCCCTCATTCTCTTATTTTTGGTTCTCAAGTACTTCTTAGAATGATGATTCATTTTCTATATGGGATGGACTCATTGACCACTGTCTTGTCTTTTGACACTCAAATTTCCATGATTTTGCAATTGACTTTTTAGAATTACAGTCTTAGTATCAGTTACAGAGCATGCCACATATATGATCTAAGAATGTCATTTGAAAACATTAGATAAAGCAAAGGTCAAAAGGTTCAGGGGAATAATAATATAATCAAATACTGGTGAAAAAAACTTGCTATTATATAGATTGTAGAATTCCAGAATATAATAATCAGTAATAATAATAATAATAATAATAACATGAGGATAATGTTGATTATTATATTTAGTATTTTTATAGAGTTTTAAGTTTTGTCAAGGTTTTACATATGTCATTTTAGTTGATCTTTGCAACCATATGAACTTGGTGCAATAATTGTCTACATTTTACAGGATGAGGAAACTGTGAGTAAGAGGCTCATATGAGAGAAATTGAGTGGGCATACCCGAGGTCATACAAATTGTGGTAAAGATGGAATCTGAAGTTAATTTCTCTGGTTCCTTCCACTGAACCTGCTGCCTCCCTTAGTTACAATGCACTAATGATGTTATTATAAAACAATGTTGATCATCACAGCATTATGTGAGCTATCCCTTTGTGCTGGGAGAATTGCTCCCAAAATGTTTCTTGGACATTTTAAGAGAAAGCCCCCCCCACAAAAGACAATCAAGAGTTCTCCTTGTAACTCCCAGTAGTTTGAAGCTAAGAGGAAAGGAGTATCCACAGAACACAATGGTTTATGCTTAGAAATTAACACAAACACAGTGTAAATGAATATGTTACAAACATTAACTTTGAAAAAGACCTAATGTCAAGAAGTAGTTAAGAAGTGTTAAGGACATTAGATGATAAATTTTATTTTAGAAAAGGATATATCAAAGGATTCCTAGGAAACAAATGCTTCCAACAGCACTGGATTATGGAGACAGCAGGATACCCTGCTTCTCTTAGTTCAACTTGACCTCATTATACTGTTGATGTCTTTAAGTGTTGGACAAATTAAAGAGCTATGCATTTATCTGAATAATAATATAAACAATCTCGACTCCTTTTTTGTTTTCAATAGTAGGAAGTTTAAGAGGTTGGGGTCAATTTGATTCAATATGTCCATAGGTTTTTTTTTTCTTGAGGTATAGATCAGAACCAAGCATAATTTTATTGAACCTTCCTCATAAACCCTTAGGGTAGTTAGGTGGCATATCAGATGGAGTGCAACTGTCTGGGTATAGATGAAGCATTTTCGTGTCTTAGGGACATCCTGTGACCCTGGGCAAGTCACTTAGCCCTATTTACCTCCATTTATCTCATCTGTAAAATGAGCTGGAGAAGGAAATGGCAAACCATTCCAATATCCTTGCCAAGAAAACTTCAAATGGGATCATTAAGAGTTGGATACAACTGAAAATGACTGAACAATATAAATCCTTGAAAAATACCCTTTCCCTTCATGCTATCCTCTTCCTCATATCTCTATTTCATAAATATAATGTCACAAGTCATGAAAGAAAATTTATTTTTATTTTGTTATGATTAACATATTATCATTTTATGACTTTTGAATTATTTATCATGATCATCTAGTTGATATTTTGCATTTGTTGGCTGCATTAATAAACCAGTGATACTATAGACATAATTTAAAGAGCAGTTCACCAATTCATGAGCTTTCTTTTTTTTTTCAGTAATATAGATAATGGATGAGACAATTTTTTTTCCTAGAAAGAATCCATGATCAGATTATGTCAGAAACTTGGTGTCTTTAAAAAAAAGCATGAGTCCAAGAACACAGAATTATCACCACTTTCCTAAATTAGTTTTTAAGTTGCTTTAGTTGTTGGTCTCATGAGATGATTTTTCTTTTGATAATGAAAGTATTAGGTCTCTGGCATCAGCCTAAGCTGCATCTGGCAGCTTTTTAACCTTTATCACCAGTCCCTAGGGTCTTATCTAAATTTAAAAAGCATCTTTATTTTTATTTATTTTCCTTTATTTCTTTGCATATCTGGCTATCTTAGTTGTATACTTGTATTCAGATGAGTGAGCACTATTAAATTTTTTTTTCTCTTAGGCATGAATCTTACCTCTGAATTGTTTCAGTTCTTCCCCGTGTAAAATATAAACCAACAGGCCTATTGAATTAATCAATTTGGGGGCCTGCAAAACATCCAAAAGAGACAGCAAAGAGCATTCCACCTCCTTTCTGGAAATGACTTGGTAATTTTTCCCCTCCTTTCTCTAAGTACAGTAGATTCCGAGAGTTGCTGGGACCACATGACATAGAGAAGAATGCATCCTTTGTTTTCTTCAAACTATAAGGATTAGATTTGAGTATAACACACAAAAAAATCTTTAATAGATTGTGGCTGATAATATTACTTGATCTGTTTGAAATTGATTTTATACTTGTAGTCTACAGATTTTTTTTAAAATATCATTGACCTGAAAGAAAATATGAAAAGACTCCAAAGTCTTAGAATGTCCACTTCTGCCTGTCTCTTCCCAAAAATTATCTTTGCCATCCTAGGTCCAAATCAATTGCCAATCATCTTCCATACCATGCCCCTTTCTTCACAGGGAAAAGGACCATCAGGACTGACCAGGAGTCTATCATCCTATTTAACTCTTTACAAAGGACTGGATCAATGAATCAATTGAAAACATTTAGGTTATCAATGTAGTAGAAATCCTCCAGATTTCATATCAGGAGACTACTCCAATTATCCCTATTATCTTTATACTGATAAAATATTTAGCTACATAAATGAGACTATCTTTGGATTATGCAAATAGGAAAGTAAGGTGCTGGTTGGTGGGCTATTGTCCTTAATTCTTTTTTTTTTTTTGGCAATGCATTGTCATTGCCAAAGTCACACAGCTATTAATTATCAAATGTCTGAGGCCAGATCTAAACTCATATCTTCCTGATTACAGGGCTTGGGGCTCCATCCACTGTGCCATTTAGCTGTCTTTTATTCTTGAAGAGGACCAAAATGACACCACTCTGTTAGAATCAAGTCAGAGTGTGTCCAACTGTGACTGATCAAGCAAATATGAGCTTGGGATACCCTATGCCAGGCTGGGCACAAATATTCCATGTAAACATTTGGAGTAAATTCACTAAATTTGTGTGTCTTGTGCTTTTTTGAGGTACTTCAATTCTGCTTTGCTCATAGAGTACAACACCTTATCTGATGAGAACATGCTGTGATGGACAGTTCTGTGCCAGTGTCTCCTGTGTCAAAGGTGGTTCTGTCAGGTGCTAAGTAAGGAATGTGGGGAGGACCCAGAGAATTTTTCTTTCTATTACTATATAGTTTTGGTAGATATTCAGGAGGTTTTTGTCAAAAATGATCCTATCGTTCTTAGCAAATAACCTGGGATTGAACACTCACAGTGACTGTAATGATACCAAAAAGGCCCAGCTATACTCTGAAGTTGGTGTGATCTGAACTCTAGAGGCAGGAGCCTCCTTGGTCTAGGTACATCTGGATAATTTTTCATATTAAAACCTTGAGAGACATCGTTTCTGGGTAATTAATCATTTAATTAATTTTTCTAGCAGATAATTAATAAAAGGGGACAGCTCCACTCTTGAATGCCAAAGACCCCTCATGGAAGCACTCAATACTTATTTTCCCTTGAAGGAGTGGGTATCCCAGAGGGTGGCAGTCAATTCTGATTGGTTAACCATTAATAATAAGAATGACTATTAAAATGAGATGTGGTTCTAGTCTAATGAGGTGCTTGAGAGTGATTTTGATTACTCTCACTTTCAGACCACTCCCAGTACTGGCCAATTTAGACAAAGAATCTACCCACACCTAAACCTGAATAGAGTAATTCACCTTAGAGTAAATTAGGTCTGTGAGGTATCCTACCCAGGATTAAAAAGCAAGTACCTCGGGGATTTGAACTATTTTATCCATCAACAATGTCCTTCAGTTCAATGTACTTCAATAATTCATGATTAATATAATAGAGAAATATAGTTCTTTCAATACAGATTAAATCTGTGATTTTATTGATTCAGGAAATTTTCTATTAATGCAGGTTGGCACCTTCGCTGCAATTTATATTCTTAGAAGAGTTGCCCAGAAAACTGAGAAATTAAGTGACTTACCCAGTGCTATGCAACATGAGGGAAAGGTCAGATTTGTAGAGATTTTTGTGTTTTAAAGTCAGTTTTCAATTCTACTGTCCCATGGTAGGTTCACCAAATTGGGAATGAGAGAACCTAGGTTTGAACTGTACATCTACACTTTAGTGCATTTGTTTCTCAAAGAGAAATTTGTCAATTCTGATAAAGAGGGAAAAAAATATTGTATCTGAAATGACAGATGTAAAAGCAAACTCACTAACCAAAACAGACTTCTATAAATATATATCTATACAGACATGTCTACATAGATGTATATATATGGATAAAATTCATATTGGCATATATGTATGCATATTTAAATTTCTATGAGACTATATAGATGTATAATGTATAGATTTATAAACACATATATATACACAAAATATAGAGCAAGCAATGAATAAATACATATGCATATGTGTTGTATATAGACATACACAACTCACAGAGACACTAATATATGTATGTGTCTGTGTATATACACATACATACAGAAATATATAATTTCAGGAGATGCAAAACTTAATATGCACCAATTTGGTAAGGAAAGCCACAAAAAGATGACAATGAATTGTTTTGATCTTACCAAGGGAAAGAGGAAGATCAAAGAGGATACCTTTCCATTGCCTGAGGTGTTTAGGGCAATAAGTGACATTAGAAAGAAAGCAGAGCTACTTGATGCTTTGGTTTACTTTGGAAAGAAGAATGACCTTCACACTGGAAAGCATAGAGAAAATATTACAAGGGAGTCAATTCTTAAGGTAAGGAAAGAGATAACCAGCAAATATTTAACTGTCCTTGATAACTTCAAGTCACTAGACACAGATGAACTATATCCTTGGGTACCAAAAGAATTGATGTAGGTAACTGCTGACCCACTGTCAATTATTTTTGAAAGATCATAGAGACTGATAAAGTAACTGTAGGGTGACAGATGATTGGCTATTTTTCCACTTTTTCAAAAAAAGGAAGCAAATAGAATCTATAAAGGAAAGGACCCCAAGCCGACTTTTCTGTAATAGTGCTAGACTTGGTTTGTGATCCTCCAACAGTTAGGGTGGGCAACTAGGTCATGTAATGAAGCATTGGGTCTGGAGTAAGGAGGACCTGAGTTTAAATTATATATACTAACTATGTAACTCTGGGCTAGTCACTTCATATCTGTTTGCTTCAGTTTCCTCATCTGTAAAATGGTGATAATTATCTCACCTACCTTCTAGAGTTATTATGAGAATCAAACAAGATAATAATTGTAAAGCACATAGCATAGTGCTTGGCAATTAGTAAGCAATCTATCAGTGTTAGTCTGTGATTATGATTATTATTCTGGAAAAGGGACAAGTGATCTCAAAGAGTTACTGTGGTTTCATTAAGAGCAAGTACTATCAGTTTAGCCATTTTTTTCTTTTTTGAAAGGACTTTCCAAATTGATAGATTGGGGAAATGTTATAGACATAGTTTATATATTTTAGTAAATCATTTGATAAAATATAGTATACTATTCTTTTTAAAAAATTTTTATTTTTAAAATTTTCTTTAATTTATTTACACATTACTAAAATATTCTTGTTGTAAGAGTAAACATAATACCCCCCCTCTGCCCACAAAAATATAAAACTTCATGAGAAATAAAGTAAAAGAAAGATAAAAAAAATGTGTTTCAGTCTGTGTTCTGATACCATCAGTTCTGTCTTGAGTGGATCACATTCTTTATCATAAGTCCATCATAAAAGTTACTTCCATATTTTTTCCACAGTTGCTGTTGCCGATTGTAATTCACTCCATCCATTCTTCCCCACTACCATCTATTATATTTTCTCTCTGTCCCTCTTCAAAAATGTGCTGTGGGGCAGCCGAGTGGAGCAGCAGACAGAGCACCAGCCCTGGGGCCAAGAAGCCCCAAGCCTACATCCCACCCCAGAGACCCAGCAACCACTGGCCAGTGGTCCTGGACAGGCCACCCAATCCTGCCACTATGCAAAAAGTAAAAAAGAAAATGCGTTAAATCTGACTATCCTTTCCTATGTTCTACCCTCTTCTCTATCCCCATATCCCCCCTCCCCCTGTTACCCTTCTCTCCTTTTTCTTCTAGATTTCTATACCCTATTGAATGTGTATGCTGTTTCCTCTCTGAGCTATTTCTGATGCTATTTCCATAGCATTGCAAAAGCTATTTCTTAACTCTTTTACATAAAATATCTTAGTCTATTCTACTTCTCCTTCCTTTTTCCCCCCAGTATATTTCCTTTTTACTCATTGACTCTATTTTTACAATACATTATACCTTCAAATTCAGGTCCCTCCTGTGCTTTGTCTATATAAGCTCTTTCTACCTGCTCTATTAAATAAGAAGCTTTATATGAGTATTATCAGTATCAACTTTCCATGCAAGAATACATTCAGTTCATCATCATTAAGTGACTCATAATTTACCCTTCTCATCCACCCTCTCTATGCTTTACCTGAGTCCTGTACTTGAAGATCAAACTTTCTGTTTAACTCCAGTCATTTCCACATTTGAAATTCCCCTATTTCACTTATCCCCTGGAAAAGGATGTTTAGTTTTGCTGGGTAGTTAATCTTTGGTTGCATTCCAATCTCTTTTGCCTTCAAAAATGTTATATTCCAAGCCCTTCGAACCTTTAATGTGGATACTGTTAAATTCTGTGTGATCCAGACTGTAGCTCCATGATATTTGAATTGAATTGTTTCCTTCTGGCTGCTTGTAGTACTTTCTCTTTGACTTGGAAGTTTTGGAACTTGCTTATAATATTCTTGGGGGTTTTTTTTTGGGGGATCTCTTTCCAGAGGAGATTGGTGGATTCTCTTGATTTCTATTTTACCCTCTGCTTCTAGGGCATCAGGGCAATTTTCCTGTAGAAATTCTTTAAAAATGAAGTCAAGGCTCTTTTCCTGATCATGACTTTCAGGTAGCCTAATAATTTTTAAATTATTTCTTCTGGATCTGTTTTCCAGATTAGTTGTTTTTTCAATGAGATATTTCACATTTTCTTCTAGTTTTTCATTCTTTTGGTGTTGAACGTTGTGTCTTGATTTCTTGCAAAGTTATCAGCTTCCTTTAGCTCCATTCTACATTTGAAGGATTTGTTTTCCTCAGAGAGCTTTCTTATCTCCTTTTCCATCTGGTCAATTCTGCTTTTTAAAGCATTCTTCTCCTCAATAACTTTTTTTTAAACTGTTTTATCCATTTGACCTAAACTGCTTTTTAGTATGTTATTTTCTTCAGCATTTTTTGTATTTCCTTGACTAAACTGCTGACTTTGTTTTCATGTTTTTCCTGCAACTTTCTCATTTTTCTTCCCAGTTTTTCTTCTACCTCCCTTACTTGATTTTCTTTTCTTTTTTTTTTTTTAGTTTTTTTGGGGAAGGCAAATGGGGTTAAGTGGCTTGCCCAAGGCCATACAGCTAGGTAATTATTAAGTGTCTGAGACCGGATTTGAACCCAGGTACTGCTGACTCCAGGTCTGGTGCTTTATCCACTGTGCCACCTAGCCCCCCCCCCCACCTTACTTGATTTTCAAAATCTTTTATGAGCTCTCTCATAGCTTGAGTCCATATTTTTTGGAGTCTTTAGATGCAGAAGCTTGGACTTTCTCATCCTTTGTGTGTTTTGGTCCTCCATGGGCCCAAAGTAATTGTCTATGGTCAAGTTCCTTTTTTTCCTGTTTACTTATTTCCCCAGCCTGTGCCTGGTTTTGGGCTTTGCGTTTCCTGAGCTTTTGAGTATTATTGGGACACCCCTGCAAGGTCCTCAGTTCCTTCAAAATCTCATGGGAGGCTCTGACTGTCTTGCCTAGGGACAGAGGAAAGACCTCAACAGTCTCCCTTCATTCCCTTACCTTCTGTGGACTGAGCACTCAGTGTGGGATCTGGGCTGCTCTGAGGGTCATGGTCAACCTGAGGAGGGCCATGCTGGCCTGGGCTTTGCACTCACTATGACAGAGGTCTCCCTGCTGATCTTCCAAATTGTGCTTGGTGCTCCCTGGGGTGTTAGATCAGGAAACTGCCTCTGTTGCCAGGAGCTGGGGCTCCCAGGGACTTAGGTATCCTGGGGCAGTTCCCAGAAGACTGAAGTTCCTTTTCTCTGGCACTGCTGCACCCTTCAGCCCTGTGGAACAGAGCCTTTCTGCTATTTTCCAGGTTACCTTGGGCTGGAGAATTACCTCACTGGATATATATATATATATATATATATATATATATATATATATATATATATATATATATTTTAGGTTTCTTCAAGGTGAATGGGGTTAAGTAGCTTGCCCAAGGCCACACAGCTAGGTAATTATTAACAGTCTGAGACTGGATTTGAACCCAGGTACTCCTGACTCCAGGGCCAGTGCTTTGTCCACTGTGCCACCTAGCTGCCCCACCTCACTGGATCTTTCTGTGGGTTCTGACTCTTGAAAATTTAGTTAGCCATAATTTTAAGATTTTTGAAATATTTTAGTGTGCTCCTAAGAAAGGCTGTTCTCCTGCTTCATCTTGGCTCTGCTTTATACTATAACATTCTTGTGAAAAATATGGCACTAGACAATAGAGCTATCAGATATATTTGGAGTTGATTAAATGACCAAAGTCAAATTGTTGTCATTAAATATTTGGTGTCAACTTGGGAAGTCTCTAATGGAATGCCCCACTAGTGGAGTGTTTTCCTTGCTCTATAATTTAGAGATTTATCAGTAACTTGTATGAAAGTGTAGATGGCATCTCTATTAAATTTGAAGATACCACAAAACTGACAAGAATAGATAGTGCTGTGGTTAAGATCTCAAAAGTCCTTAACTGATTAGATAAGGTTGAATAAAATTGAATGGAAATATATGTAAATGTTTGATGGTAAAAGGTATCAGTTTTACAAGTATAAGATAGGGGAAGGATTGTTAGTATCTTGTCTGAAAAAATTGTCTTCATGAGTCAATAATGTGACACGGGCAGTCAAAAAGTTAATGTAATTCCAGGTTATATTTAGAAAGATGCAACTTTCAGGAATAAGGAGATGACAAGACCACTGTATCACGTTATGACCAGACATCTGGAGTGAGATACATAGTTCTAGTTACCAGAACTTAGGAATGATGTTGGAGTAGTCACTTCCAACAGTAGTCTGAAAAATGAGAAAGTTGGAGCACATGACTTCAAAAATGTAAACAAAATATTTTAAGATGTGGGAAAAAAATGAATATAGTCTACGTGATAATGCAGAATATGCATCTATCTCTGGATGAAGATGGAAGCATCTTGAGACGTCACTTCATTAAAAATTCAGTAACTGTGATTCCTGTGGTTGAACAAGCATGAATTTATCAACATTTGAATTAATTAATTCTAAACTTATTCAGCAAAATTTATATAAATTACCTATTATATGTAAACCACTGTTCTTGAGGTTGGAGATACAAAGACCAAACTGAAACAATTCATGACTTCCAGGAACTTATACTCTAGTGGGCAGAAGGGGAGATACAGATAAGAAAAGGTAATTTGAACAGGTAGGGAAGACTAGTTTTCCCTATTAGCAGCTGGGGAAGGGGTATAAAAAACTTCACATAAGAGGTAGTACATAGGTCAGGCACTGATATTACCCCCATGAGAAAACTTTCTGATTGTTTGGTACAATGTTCTACAAAACTTGAACTCTTTGGAAAAGGGTAAGGGACTAGACTTGAGAAATGGAATTGTCATGGATATGTGGTGATATGAGTAAGTTCATGGAACTATGCAAGATATGGTAAAGGGGTCCACATTTGCAGAAGTCTTCAATTTTATGATCTGTCTACTCAACTTCTGAAATTCCTTATTACTTACTTTCTGAGGTGTTTCTCTTTCAAATATTCCTTCAGGGAGGGATAACACATTTAAGCTGTCAGTACCTTCATTTGTATGAGTTTATCCCATGACTTCTCTCAATTACCAGAGGTGAGATAGTATCAGACTTCTGGCTACGTGGAAACAGAGGAAAGAAACCTAAGAGAAGGAGGAGAGGACTAAAGACAAATTTCATTTGCTTGAGAAACAATGGGATGTAGGAGAACAAGTACCAGCTTGATATAAATGTTTTGGTTCTACCACTAAAGATATCCATGATCTTGGACAAATCATTTCCCTGTCTTCTTTTCTTCTTCTACAATAGTTGTACAGGTTTTAACATATGATTATGCTCAACTGTTGTACAAGTGGTACAATAGTTGTACAAGTTTTAACATATGATTATGCTCAACTGTGTTGAAGGACAGATCTGATGGCAGATATCCATGAAGAGAGGCTTGGATATATCTATGCCAGTAAGGGGGGAAAAAAGAAAATGTCTCATGAGGTAGAACTGTCACATTGATGGAATGTCCTTATGGCAAGAGCCCTGTATTTTATATTTTCATAAGGAACAGAATATTTAAAAGAAATACACAAATATACAAATACACACACACAGAACACTACAATTCTCAATGTAATTAAATCTCTCTAAGCACATTGAAAACATGGGTATCATCAAAGCTTGACTCCAGAGCTTTCTTGTACAGTCTAAATTCTTAAACAAAAATAGACCTTCTAATGCTTCATAATATATACAGAAAATTTATTTAAAACTATGACATAAAACATCTAAAACTATTTACCAAAAATTTAAACAATCATGGGATATGCATCCTGAATGTTTAACCTAATTGCTTTGTCTTAGTTTAATCAACAAACATTTATCAAGGGGATACAAATACAGAGAATGAAATAATCCATTCTTACAAGGAGCTCACATTCCAATGAAGAACAAAAAAGGATATATAAATATATGCAGTATGATTATAAAAATAATAAATACAAAGAGTAACATAGCAATTAAATACCAAATAGTTTGGGAAGGAGAGCACTAGCAATTGAAAGGATAAGGAAGGCTTAATAAAGAAGATGCTATCTGAGCTGTGTAGGAAGGAAGAGAAGATGGTTTTGAGAGAGATCTAAAGAAGGAGGTCATTCTAGATGGGGGAATGGTCAATGCAAAGACAAAGATAGAGGAAATGAAGTGCTGTGTGAGGAGCAGAGAGGCCAGTTTGACTGAAATTTATGAAAAATGAGTTTAGAGAAATTTATATTTCATTATAGTGGCAGCAAAGAAGCCACTGAAATTGAGCAGGAGAGTTGAAAGGTCATGACTGTTTCAGGAATCTTTGAAAGCAGCATGTGAAATGGTCTGGAGAGGTAAGAGACATGAAGTATGAAAAAATCAGGATGTTATTGGAATTATCCAGATGAGAAGCAATCAGGTATTACTCTGAGATAATATCTGTTTTTCAGCTATGGCACTTCATCTCATCTCTATGCCTCTGAATTGGCCATTCCCCTGGCTTGGAATGTTCTCTCTTCTCACTTCCATTTTCAGCTTAAGTATTACATTCTACATGAGGCATTTCCTGATCCTTCCCTGCCCCAATTGCCAGTCCTCTCTCTCCCTAAATATTTTGTATTTATTTGGAGAGAGGCAGTGTGTAATAGGAGATGAGAACTGGCCTTGGATCTAGGGCATGCTTCCAAAGCCTAATCTATGTGACCCTGGGCAAGTTACATCTCTCAGCATCTGGGGAATTCTGTAAGACTGTGAATCACAGAAAGCTACTGATCTGCAATGATAAGAGAGTTCCCCAAGTGGAGCTCCCTACAACTGAAACTTCATTTCTCTCTTTTCCCTAATTATGTGTATGTATAATGAAAAAGCAGCCATGGGATGTCCTATGATAGAACTATTGCCAGCATTCATGGTGAATGAAGCAATAACAGCCTCCCTGCCTAGAATGGTTCCGGGGCTATTTATTAAAACAATAAAGAGAAGCATCACTGGGGTTATTCAGGCCTCAGAGCTACTAAGGAAGGGGGATATAGGGGTTGGTAGGTCTACTTAAGAGGGAATTGAATGATGGTACCTGATATTGAGCCAAGAAAATCGACGGTGAGAAAAATCAGACCTAAGCTAATATGAAACATTGTAGACTCTGATAGACTTTGGTTTTTCCTGAAGTCATGGTCTCAACCCCTGATCTTGATACATGCATCACTAGACATTAGTACATCGTTTAAAGATGAAATGAGAATTAGACACCATGAAAGTTGAGGAAGCCCTGACTCCGGTCACCTCTAGGGGTTACTTTTGGATTCAGGAAATTTTTAGCAATGATAGCTACTTGGCAACAGCAGTGTCAACAGAGCAGGTCCCAAAGGTTCATTATTTGTCTCTGGTAGAAAATTTCATGACGATTAGAATGGAAGATAATGGGAAGATTCAATGGGGCTCATTGACTGATGTAAGAGAGATGACCTTTTTCATTCATGATGATAAACAGAAGCAAATTGAACAGGCTGACTTGGCTAGACACTATGTAGCAATAGTTAGATGAATGCTAATACTGTTGAAGATTCAGACTTTAGTAAAAAGAATTTCTGAAGCGCTTTCTTTATAAGGCCATGCTTGAACTTCAGTTCCACATTGAATGACTAAATGCATGGAAGAATAAAAAAAAATATTAAGCAGTTATTATATGAAACGCACTGGTTTAAGTACTAGGAATATAAATTGAAAAGAAAATTTTTTTTAAGGAGTTTATATTTCCTTGATGAAAATGTTTGCATTTTCATATGACATTAGCACAGCTATGACTGTAGCTAAACCTGAGGTTTATTAAAATTATGTGACTTGCTTGGGTCACATAACTAGTTAGTTTTCTGTAGTAGGATTTAAATCTGTCTTTTTTTTTTTTTTAGGTTTTTTGCAAGGCAAATGGGGTTAAGTGGCTTGTCAAAGGCCACACAGCTAGGTAATTATTAAGTGTCTGAGACCAGATTTGAACCCAGCTACTCCTGCCTGACTCCAAGGCTACTACGCCACCTAGCCGCCCCTAAATCTGTCTTCTTAATTTCAAATTATACCATGTGGCCTCTAATCTTTGTTTCTCATTTTTACTAATTAAATAATGCTCACAAGAATTAAGAAAGTTTATACTTGTTTCTGAAATTCTCAATGGATAGTAAGCACAATTCACCAAAGATCATAAAAGAAGTAAATATTAAGTTGAAGTTTAAAGATAAAAGGTAAACCTTTCTCAAAAAGTAAAACTATATGGTTCCATCACAATCAAATTTAATAGAATTAATTTTACTTTTTTATTAAAATTATTAGGTTAAATGGGTAAAGTGTTCTTCAAACTCTGAACAATAGAAATTGTTCTAAAATCACAATCACAAATAGACATAATTGAAAGCTATTAGAATCAAGATGACCTCTCCTGCTTTCTACAGATAATCAACTTTATGTCTTAAACAAACTATTGACACATTTGTCTCCCACAACAATAAAAAATAGAAACAGAAAACTTTGATGTTTCATATTTTTTCTAACCAGTTTGAAATCCATTAGTTTCCCTTTTACCATTTTCTCTTCTCATTTTTGAGTCATAACCGCCCCCTCACTCCCACCCCCTGCACCCGTTAAGTCTGCTAACATTTCTCAGAATAAGTCTGACCATATCATTCCTCTTTTTAAGAAGCTCAAATGACTCTCTATTACTTTTATAATTAAATACAAACTTTTCAGACTGACTTTAACAGTACTACATGTTATTACTCCTGTCTCTTTCCTTATTTATTTCAAATGTCTTTCCTTTACTCTATTCTCCAGCAAATTGGACTATAGACTTTCCTTTACCTGCTTTCATATCTATTAATAAGTTATATTACTCATCTAGAATATAGTACTTCCTCATTTACAACTCTTAAATAAGAGTTCTCAGCTTCCTTTGAGGTTCAATCACTTGCCATCTACTACAATAGGGACTTTCCTGATCTCTTAGCTCCCTTTCCTCAAAATATATCCATTTCTTTGATTCTTTAAATGTACACCCTTAACAGAATATAAGCTACTTGAGAACAAAGACTGACATTTTTATCTTCCCCAATGCCTATCATAGGGTCTGGTACATACTAGGTATTTAACAGAAGAAAGAATGAGTAGATTATTATTCAAACTAGGAATGATAGAAATTGTCCTAAAATTACAGTCCCCAAAGAGGCACAATTGTGAGTTTATTTAATTGAACTGAATGACCTGCTAATTCATATGAATAACATTTCTTAAGCATTCCACTTTGTATCTGTTGCCCTGCTTGAACAAGATGTTTCTATCAGCTTAAGCTCATTGCCAGCTCATCACATAAGTTCACCCCCATACTGCTAACTCAAGTCTTGATTGACATCACCTTCCTTAGACTCTTTGATTAGCATGTTGGAGGATGGACTACCAAACTTCCCCCAAAACCTACAGGCTACAGACTGTACTCTTAGGAAGAAGATACTCTTAAACAATGCAAAGTGAAATGTACTATGTACAAAATAATAACAATAATGTAAGATGATCAGCTGTGAATGATTTAGTTATTCTCAGAAATACAGTGATCCAAGACAAATCTGAAGGATTTAGGATGAAAAGTGCTGCTCATCCCCAGAGAAAGAACTGATGGTGTTTGAATACAGATTGAAGCATTCTTTTTTAACTTTATTTTTTCTTGAGTTTTTTCTATATTTTCTTTCATAGCATGACTATTATGTGTTTTGCATAACTACATATGTATAATCTTTATTGAATTGTTTGCATTCTCAATGTTGGGGGTGGGATGGGGAAGGAGGGAGGAAGGCAGAGAATTTAGAACTCAAAGTGTTAAAATGAATGTTAAAAATTGATTTTACACATATCTTGGAAAAATATGAAATACTAAATTAAAAAAAGAAATCCCCCCAAAAGGATCATAGACTTAAATTGAAAGATATCTTAGATACTATTAAATATAAAATCAGTTTTATAGATGAGGAAACTGGAGCTAAAGGTAATTCAGGAAATAATGGCAGAAATGGGCTTTGAACTCAATTCTGCCAAATTTGGTGCTCTTGCTTCCACATTTGCTGTCTTAATTTCATTCAAGGAGACAAGTTGGGGAAATCAAAGACTCATCTTGTATATTTAAAACTAGAAGGGACCTTAGAGATCCATCTGGTTAATTTTTCAAGTAAAGGAATTAAAACCTAGAAAAGTTGTGATTTGCCTAAGGTCATACAGTTAGTAAAATACATTTAAAAAGTAGGATACTTTCAAATGCTATAAAAAATCATGCGCTGAACTGAGATGATACTAGACTCTCTAAGTGTCAAAATATTGTTCAGTGGTTTTTCAGTCATGCCCAGCTCTTTATTATCCCATTTGGGATTTTCTTGGCAAAGATAATGGTAGAGTTTGCCATTTCCTTCTCCAGTTATTTTTACAGTTGAGGAAACTGAGGCAATCAGGGTTAAAGGACTTGCCCAAGGTTGCACAGGTTTCTGAGGTTTTCCTCATTCTATGAACAGCATGCCATCCACTGTACCACCTAGTTGTTCCATAATCTTATTCTCAGAATTCCTCTTTCATGAGAGAAAATTTTGTGTTCTGCTTCAACCACAAAAAAAGTATCACCTTCCTCTCTGGGAAGCTTCTTTACACCATGCACACAGTCACATTCTTGATTGGGTTCTGGCCTCTCTTCCCTGAGTCAATCCACAATGATAATCTAAAATGTGACAGCCCACATGTATTATTGAAACATGGTTTGGTTATACTAATTCCCTTATCAATGTGGTCTAAACCAATCTATTGTGGTCAGCTCAGTTTGATTCATCTTGACAAGTATTTGTTATGTGGTCCTTGAATCACAGTTTATATGGTCATGATTTGGGTGGGGGAGATGAGGGAGAAGAATAAGTAGCAGAACTAAATCTTGGTGCACAGATTAATCAGTACTCTTCTCTTCCCATCCCATTTAAAAAAATAAGTTAAGGCAACAGGGTTAAGTAACTTGCCCAAGGTCACACAGATAGGCAATTGTTTAGTGTCTGAGGCCATATTTGAACTCAGGTCCTCCTGACTCCAGGACTGGTGCTCTATCTACTGTACCACCGAGATGCCCCTGAACCAATTTTTAAAACACATTACAATGCCACTACGAAGGTGAAAGAGTGGTTACTGTGTAATGTTAAAATAATTTTTAAAACACTTGAAACAGATGAAAATATAAATACCACAAATAAAATGATCATTTGCAGAAGATTTTTTTTTTTTAGAAATAGTACTCTGATCAAAAGAACAGTTCATTTTTGCAATAATTGTAGGATAGGGGCTGCTAGGTGGTTCAGTTGATAGAGCACCGGACCTGGAGTCAGGAGTACCTGAGTTCAAATCCAGTCTCAGACACTTAATAATTACCTAGCTTGGTGGCCTTGGGCAAGCCACTTAACCCCATTTGCCTGGCAAAAATCTTAAGTAAGTAAATAAATAAATAATTGTAGGATAATTTGAAGGGAATTCTAATTGATTTTGTAGAAATTTTTCTTATTTTAATGACTTTAAATGGGTAAGAAAGGGCAACTAGGAGGTGCAGTGGCTAGAGCACTGGGTTGTCATAATGTGGATTGACTCAGCAAAGAGAGACCAGAACCTAATTAAGAATGTGACTGGGTATGGTGTGAAAAAGCTTTCCTGAGAGAAAGGTGATACTTTTTTGTAGCTAGGGCAGAAAACAAGAAAATTTCTCTCATTAAAGAGAAATTCTGAGAGTAAGATTATGGAACAGCTGGGTGGCACAGTGAATGACATGCTGGTCCTAGAATGAGAAAAATCTCAGAAACCTTTGCAACCCTGGGCAAGTCCCTTAACCCCTACTTAGTCATGTGACCTTGGACAAGTCACTTAACTCCATTGCCTTGCAACGGCCCCCCCAAAATAAACCCAAAACAAACCAATCATTAAAAAAATTGGTTCATGCCACTGAACAAATTTCATTCTTCTTTATGAGTGATATGTGTGCCATCTGCTGCTGGAAAAAAAGTTTTACTTTCCTTATCAATATGAAAATTGCTTTACAAGATGGAATAGCACTCTTAATTTACTTATGCACATTGTAATGCTTAGTGGTAGAATTATAGTGAAGAAGAGGGAATGCAAACAGCATTTGCAAAACTTTGCCTTCATTATTGGCTTAAATATGATTCACTAGACAATAGTACCATTTTATATGTCCAAGAGTGCTCTGTAATTTATAACATGCTATAAATTAGTAAAATGTCATAATTCTCTATGATTGATCTACCATTCATAGCATCAGTACCATGATTCCTGAAGGCTACCACATTGGGATGCAGAGACCAAGAAAGAGCAGTTTTAAAGGAGGAAGAGAGCAGGGCACCAGGAGCATGAAGAATGTTAGGAAGGGTTGTTTTTTTTTATTTTAAAGTTTATAGGTTTTCAGAAAATGTGATGTCAAGAAGAAACTCCCTAACTTTTAATGCCTACTCTAGTAAAGTCTTCTAATTTTTGTTCATAACCTTGAGAGACTACTCTTTTCTATTTGAAACAAAAACTGCTATTCTCTCCTTCAGGACTGGGTGGCTTTCTTCATCTATATCCACTCTAAGTTGCTTTTGAGCTAAAACGCACTTAGAATAACATTAAACTAATTTTTATTATCCCCTCATGATTCCACTGACTCCTTTCCCTGAGAAGAAGATTCTGAAGCTTTAATCTTTCTGCTTAACTTGAAAATACTAGTTTTCACTAGTGCTCTCTCTACATCTTTAATTATAGATTTCCAATAATTTTCAAAAAATTTTCAGGAAAAACCCCCTCCCACTATTTTCATCCTAATGAAAATGTGGCATTATCTGTTCCCTTTCCATTAAACAATTGTTGGAAAACATGGTATTGAAGGACAGAGTGGCAAAATATTGAGGCATTATTCTTTTTGATTTCTTAGCATTCTATATGATTTGAGGTTTTCTAGTTCATGCATCAAAACTTCAACTCTCTCCAGGATATTTATTATCCCATAGGACTCCTATCCATGGGGAGAAGGTGTTCACACAGCATGCTAATGGTTTTCCTTCAGATTTCTTTATGTAATGTGGATACCAATAGAATATATGGTCTGTCCATCTTTTATTCTTCCTTTTCACTCCTAACTGGTCCATCTCCTTTTCTGGCCATATGATGACTTTTATTTGTGTAATTCTTTATATTTCCAGTGCAATTCATCATTGGGCATGTATTACAGAGTATTTTATGCTTACCCCATATCTTTTGATCACCAAGGTACCCTTTCCCAGAGTATCACTTTTTCTAACACCACACCCTTCCTTTTCCTTTGGATTAGGATCCAGAAACCATAGCTTGTGTTGTGGGTTTGTGTGAAATTGGATGAAGTGGTCACTTGTATGATTGTGCTTAGATTATTCACCCTTTATATTCTCTTCCCCTTCAGCAAGCGAATTTGCTTCAGAAGCAAAAATTCCTACACAAAAATTTCCTGACAAAGATATGTAAAGCATTGTTTGCAAAAGCCTAGATATTATCTTCTCATATCTTAATAAAGGATGACTTCAATACATGTGTATTATTAAAAAAATATTAGAAAGTAGAACATAGTTAAGTAACTATTAATATCTTCTTGATTGCCTCTTCTGAATTAGTGATGCATTTATTGTTTTGTTGTTATTGTTTCCTATTTGGTTAGTATTTTCCTCAACCCCATAAAGTCAGAAGGCCTGGTTCTCAACAAATCAAGAAGCTCAACACAAGCTGAAAAGTTGGCCATCAGTCTCTTGATATACTTTTATCACTAACTTTGCATAACTCAGGTTCAGAGAGGGACCTGAGGAATTTTGACTATGTTTCTGTATAGAAATTTTAGCCTAAAATATCATGGCAAAATATCATGGCTCTGTCTAAATTAGCTAATTTGAGTTAAATAAGACCACTGTGAAATTGGCACAATTACCTTTGATTCACAGATGAAGAGCTAAAGGACCAAAGAGGTTAAATGATTTGGCCAGCATCATAAAAGTAATAAATGTTGGTGGCATATTTATTTGGGTTAAATTTGAAGTTCTGAATTGTCTCCCTTCTCTTTCCCTGCCCCACACTGACATCGATTTATAAATATATGTAGAATCACCGTATACATTATCAGTCCTTTCTATGGAAGTGGACTGCATCTTCCTTAATAGGTCTTGCATTGTTGATCTGAGAATAGTACTCATATCAATTTGACTATTTGCAATAATTTCTTGAACAAAATTAATGCTGCTGGAAACAACATTCTCCTTACTCTACTCACTTCACTTTTCATTATTTCATACAAATTTATCCATTTTTCCCCCCTGAAATCAATCAGTTCATCCTTTCTTACAGTACAGTGAAGTTCTTTCACATTTATATACATCACAACTTGTTTAGCCATTTCCTAATTGATGGACATCCCCTCAATTTTCAGTTCTTTGCCACTACAAGGAATGCTGCTATAAATATTTTAGAACTATATGGGGTATTGAAACCCTAACCCAAAATGACTACTTGGAGTCCTTTCAAAGTGACAGCAAAGAGTTAAAATTTAATTCAGTTCTTGCAAGAAGCAGGGCACTCCCTAACTCTCTATGAAAGAGAGAGCAGGAAAAGCCAAATTACAGAAGCTGAAGCAGGGTTTAAAAAACCCACAAAAACTACAACCCATTCCCCCTCCTCTTTTCTGCTGACAATTACAACAATTGGTCAAACTTGATGGTCCGAAGAGAAGGGGAGAGAAGGGGAGAGAAAGGGAATATACCTAAGCTTTCCCAGGAAAGTTAGTCTTTGTTTACATCTTATACAGTTAGGGTGACATAATTTTTCTAGCAGGAGGTCCAGGTTCTCTCGCTCACCTGATTCTTGAGAAATAGAAACTGAGGCCTATGGCTTAGACTAATTTAGCACTGTTTCTGAAAAGTCAGCACTTTTGCCCCTCACAGAACATATAGGTTATTTTCCTTTTCTTCTCATCACCTTGGGAAACAGATTTAATATTGGTATTGCTGGATCAAAGAGTATACCAAATTTTATAACTCTTTGGGCTTAATTCTAGAATTCTCTGCAAAACTGATGAATCAATTCATAGTTTCACCAAAAGTATTCTTGTTGTTGATTATTAAAGATTTAGAGATTGAAGACAGAAGATTTAAGGCCACTGAAAAGGCAAAGGAATTCACTTGCTCTCTGGGATATTAAAATTGCTCAGCATTTTATTATGGCAAAATATTGTTACAAAGTACATGGATCGAAATTTGTAAGAAAAACAGTAAGCACCCTGAGGACAGGCGAGGTGAAGTCTGAGTGAGAGAGAGAGAGAGAGAGAGCACATTTTTTCATTTGATTATATATAGTTTTGCTTTCTGTTTGTTTTCATAAGGCAATGGGGTTAAGTGACTTGCCCAAGGTCACACAGCTAGGTAATTATTAAGTACCTAAGCCTGGATTTGAACTCATGTCCTCCTGACTCTAGGGCTGGGTGCTCTATCCACTGTGCCACCTAGCTGCCCCTATAGTTTTCCTTTCTTTATCAAAAATCTGCCTTTTCACATTCTTTGACCATTTATCAATTGCAGAATAAGTCATTCTTGTAGTTTTGACAAAATTCTTTACATATTAAACATATGTGATATTTTTATCCAAGAAACTGGCTATAAAAAAATTTCCCTCAATTTTTGTTTTGCTTTTCTTCTAGTCTTGGCTGCATTGGCTTTATTTTTACAAAAGTTTTTTTTAAATAAAATATAGTCAGAATTATCCATTTTTCCATCTTACAATGATCTCTGTCTTATTTATTCATAATCTTTTTCTGCTATCCACCAGTCTGAAAGGTGATGTATCCCATGTTCTAATTTTCTTATTATCTCTCCCTTTATAACTAGCCCATGTATCAATTTTGACCTTGGTAAAAATATCTTGGTAACCCAAAGTTTAAATCTTTACATTTGTCAAACATAGATAATCAATTACTCTTATGTATTGTATGTCTACTCCGTTCCACTGATTAGTCTTTCTATATCTGAGCCAGGACCAGGTAGTTTATTCTTCCAAGTTAAGTGAAGGCATTTATTTTGGGGATCATTCTCCCCAGGAGAAGGCTGGCCTCCCAAAGTCAGACAGTTCAGTACCAGGTAGTTTTGATAATTACTGCCTTATAATATAGTTTAAGATCTGCTACTGCTAAATTTCTTTTAGATGAAGGGGAAATATAACCCTGTGGGCCCCTAATTTCCTTCCCATTTTTATTTAGCACCTCAATCCCTTCACAGATGTGAATCAACTGAATAATAGGAACAAATTCAACCTCCCCATCCCACCCCTCCACATGCCCTGTTCTGTTCATCTGGTTGTATTCCTGATACCTGTCCTGTTCAGGTATTGCCATTCCTTAGCATCTACCTAACTCTTACCAATACATTCAGCATGCTAGGTTTCCTTAAAAACTTTGCCCTTCCTCTCTGCCAGGCTGCTGTTCTTGTCCCAGTTGCAAACCAGTTGTTCCTACTTTTCTCTTCTTCATGCTGTTTTCCTCTTTATGCCCATTTTGCTGTTCATGTCTCTGACTTTGATACTTATTACCTTAAACATTTGCAGTAACCAGTGAAATAAAATTTATGACCTTCCTTACTCCTCTGAGTCAAAGAGCCATGTGAATTCTTCACTAATTGATGAATGTGCAATCTTTCACAAGTTCCCAACTGACCTTCCAGAGCCTACTTTACTTCCTTTACATTTTTTCATTAATTCCTTTGATATTCTTGAACTTTTTTCTTCCAAATGAATTTTACTATTATTGTTCTAGGTCATTAAAATAGTTTTTTGATAGTTTAATTGGGATGGCATTAAATAAGTAAATTAGTATAGATAGAATTTTCATTTTTATTGCATTGGCTCTACCTACTCCTGAACAATTACTATTTCTCTAATTATTTAAACCTGACTTTATTTGTATGAAAAGTATTTTATAACTACTATATTCATGTCCTTCCTGGGTTTGTCTTGGTAAATATACTCCAAGGTATTTTATATCATTTTCAATTCTTTTAAATGCGGTACCCTTATAGTGAGATTTGAATCCAGGTCTTCCTGAGTATTTGATCAACAATGTTCACTGTGCCATAATCTTGCTAGAGTTGAGGATTGTTGTGAAATTTGCCATAATCATAAGATTCTGCATTTTATTTGATGGGCATAGAGAAAAAAATCTGTGCTGAAAACTTTGATTTGAATAAGGTTTTTGTTCAGGCAAGCAGACTAATGAATTAGATTGTAGTAGTTAAATACAAAATAGTATTTGAACTTATTTAGTTCTTGAATAAGTGTCTTTTCAATCTCAACATTAGTTAAAATAACTCATAGGTGACAAAATTATGACTTCAAATAACATATTAAACAAAAACAGTGTTAGATACCAGAAGCATTCATTGTGCTAAGTTTTGCTGTCATAGATTCTGATAAAGTCCAGGCTCAGTAACTGCATTCTGTTTATTCTACTTACTGAAGTTCTAAGTGCATGAAGACAATCTCTCACTTTTTGTTGAAGATAATAATATAGTGATTTTTAAAAAATATTACTTTCTGAGTAATACACATACAAACTGACATATATGAACAATTACTCTGACCCAAATCAGAGGTAAATGAAATTACAATAGTAACAGTTGCATAATCACCTTGGTGGGACACTGGGGTCTATATTTTCTATATTTTGTTCTCTAGAGAATGAAAGTTCTCTAACATCAGTCCAGTTCCTGGGACTCAGCAGCCTCTCACCTCAAAATCAAATGGCACTTATAAAGATGCTCAAAGTCAACCAGCCTCAGGGACTTCTTAGACTTCTTAGTTAGAAATGGTTCTAACTCTGTTCATCTCATCTTGTGTCCTGCTTATTTTCCTCTGGGTCTGTGATACAATAAAGATTCAAGTGCACTTTGAAAAGTTAAGAAATATCAGATTTCCTTTCTCTGTCTCTCTATCTCTCTCTCTGCTTCTCTGTATTTCTCCTTCTGTCTCTGTCTCTCTCTCTGTGTTTGTCTCTTTCATAATCTCCTGTTTTAAAACAGTTTATCCTTTTATCTAATATCCTTGCCCTAAAAAGGGAATCACAACCTTATTGAAAGAACAAGTGGAGCACTCTCATGAAAATATGAGGTTCATGGATCTCTGAGTCTCTTTCCCAAACAGGTTCTTGTTTGGTCCATATTATATATGTGCTTTCAGACTTCCTTTCTGAACGCTGCTGTGTGTGTGTGTGTGTGTGTGTGTGTGTGTGTGTGTGTGTGTGTGTGTATTGGGGTATGATTTTCCTAGACTTCTATTGATGTATGCTTATTAAATAATCATAATTATATTTGTATGACACCTGTGCATCTGTCTACACGGCACAATTTAGAGTACTAGACTTAAAGCCAAAAAAGACCTGAGCTCAGATCCAGTCTCAAATACTTGCTAGCTCTATGAACCTGGGCAAGTCACTTAACCTGTTTGTCTCAACTTCTTCATCTGTAAAATGGATATCATGATAATACGTGCTTCCCAGGGCTATTATGAGAATCAAATGAGATAAAAAAATTTTAGTAAGGCACTTGTCACAGTGTATGTCATGCAGAAATGCTATATAAATATTAATATTATTATTATCATCATCTTGTTTCTCTTACTAAATTGTGAACCCCTCAAAGGTGGAAATCATTTTATTTAATTTTATTCATTATTAAAGGGCTTCTTCATGTAGAGTATATATACCAAAATTTAGATAAGTTAAGTTCCTTGCTTACAGAGGTTCTTACTTATGGTAAGAACTTGCAGTTTAATAAGGTATGAGACACACAGTAATTTTAGAACCAATTATAAAAGTAAAGCCAACAGACGTCTTAAAGATAAAATCAACCTTAGTTCTGAAGGATATTAAACAAAACCTATTATAGACTTTTCTATACTGTAAAGAGAATTGATGAAGGTTTAGGGTAGGAAAATGACAGCTCAGTGTAGCTGAGAGTTCAAGTGGACTTATAGTCTTGAAGAGCTTGATTTTCTTGGACACTCACTAATTATGTGATCTTGATTAAATCACTAAGACCACTTAGTCTCACTTTCCTTATATATAAAATGAGGGCTTTGGAGTAGATAATATATATAAGGTTTTTTCTATCTCTGTAACTATGAGCCTATGAATGAATAATTTTAAACCATAAAGAAATTAAGTAAGAATGGTACATCATGGAATTCATGAAAATTTTTTTTTATAAAAGCTAATAGATTATATGCTTGAATTATAGATTGTAGATCTGAAAGGTATCTCAAGCTACCATCAGGTGCCATGATTTAAGAAGATAGATGATTATACTTATTTTACAGATGAGAAAATGAGGGTCAGAAACTTTAAGTCACCATAACTTGTAAGTGGTAAAATTAAGAAAACATTTTCTGTTTCTTAGGGCAATGTAGTTTTCTTTATAAAATACTGCCAAGGATGAATTAATTTTATTAAACATAATTTTTTTTTGCATTAGTTAATCAGTTAGGATTGATTTTTGTTTGTTTAAGGAAGAGCACTGTTATGAGAAGAACCCAGACCTTCAGTCTTCTATTTTACTATTTACCATTCCAAGCATCCTTAAAAGTTTTCTTATAAGTTCTCTGTGTTTCCTAATGGCAATAAGCACTTGCTTCATGCATTGTGTGTTAGCAAACCATTTTAGTTACCATATTGTGTTGCTGTCATCATATCCAATTTTTTATTAACCTGTTTGGGGCTTCCTTGTCAAAGATGCTGGAGTGACTTCCCTTTACCTTTTCCAGCTGTGATGAGAAACCTAGTTTCAGGGTAATTTAGTCATTTTATTAAAAAGACCAACTTGTTATTAATAAAAGGATGGTCATTTGGCTACTTTTCTTATACCAAGAAAATCATGTCATAGATCTATGGTTTATGTATCCTTCAAAGAGTTCAATAAGGGGTTGAGAATAACATCTTTCCTGGGAGAGAGAAACTGTCCCTATACTCAGACTACTCCCAGTCTAGGATGAGTTAGATAAAAGGATGTCTCTACCCAAGTTTGATTAGAACACCTGTACCTGTGATTAAATTTCTTGAAAGTTTAGATGAGGTCTGACCAAGATTGAATTAAATCAGTCTCATTATGGGTAATGTCCTTTAAGAGACTGAGCTTAAAAATCTGGACTTTGTGAGAGAGCTCTGCATCCTCCAAGATATAGGTTATTGATAATTGTTTTCTCCCAGCTCATTTTACAGATGAGGAAACTGAGACAAACAGGGATAAGTGACTTACCCAGAGTCACACAGCTAATAAGTGTTTTGAGATCAAATTTGAAATTAGATAAATGTGGATAGATTTTGGGGAAAGAAATCCCTAACTCTCTAACTCAAGAGGGTAAGAAAAGGCTTAAATTTTAATTCACTGACTACTGCAAAAATCTACAATTTACTACAAAAAGTTCACAAATTTCTACAAAAGTTCATTGCTTTCAAGTTATTAGGTTCTAAGAGGAAGCAGTAAGTTAATGAGTTTCAGTAGAAATAGTAAGAGTTAAACAAAGAAGAAAAAGCCACAAGCTGGGCTAGTGAGAACATCAAGGTCAGCTAAGAGAAAGAGTCTGAGAGGCTATTTGGGGGATCATGCTACCCTAAAGGGGGCTGCCTTCACAGGAAGACAAGTAAGTCAACTGCTGAGAAGTTGAGCAGTAAAGGAAAATATCGGAGAGGGAGAATTTAGAGGCTAACACTTCCCCAGAGTGGCTCCACCACAGGAGTAAGAGCAGTTCAAATGAGGAGTGAGCTGAATTTTTAAGGAGGAAAAAGGGAGACTTTTAAGTGGGGGCAGGTAACACACAGAGCAAGAGATGAAGTAATGAGAGGTATGTAGAAGTGGGGCAGTAAGTCAAAGACTTAATCCTTTCAAATTAATTAATGGATTGTTTTGCAGATAGGGGCTTTTGTGCCTGGGGGCTAGGAAGTACCACATCCTTGCCTGGGAAGGGCAAGCTACTTTACTAAAAGTTCACTGACCTCATTTCATAGCTTGGACAATGGGATGTGTATGTGTGTGGGGAAGAGACATGGTCAGTACCGATATACAGATTGATCACTATAAAATATATTTCTCTGAACACTATTTCCCCTATTTCACTGTGATTTTAAAGGCAAATATTTTCAGTTATTTTCTCTTATAAGACAGAACACTTGGCATTTAATAATCACTTATATTTTTAAAAGAATCTGGGAAGGGGGAGTCAACAAGGTTACATGTAGTCTGCCATAAAAAGAAAGGAAAATAATTAAAATTGTCAAGTATTGTTGTGGCAATTGTTTTAAATATTTATTTAGAGAACACTGTTCCTGGCTCTGAGCAAGTCACTTGTAAAAGATATACACATAAACACGTATGTATGCAAGATATAAGGGGACCTACCATCAAAGATTTTATAATCTAGTTGGAAAGACAACACCAGCATATATAATGTGACAGAACAATGAATGAGAATGAAGGTGTTGACTGTTAGTGCAGTGGGAAGTTCAGAGAGTTAAATGTGGAAGGGTTAGAGAAAGTGTTATGAGGGAAATTTTTTTTTTTTTTTTTTTTTTTTAGTTTTTGTAAGGCAATGGGGTTAAGTGGCTTTGCCCAAGGCCACATAGCTAGGTAATTATTAAGTGTCTGAGGTCGGATTTGAACTCAGGTACTCCTGACTCCAGGGCTGGTGCTCTATTCACTGTGCCACCTAGCTGCCAGAAGGGAAAAGTTTAACTGGACTTTGAAGGAGAAATGGGGTTTGCACAGGACTCCAGATAAGGGAGTCCACAAAAATTATAGGTGTTGAGAATGAGTTCGTGGTATAATAAGGATTATCAAGAATGTTGCTGGATTAGGGAATCAATTCATTTGCTCAGAGATATATGTATATGTATGTGTGTATATATATATATATATATATATATATATATATGATATATATATGCACAAATACACACACACACACACACACACACATATAACAGATTAAGAAACTAAAACACAGGAAGATTGAGGGATTTAACCAAGGTCACACAAGTAAGATAGCATTCAACAGGACTCAACTGCAGGTCTTCTGAATCCAAACTTAATATGCTTTCTAATAATATATCACATCAGGAAATAAGTAAAACTCTTGCTTAGAAACTAATGGCCTGATAGATCTGGGTATATTTCTAGAAATTTCTCAAATCTCTTGGTTTGTATTCTTCCACCCAGGAAACCTGAAGAAATCTTTGCATGGCACCATTTAGAAACCAACAAACCAATTGAAAGCACATCAACTCTAATATTTCCTATTTAAAAAAATTGTTGATTCCTCTTATAAACCTGTCATTTCTGGGTATTAATATTCTTTCCCTTTCTTCTAATCTACCTACAATGGGTAGGAAAGAAAAACTATGAAGAAAAATAATGGGATAGAAGATCAGTTAGGCAGTTAGGTTGTTCATTAGATAAGACCACTGGACCTAGAGTGAGAAAGATCCCAGTTCAAATGTGGCCTCAAACACTTAGTACCTATTTAATATTGGACAAGTCACTTAATCCTATTTGCTTTAATTTTCTCATTTGCAAAATTAAAAGAAAATGGGAAATCACCCCAGTGGTCTTTGCTAAGAAAGCACTAAGTAGGTCAAGAACAGTGAGATACAACTGAAAGGACCCAACAACAACAATAACATTAAAAGGGAAAACTTTAGAACCCAACAAATTGCAGGAGAAACTAGATCTAAAAGGTATGGCATCTTCTCCATGAAAGTTTTAAAGAATATACATGTACATACATGCATATATATGTATATATAAACACAAATACATACATTATATTTCTCAGTGCCAAATGTAACTTTTAGAAACACTGACCAAGTACTATGGCAGTAAGATATTTTAAACAAATGTAAAATGGTAGAAAGAATAAATACATCATTTATTTAATTATTTATTTTTAGGTTTTGCAAGTGACTTGTCCAAGGTCACACAACTAGGTGATTATTAAGTGTCTGAGGCTGAATTTGAACTCAGGTACTCCTGACTCCAGGGCCGGTGCTCTATCCACTGTGCTACCTAGTCACCCCTTAAATGCATCATTTAAAGACAAAAACACAATAAAACTAACAGTCACTTCAGGGATCACATACAAAAGACACAGACACAAATGGAGGCTTTTTAATGAAATCCTAAATTATGAGTGAATCAAAGGACATACATCAAAACAATTAATAATTATGGGAAACAAATTTATAATGATCAAATTTTCACAAGACAGTTAAGGGGAACATTATAGCCCTATAAACAAACATATGCCAACAAAATAGAAAAAGAAAGAATTAATGAACTAAATATGTATTTTAAAAATTTAGAAAACCAGCAAATAAACTTAAAATAAGGGAAGAGGAAGAGACATTTAAAAATTATAGGCGAAATAGATAACCGGAAACTAAACAAAAGGAAAAACAAAAACCAGAATGTGATAAATAAAACTAAATAATGTCTCTTTGAAAAGACTTTAGCTAATCCAGTTAAAAAAGAAGAGAGATTCTCTTTTTTGTCTCAGAAAATCAGTTTTCTCAGAAAAATAAAATCAACCAAGTAGCAGATGAAATATATGCGGAGAAAACAAATACATGCTGAGAAAACAAAGGAAATATTTAAAAAAAAATTCTCAGATTGATAGATCAAATAGAAAGTATAAATAACTCAGTCTAAGAAAAGGAAACAGAACTAGCTCTAAAGGAACTTCCAAATAAGATAGGGGTTGAGGGGGAACTCCTGGTATTCTTTCTAGAGTTTTCTCAAATCTCTTAGAAACCTGAAGAAATCTTTGCATGTCACCATTCATGGCTGTATAAATATATATGACTCCTGATAGAGTCAGAGCTGAATTTTATCAGACTTAAGGAATAGTGATAATTCATACTTTACAAAGTATTTCCAACAATTGAGAAAGGAAGCACTCTATTAGTTTTCTTTTATGAGACAAATGTTATCCTAATATCTAGGCCAGGAAAAGCACAGAACTACAGACCTATATAATTAATCACTATCCAAAATTTTTAAATAGCATCCTGTTGAACATATTATAATAACTTTTTCAAGAAATCATTCAATATGATCAAGTTTGATTTATACCAGAATAATAAAGACTATAAATCATATTTAAATTAAAAATATTCTAAACCATATGATTATTTCAATAAGAACTGAAAAAGTCTTTCACAAAGTATAACATTCATGTTAAAAAATAAACCCTATAAAACCTAGGCAAAGAGGTAGTAGATTTAATTTCATTAAAGTATTGATCTACAGCTAAAATGAAGTATCATATGCATAGGAATTAAACTAGAACTATTTCCGGTAACTATGGGAGTAAAGCAAATATAAGCACTTTTTTGCACTATTTAAAACAATTTTAGAAATGCTAGCAATAGCAGAGAGATAAGAAATAGACATTAAAGGCATTAAGAAAGGTTTTTGCAAGGCAATGGGGTTAAGTGGCTTGCCCAAGGCCACACAGAGGCTGGATTTGAACTCAGGTACTCCTGACTCCAGGGCCTGTGCTTTATCCACTGTGCAACCTAGCCACCCCAACCCAATAGCATTTTTATGCAATAAGAACAAAATCAACAGGCAATAAAAGAATTCAAAGTATCTGAGTATCATTTTCCAAATATACAGACTTATATAGATTTAATTTCACAGTAACCTTAAAGAGATAAAAAAAATAACTTAAATTCTAAATACCTGGAAGAATAATCAGTGGTCATAACTAGACTTTGACAGTGACAATACATTAAAAAATAAAATACTATTAATGTTAATTTGTGTTTTCAACATATTTTATGAAATTTGATATTATAATAATAACAAAATTCATTTGGAAAAACAAAAGATGTGGAAAATCAAGGGAAATGATAAAAAGAGGTAGAGATGAAAGGGGAATATTCCTCCCAGACCCAAACTGTACAATATTATAAAACAGCAATTATAAAAATTATCTTGTATTGATTTGAAAAGTAAAAGGTAGATCAATAGAACAGGCTAGAAAAGTGAAAATCAGAATTTAGTGTTCAATAAAGAAAAATATAAATTATTTTGTAAATAATAATAATTTATTTTTTTAAAAATAGAAGCTAGAAAGAAGTCTGGAAGCAATTCGGTTTAGGTTAACATCTTATACCACATTTAAAAATTCAATCCAAAAAGATAAATGACATTATATTAAATATTACCTCTATATAAAAATTAGAAGAGAACGAGATCATACACTTACAACTATGAGTAGGAGATTAATCTTATTCTAATAGGGATTGGAGGCAGCTACAAGAGATAAAACTAACTTTAAATACTTGAAACTGAAAAGCTTTTGCACAGACAAAATAGCTAAGATGGGAAGGGAAGCTAATCAAGAGGAAATAAAATTTTTGTATTAAATTATTTGATAAGGGCCTGTAATCTAAGATATAGAAATCACACACATATCTATGAAATCATATAGCTATGTCTATGAAATCACATAGATATAAAACTATATATGTATAACAACACATATATAATATGTGTATATATATCTATATATCTCCATTCCTCAATAGATAAGTAATCAATAGATATGAAAAGTAAAAAAAAATAAGAACAATTCTGAAATTTTACTTCACATCCAGAAAATTGGCAAAGATGACAAAAGATGGGAATGTTGGGATGATGTAGGAAGATAAGCATACTGGTATATTATTGGTGGAGTTGTAAATCAGTATAAACCTTTGGAAAGAAATTAGAAACTATGCAAACAAAATGACTAAAATGTCCATACCCTTTGACCGAGGGATTCTATTTTTAGGCTTATACCTCAAGAAGCCATTGATCAGTCCTCATAACCTCCAAAGTATTTCTGTCAGCATGAGAGGAAAGATTGGAAATATTATAGATGCCCATAATAAGGATAATTGCTAAACAAATTATTTTACATGACTGCAATGTAACATACTGGGCTGCAAGAAATGATGAATGTGATGAATGTGGAAAGGAATGGAAAAATCCATTTGAATTGATGAAGAATGAAGTAAGCAGAGATAAGAAAACAATATATACAATGATTACAGCAATGTAAACAGAAAGAACAACCACACACAAAAATCAAAATTATTTATAATATAATATAAAGCACAAGTAGAGACTGAAAGAAGAGCTATGAGACAATACTATGCACATAGGAGGTCAAAGATTGTGATATATTATACATATTTTCATACTTTTTGATATATTGCTCAATTATGTTGATATTTTTCCTTATTTTTTTCTATTTTGTCTTTAAAAATACTATTTTTTATATGGAAGTCACACTGGAGGATGTGAAGGAGATATTTTGACAAACAATGATGATGTACAGAAAAGACATAAATAAAAATGCCTTTAAGCTATGATGAACATATTAGAAAATACAGATGGTCACAATTAAATAAGGAAATATGGTAGAAGGAAATATTTCTCTTTTGTTAGTTTAGTGGTTATGAAGAAGTAAATATGATAGTCTTGGTTTGGGTATATTTCTTGTTTAGGATCACTTGTAGAACCTTCTCACTTCCAAGACTTGTGACCCCCTTCCTCTGCTTGGTTAGTTATTCTCTCTTTTAAGGACAATATTCTGTGTAGGCATTTCTTCATTCTTCAGGCTTAACTCCAGATTCTCCTGACCTTTCCATCTTTCTCCCTGATTGTACACCTTAGCTTCTTTTTATGTATTTTTTTCCCAGTAGAATATAAACTCCTTGAGAGCAGAACTGTTTTCCTTCATATGTGTGTGTGTGTGTGTGTGTGTGTGTGTATAATATATATAATATATATTTAATATATAAAACACATATGTATGTATGTATATATGTATGTATTCCCAGAGCTTGGCTTACATTTCTATCTATCTATCTATCTATCTATCTATCTATCTATCTATCTATCTATCTATCTATCTGCCTGTCTATCCATCTATCTATCTGTCCATCTATCAGACTATCTGTTTATCTATATTTCCAGGGCTTTGTACAATGTGTTACACAGATTAAATACATTTATTCTTTCCACATTGTTGGGGTTAGGAGTACAGTGCCCCGGTGATCTGGAATGCCTTTGTAAAATTTTTTGGCCCTCTCTTCAGGGGCTTATGGAAAATTATTTCAAAATTTTGCTGTAGAGAGGTTTATTGATATTGTATGTCGATTTCATGATGGTGTGCTTGCCCAGGGTCTGGATAATGGATGATGCTCTCATGCTTTCCCAATCACTGATGGTGTGACACAGGGCTGTGTCCTTCCTCCCAAGCTTTTTAATGATTGCTAAATGCCTTCCATGAGAATGAGGATGAGTATAGTATCAAGGTCAGATACTGTAGTGATGGTAATGCTTCAAACTTAAAAGGTTACAAGCTAAGACTAAAATGGAGGGAGTGTAGTGCACAATTTTTTTTTGTTTGCAGATGATTGTCCCTTGATGCAGTCTCTGAAGCTGAGATGCTTGTGCTAATAGCTATTAACACCAAGAAAACATAGATGCTATATCAACCAGCAGCACACCATCCTTATGTGGAAGCATCAGTTACAGCAAATGAAGAAGTTTTGAATACTGTGGATACACTCACTTACCTTGACAATGTACTTTCCAGGGTTGTACACATTGATAATGAAGTTGGCACACATTTTGCCAGAGCTAGTTCAGTGTTTGGGAAGCTCTGATGGAAAGAGGGGGAGAGAAATCATTGTGTTGATTTCATTGCTCTATGTCTGTGAAACCTGGTCAGTCTACCAGAGCCATGCCAGGAAAATGACTTGATTCCATTGCCTTAGGAAATTTCTAAAGATCACCTGAAAAGATAAGGTCCAGACACTGAGGTCCTTTCTCACATTAAAGTGCCAAGAATTCAAACTTTCCTGCAGAGAGAGTAACTTCAATGTACTGGCCATGTGGTTCGAATGTCAAACATATACTTGCCAAAAAGATTATTATTTTTTTGGAGAACTCACACAGGGTGGTCAGAAAAAGCAATATTAAGTACATTCTCAAAGTCTCAAAAATTTTGGAATTGATTGTGTGACATGGGAAACACTGGCACAAGATTGTCCGGCCTGACAGATCTTCATCAGAGAAGGCAGAGTTGAACTAGCTCAAGAGAAACACAAGATGCTCAAATTTAGAGAATCCAGCCCAATTGCTCAAATGGTCAGTTTTTGTCCAACCCGTGGTGAAGCATTGGGTTGGTCTGTGGTGAGCTTGGGTTAATCTGATCAGTCAGTCGGACAAACTATATGTAACTTGACTCTAGCAAAGTGATATCATTTTGGTCCTCTTCCAGAAAGAAGGGCAACAGCCAACTAAAGTCAAGGAAAAACAAAGACGGCAGTACTGAATGAATGTGAAATTTTAAAAAATGGAATGATGATAGCTTATTTGATCTAGCTTCTGAAATTCTAAAATTTCAATTAAAAGGCATCTTTTTGAGGTATTTTAAGACCCAGATGAGCACAATAGGCAGGGAGATTTCAATTTACACACATATGCACATGATATATACATAGATGTACATAGATGTACACACACTCACATAGATATATATAAAACTGTGCCTTTGTGGAGTATAATAAATGTGTTCCAGAAAATTTATGAATAAATGAATTTTTGGAACTTGAATGCTAATTACTATTTGAATGGAATCAACTTTTTTTTTTTGCAATATGACTAAACATTCAGGGATTTATAGCTTTGGACCTCAGAGTATTTATATCTCAAGTTTTCTTTGTGTGTGTGTCTGTCTGTGTCTGTGTCTGTCTGTGTCTATATGTGCCTATGTGTGTCTGTGTGTGACACAACTATTTAACAAAAACATTGGCTGTCAGTAGGGGTCCTGATGGCAAAGAGAATAGAACTGGGAAAACTGCCCATTCTGAAGAGTCAGTCCCCTGAGGAGGACCCTGGAGGGAAGTTTAGACTTAGAGCTAGTTATCATAAGGGTTAGGACAGTTCTTGATTCCCAGGGGAACTCTATCCCCTAGAAACTTGTCTTGGAGATATGTAGAAATCTATTATGTATTCATGTGTTGAGTGCAATGGGGTGAAGTTCAGAAAAACAGAATAAATACCAACAGGTTAAAAAAGCAGTTGTATTCAAGGCCACATGAGAGTCAGTGAAGCATGGGGAGAAGTTGAGGAACTGAGAAGGGCTTTACACAAATGGTCACTTGATTAATGTCTTCGGCATGAGTTGTCTGGAACATGCCCTCTTGTGGCAATATAGAATCTTTGCAGTCTTTTCTAAAGCCCTAAAGACAAGGATTGAACAAATTAGGGAGCTGAATCTAGGAACAGAGCTAATATTAGTTATTAAATCTGACTCATATTCATCCAAAATTGGAGTGAAGGAAAATATTTGTCTCAGCTGAGAAGGAAAGTGAAGCAAATGAAATGAAATCTGAATCCAAGATTTCTGTAAGCCCCACTCAACATTCACAAAATAGAAAAATGGGGGGATCATTTGACTATCTTAGGCCAAAAAAATTATTCATATGAAGCATCAAGAAAATGAAAAAATAAAATAACTTGATTCAGATAAATAGTTGCTTTGCTTTTTCATTACATTTTAATAGTATTAATTTGATCTACTATATAATAAAACTTTGGATAGTTATTCAATAGTTTAGCAGAAAGGTGTCTATGCATAGTTTATAGGTTTACATGTAAACTAAGTCTACAAGGCAAGTTGACAAGTATTTACTAAGCACCTACCATTAGGTAGAGACATTAAATGCTGGAATACAGATATAGGCAAAAGAAAAAGATAATCTCTATTTTCAAGTAGCTTGTAGTCTAATGTGAGAAGATACCTCAAAACTAGAAACTGAAGAGTAAGACAATGGAGAAAGGATCTTTAATGTTGCATAAAGGAAGCTCCAGAGAATCAGAAAAAGAGGTGAAAGAGGAATGAAGACATGACTAATCTGGATACTTTCCTCAAAGTAGAGGTTCTGAAAACAACCAATCAACAGAAGAAAAGATGAAGGGGTAAAGTGAACTTCTTGGAGAGGGAGGCTGCTATGGCATGGTAGAGAAAGTCTGAAAATCACGTGTGGAGCCTTGAAAGGAATGAAGGAAGACAAGGTTCACCAGGATATTTCCCTTAAAATGAAAGTTCAGGATATATATGATAAGCCCTAAATAATACAACATGGGACAATTTGTTTTCTGATTACTGATCCACTAGGCCTTTTTCCATTAGGTCAATATTTCAATTTATTAGACAGTTGATACAATCTGTGAGATAATTTAGAATTTTTCTTTTAGGAAAAAGTCTTATTTTTTCTGCATGAAACTATAGTGGGAAGGAAAAAATATTTGCAAAGAAGAATATTAGAAAGATAAAGAGGTGAACCTCATAAGGAGTTTATAATCAATTCTTCCAAGTCCAAAGGGACTTATTGTTAAATTTTTGTAAGACTACATGGGTGTTTTACCCTTGGAATTGAATGTTTTGTAACATTCACAGCAAATCAATAATGTTATTTTTATGCAAAATGTTAATAAGCTCAATTTATAATATGTCATTTAAACTTTATTTGCAAAAGTCAGTGCAGTTATGAGTGAGATGAGAGTTGGACTGAGTCACCCATAGAGACAATGGGTCCAGAAGAAAACAGAAGGTAACATGACTTGTTTATCACAATGAAAGTGTCAGTACTAATTTGACCCCTTGCATCTGAGGGTAATCTGACTACTCATCCTTCCTGAACTTCATCCACCTCTGAAGGACCATCAGTTGTTGACAGTTACCTAATAATATTAGTATTTCCCATGTGTTTTCACAGTTAAAGGCAAGATGGGAATTAAAGGAATCACATCACTATGGCTCATCAGTATCTCAAATTCATCATGTGCTCATATGTAGATAAGACACAATCTTTCTGAACCTCAGTTTTTTCATTTATAAAATGAGGGGTTTGGACTGTCAAATAGATTGGCTGGAGTCATACAACACTTTCAAATATAACAGAAATCAGATTAAAATGACTTAGGAAATATTTAACAAAATAAATAAAAATACAATGACATAGACAACATTTTGAATCAGTCAATATACAACCCAGAAGGATCCTTATTTAAGGATACATAGCATTTGTTTCTATTTGTGTTTGACAATGCTAGATTGAATGATCTTTGCTAAGTCTTAATAACGTGATTGTCTTCCATGCCCCATGGATCCTATGTCCCAAGAATCCTATGTCAGAAATAAAATGCATCATTTTTCTTATTCAACCCATCACTTTTCCTAAACACCTGTATTTCTGTTATATACTTCATTCTCCTAGTGTTCCAGATCCATAACCTTGGAGACATGCTTGATTCTTCCCTTTCCTTCACCTCCATATCCAAATAGTTTCTGTATCTTGTTGATGATCTCTCCATATTGCCCCTTTTATCTGTCTCCTTCTCTCCATTGACACTGAGGGTAATCCTTTTACTATGGTAGTGATAGGGAAAGCAAGAAGGAGAAGAATTGGACCTGGGATTTCATTGAGAACTCCTGAGTGAGAGAATTCTATCAAAGTAGGTCAGCATCTTCTCTTGCAATTTAGAATATTAGAGTATTGGATAAAGTAGGAGTGGGGAATCTTTTTTTTCTACCATCATTTTTGGGCTATATTTGGTCAAACATTTCATTATTTCATCCCTAAAAAAACTCCTAGATTTATTGAATTTCAAGTCCCTGCCAGAAGTTGCCTTGGCAATGTCAGACTAATATGGCTCAAGGACTGAAGATTCCTGGTTCCTAGGCTAAAGCATTGAGGAGTTGAGTGACTTAGGCTCACACGAAATCAGAATAAACAAAAATTTAATAATTACCACTATATACTAAACACTGTGCTAAACTCTGAGAATACAAAGAAAGGCATAAAATAGTCGTTGAACTTAAGGAGCTTACAATCTAATGGGGAAGACTATACTAGGGAGAGGAATGAAGACTTCAGTCAGGGTGGGAAATTATCTGTGGAGGTACAAAATACAGATTGAATTATCTCATAGAATCACAAGTTCATGAAATCCAGGAGAGTAGCTGAGTGAGAAATGATGAAAGGGCATTTCTAGAGTTCCCTCCTTAAAGGTGGAAGAGCTAAGGGAAGTTCTTCAAATTCTACCAGCAGAAGCAGGGAGGGGCAAAGGGGCAAAGGGTACTGAAGAGGTGAAAGTTCCAAATTGATTTCATCTTGAAGAATGATGAGCTTCTGTAGAAAATGAAATTCAGGAGAGTAGTTGGATGGGGAATGTTGATATGTTGGCAGTATCTGTCAAAGGTAGGACATGAACTTGTATCTTGGAGGGCACCTCTCTAGCTTCTGTTTATGCTATATGTCATGGACAATTGTAATAGTTTTCTTTTCTTTTTTTAGGTTTTTGCAAGGCAAATGGGGTTAAGTGGCTTGCCCAAGGCCACACAGCTAGGTCATTATTAAGTGTCTGAGACCGGATTTGAACCCAGGTACTCCTGACTCTGAGGCTGGTGCTTTATCCACTATGCTACCTAGCCGCCCCGTAATAGTTTTCTAATTGGTCTCCAGGTCTCTAATTTTTCCCCAGTGTCCACTCTGTCCTTAAAAAACTTACCAAAATAATTCTCCAAAGGTCATATCATATTCCTGTTAATAAACCTTGACCCAGTATTAAAATATATACTTTTAAGATTAACATCAAAGATTCTCCATAACATCACTGCAATTTATGTTTTCCTTCCTATTTTGTTTGGCCCTCTTTATGGAGTCTAAATTTCAGTCAATAAAATTTGTCATCAAGGAATTGTAAGATAAGAAAATGGGTTGCTCCTGTGGTAAGATTAACATGAAATAGAAAATTTCACACAGTGGTAGGTTCTTTTCCCTCAGTTTCTGGGTAATATGCTCAGTGTACTCAAATAGAGTTTAATAATGGTTTGCAAATATATGAAGGACTATAATTCTGAAGATGTTAAGCAATGTGTAAACTTTTACCAGTGACAAATAAATGTACCATGCACTAAACAACAAAACAATGGTTTTATTTTCATGTAAATTTTAAAAATCCTAATTATATTCTCTTTATTAAAGGAATTTAAAATAAGGAAGAGATATCTATAGCATATGGATGAAGGTTGGCAGAATAATAGGGTGTCTTATGATTGTGATTTATTTGAAAATAGCAATTGAGAAAATATGTGATTCTATAAATAATAAAATTCAGGAGCTACTCTAAAAGTAATGGGGTGGGGTGGCTAGGTGGTGCAGTGGATAGAGCACCAGCCCTGGAGTCAGGAGTACCTGAGTTCAAATCTGGCCTCAGACATTTAATAATGGCCTAGCTGTGTGGCCTTGGGCAAGCCACTTAACCCCATTGCCTTGCAAAAACAAACAAAAAAAAAGTCATGGGGTCCCAGAAAAATATCCCCAAATGAGATAAAAGGTAACTATATAAACATTCAAAACATGAAACAGGATTATTCAGTTGATTAAGTTTTAAATATTTCAAACATAGAGATAGCACTGAAGAAAAATAGATCTTCCTGAAACATGGTGTTAGGAAATCATCTGTGCTTCAGTGTCTTCTCTTTAGGTATGGGTGAAAAGTTCAGTGATTCATTGAGGTACCCTCACAGGCATTTCCACAGACAAGGTTGGTTCTTCATTTGAATCCTTTTTCTCTTCTATTTTAAAAATAAATTTTATATATATATATATATCATTTTTTTACCACTTTTCTCTTTAAATTGTGAGTTCCAAATCTGTCATCCCTCCCCTACCCACTGAGAAGGCAAGCAAAATGAAACTAATTATATATGTGAAATCATGCAAAACTATAGAAAATATGTCCTTATTAGCCATATTGCAAAAAAAAAAAAAGAAATCAAGAAACATACTAACTTGCAAGTAGAGTTCAATTGTGTGTGTGGTCACATAGAGAGAAATGTGTATATTTATCAGTATGTCATGTCTATATGTATTCATATACACATATTTACACATATACCATGCTCACACAGAAATTTCTCTGTGTGTCAAATACCCCATAAAATATGTATAAGCATATACATATAAAGAGATACCGAAAAATGGAAAGGGAGAGGACTGATTTGTGCAATGGGTGGAGCACTAGATCTGTGGTTAGAAAGACTTGAGCTCAAATTCTGCCTCAAATACTTTGTCTCCTTGGGCAAGTCACTTAACTAATTGTTTCTGTTTTCTCATCTGTAAATAGCTTCTACCCCTCAGTGTTATTGCAGAGTTGGGGTGTAGAGTACCTTAAGAGAAGATTACTACCTTTGATTCCCCCTGAGTCACCTAACTTTCATCTGTGGTTCCAAGAACTGTAGCATGCACAGCAGTCATAGCCCAGAAAACCATTTCAACAGATGTGCTTAATCAGGTTGAGTGTTAACTGAGAGGAAATCAAAGTCATTGGTGAATTGGGGTAGTTTACCCCAAGCATATGAAGACTTTCCCCAAATAGAATGAAAAGATGAGAATAATTTCTTCCAATGGCCCGAAGCAGCAGAACCAGTCACTGTGGAGCTCTTAGAGCTTGGTTAAACATCTAAGATGCCAAAGTCATCCACTGCATCTGAAGTCATCACTAGTTGTTATGACTCTGTCTTGCCACAGGATTGTGACTCGGGAAGAGAGAATGAGACCAACAACTTAGTGCAACTACGTCTCATTTAAATCCAGTTTATCCGTGAATCATGCATCTCAAAGTCCTGTGGCAGCAGGCAAGTGACAAAGGTGTGGATACACTGGAAGCTGTAGTCACAACCCTGCAAACAGGTGGCCCAGGGCATGTGATTGTCTTCTTATTGGAAGCAGCAGTGGGATTCAGTAGCCTCCAGGGAGTCTGAACCCCTTTTTAAGGATCATACTACTCACTTCCTGGTGTGAGGAAGGGGGGCTAGAAAAGGTGCCCCCAAATTGTCTGCTTACCTGGTCTGATTATCAGGAAGGGGGGGGATCCCACCCTGCAGTTGAAACACAAAACAATGTACAAAAACTTTTGCAAAGAAGATTTCACTCACTATCAGTATGTGGAATGTGTATACACTCATAGACAATACAAGATCCAACAGATGTGAAAGACAAACAGTTCTTTTTGCAAGAAATATCAGTAGGTATCACATCCAAATAGTCCTTGGTGAAACAAGGCTGGCAAATGAAGGTCAGCTTACTGAAGTCAGAACTGGATATACATTTTTCTGCAGTGACTATAGTGAAGAGGAGCACCAAGAAACTTGGAGTAGGTTTTGCACTCAAAACTAATCTAGTTAACACTTCCAAAAGAAGTGAAAGACAGGCTAGCGACAATGAGATCACCACTTGCAGGAAAATGCCATGCCACCATAATCAGTGCCTATGTATCCACCATGATGAACTCTGATGAAGTCAAAGAAAAATTTTATGAAGACCTGGAGACCCTTTTCATCAATGTAACAAAAGAGGACAAGTTTATGATTCTGGGTGATTTTAACTCTAGAGAAGACTCAGATTACCAGAGATGGCAGGGAGTCCTTGGGAGGAATGCAGTTGAAACAGCAACAGTAATGGTCACTTATTACTGAAAACTTGTGCATCTCATGACCTTTCCATCACAAACACGGTCTTCCATTTATCTAACCACAATAAAATTTCATGGATGCACCCTTGCAGCAAACATTGGTATTTAATAGATTATGTGATTGCAATGAGAAGAGACAGATGGAATATGAGAAAGCAATGTCTGACACAGAGTGCTGGACAGACTCATCCTTTCCAAACTAAATATTCAGATTCAACCTAAGTGGCAGCCCCAAGGAAAAATGACTACCAGGAGAATTAATGTCAAGATATTACAGTGCTTCTCTGAGTTTGTTGGAGGGAAAGTTGAGCCAACACACAGTTGGCAACAGTGGGGCAGAAAAGAACTGGCCAGCTTTCGGAGATCTGGTATATAGCACTGCATTTGCTCATCTGGGTCAGAACCCTCACAAACATTAAGATTAGTTTGATGAAAATGATGGGGGAAATATAGCAGTCAATAAATGAATAACAAGAGCTTCACAGGGTTTATCAGCAGGATACTTCATCCATTTCTAAGAAGGCAGCACTTAGTTCCATCAAAAGTAAAGTACAAGTGAAGATTAGAGAGATGTAGGATTCTCAGCTCAGTAAGAAAGCAGATAAAAATCAGTTTTATGCAGATAACAATAATAATCCAAAGTGCTTCTATAATATCTTGAAAACTATTTATGGCCCAAAGTTTTGTGGTGCATCTCCACTACTCAGTGCTGATGGAGCCATATCGATTAGTGATAGGGAAATGATCCTAGAGACATGGATTGAACACTTTCATAGAATTCTTGACAGACCATCATAAATTAATGCTGAAGACATTGACTATTTACTTCAAGTTGAAGTCAATCTGTCCCTAGCTGAAGTTCCAACTGAAGAAGAGGTTTTGAATGTCATTAGGCTTCTTTCACGTGGCAAAGAACTTGGTGCTGTTTCTATTTCAGCTGAGATTTTAAGGGTGGGGGCTCATTGCTCATCTAAAAGCTGACCAAAATTTTCCAGGTTATATGACAAGAGGAGGTTATCCCCCAGGAATTCAAGGATGCCTCCATTGTCCATCTCTATAGAGGTAGAGGGAATAAATTGTCCTGTGGCAATCATAGGGCTATTTCTCCCTTAGTCACTACTGGCAAGATTCTTGCAGAATGCTCCTTAGGTTGATCCTTCACCTGGAAGATGATCATCTACCTGAAAACCAGCATGGCTTTAGAAAGGACCAAGGAACAGTTGATATAGTGTTTGCTGCCTGACAACAAAATGAGAAATGCCAAGGAGCAGAATAGAGGTCTGCATACAATGTTGTACATCTGATCAAGATCTTGGATACACAGTTGCAAGGTCTTATGAAAAATTATCTCAAAATTTGTTGCCTAGAGAAGTTCATCAATATTGTATTTTGGTTTCAAGATGACATGCATGCCTAGGTTCTCGACAATGGGTGATGCTACTGTGCTTCGCTAGTCACTAATACAGTGAATGAAACAAGATTGGATGAGCTCCCAGGTTTTTTTTAGATTGCTGTTTTCAACAATGCCTTCAATGAGGACAAGCAAGTCATCAAGGTCAGCTATGGCACTTTTGCTAAATTCTTCAAGTTCAAAAGGCCACAAGCCTAGATTAAAGTGGAGGGAATGTTGGTTCATGATATTTATTTTGCAGCTGATTGTGCAGCCAATGCAGCCTCTGAAGCATCAATTTGGATCAATTCTCTGCTGCTTGTGCTAATTTTGGCCAAGCAATTAGCGCCAAGAAAACACCAGTGTTCCATCAACCAGTGCCTCTCCCTCCTTATGTGGAATCATTGATTACAGCAAAGGAAAAGTTTTTAAATACTATGACTAAGTTCACTTACCTTGGAAGTGTGCATCCTAAGGATGTACCTATTGATAATAAGGTTGACATACTTATTGACAGAACTAACTCAGGTTTGGTAGGCTTTGAAAGAAAATGTGAAAGAGATGAGATAGATTTACTACAAAACTTGTTCTATTGACATTATTTGCCTGAGAAACCTGGACAATTTGCCAGTACCCTGATGGGAAACTGAATTGCTTCCATTTGAATTGTCTTGGGCAGGGGAGGGAGATCCAAGATAACAGAGAGAAGACAGAAATTTCTCCAAGCTCTTTCCAGTTGCCTTCAGTTAAATCAAGTCTCTTGAGTGACAGAACCACAGCCTGATAGAGTAAAAGAATTTCCAGCTTAAGATATCTTAAAGAAGGATTTCAAGAAAGGTCTCTCTCACTTGGGTAAAAAAGGGGAGTACAGCTCAGTGCAGGCTGAGTGTGGGCATGTCAGCTGGTGGCTCTTAGCTATCCTGCAGATCAGCAACCTAGGAGCCATGGTCCTGACTCAGCAGGCCAGTAACACAACAGATCATCTGTGAGGCCTCCAGCACCAACAGAGAGGCAAACTTCCAGCCTCATGAGCCTGGCACAACAGGCACTATAAGGCCTGCCCCCCCCCCCCCAGTTCAGTGGACAAGTAGCCAGCATCTGAGACCCCAGCATGGAAAGCCAGATCCCTGACATCTAGCACAAGATACTTGGGACAGTGTTTCCTGAGCCTGAGGAGCTAGGTTTTAATTTTTAAAAAAAGAGCAAAAAGTCAAACAGAGCCCTCACCATAGAAAATTACTATGGTAACAGGAAAAATAAAAGCACTAATTCAGAAGAAGATATTGGCAAAATGCCTATTCAAATGGGGATACAAATGGTCTCAGGTTTGAAAAGTCCTCATGGAAGAATTCAAAATGGATTTTTAAACTCAAGTAAGAGAGATAGAAGAAAAATTAGAAGAGAAATCAGAGTTATGTAGGAGAATTATGAAAAAATAGTCAACAACTTAGAAAAGGAAGTACAAAAATTGACTGAAGAAAATAAATCCTTCAAAAATTAAAAAATTAAATTGGCCAAATGGAAAAAAATTCAGTGGGGAAAAATAACTCCTTTAAAAGTAAAATTAGTAAAAATGGAAAAAGAGTTACAAAAGCTAACTGAAGAAAATAAACCCTTAAAAATTAAAATTGGGCGGGCAGAAGCTAATGACTCTTTGAGACACCAAGAATCAAACAAAATCAAAAGAATGAAAAAAATAATCTTTCAGGGGAAAAGATGTATATTCAATGAAATAGGGGACTTTCAAACTTTCCTTGTAAAAAGACCAGAATTGAACAGAAAATTTGATATTCAAATACTAGCCTCAAGAGATGTATTAAAAAGTTAAGAGAAAATTAAAAAAAACTATTTTATTTAATAAGAGTAAACTGTTTAAATCTCTACACAGTTACTCTTGAGATTTATATCTTTCAGGGAAATTAGGAGTATGTGTGATGTGATGATATAAAAAAAACATGAAAAAAGGCATTGTATTGGGAAAGGATGAATGGGGGAAGCAGAATAGAGTAAATTACCTAACAGAAAAGGGAAAAAAAAGGACTTATTAGAGGGGAAAGAAGGGAGTGGGTGAACATTGCTTGAATCTTACTCTCATTGGATTTGACTCAAGGAAGGAATAACATACACATTCAGTTCGGTTATCCTGTAGTGAATGAGGAGGGGGAAAGAGGAAAGAAAAGGGGAAAAGGAGCTGATAGAAGAGAGGGCAAAAGAGAGGCACAATAGGAGGAGAAAGAGAAAGAAAAGTAGGGGACTGATAGAAAGGAGGGCAGATTGAAGGAGGTGGTAGTTAGAAACAAAACCTGATGAGGAGAGGGGTGTCTAGGTAGTGCAGTGGATAGAGCACTGTCCCTTGAATCAGGAGTATCTGAGTTCAAATCCAGCCTCAGACACTTAATAATTACCCAGCTGTGTGGCCTTGGGCAAGCCACTTAACCCCACTGCCTTGCAACCCCCTCCCCCCAAAAAAGCTAAAAAAAAACCTGATGAGGAGGAATAAGGTTAAAAAGAGAGAGAAGTATAAACAGAGGGTAAAATAGGATGGAGGGAAATACAGAGTTAGTCATCATAACTGTGAATATGATGGAATGAATTCTACCACAACAGATGTGGATAGCAGAGTGGATTAAAAACTAGACTCCTACAACATGTGGTTTGCAACAAACATATCTGAAGCAGAGAAATACTTACAGAATAAAGATAAAATGGTGGAGCAGAATATATTAGACTTCAGTTGAAGTAAAAAAAAAACAGAGGCAATAACGTTGATCTCAGAGAAGCAAATGCAAAAATGATCTAATTAAAAGAGACAAGGAAGGAAACTACCTCTTGCCAAAATATACCATAGATAATGAGGTAATAGCAGTAATATATATATATATATATATATATATATATATATATATATATATATATATATATATATATATGCACCAAGTGGCATAGCCATATGGAAGACACTGGCACAGCATGGTATCCCTCATCAGAGAAGGTGCTGTGTTCTATGGGCAAAATAAAATTGGAATAGCTCAAAAGAAATGTGAAATGTGGAGATTTAGAGAATCCACCCCAAATGTTCACCTGGTCTATTTGTGCCTGACCTGCAGTAGAGTATTTTGAACTCATATTGGTCTGATCTGCCACAGTTGGATACACTATAATTTGACTTTACCATAGGGATGTCATTTTGATCCTCTTTGAAAATGAGGGATGCTAACCAATCAATTGGTCAACCATTGCAAAGCTAAAATGAGATAATATTTATAAAAGTGTTTTTGCAAGCTTTAAAGTGTTAAATAGAAATGCAGTTATGACATTGCCATGGCTTAGTCATGAGCATGATATATTCCTACAGTTATTTAAGTCATTCTTTATTTCTTTAAGGATCATTTTTTAAAAAAATTAAATCTGTCTAATGTTTTATGTGCTTTGGTGGATTTTACATAGCTTATAATTATTTGGAATAGGATTTCCCTTTCTAGTATTACTTCTTGGATTTTGTCATAATATAAATGCTGTTGATTTTTGTAGGGTTTATTTTGAATCTACTACGATCTTTGCTGATTCCCTAGGATTTTCTAGGTAACCCTTAGTTTCATTTGCAAATAAAGATAATTATATATATTCTTCACCTCTCTTTATATCTTTAGTTTCCTTCTTATCTTCTTGCTTTCATACTTTATCCATTAATAGGAGGAAGAATGAACTTTCTCATTTGCCTTTTTGTTATGATAATAGATATCTTACTTTATTTTGTTGAATTGTTATTGTGTATGTTGATGAATTTTGAAAAATAGATGTAGGCATTGTATTTTTAGATATCTTGTAGCTTTTCTGTTGTATTCAATTATCTAACCACAATCACTGTAATGATGAAAATGTTTTATGTTTTAGGAAATATCAACTGAAAAAAGTCAAAATATCTATGGGAGATATTGTACAAAAATTACCAGGATGAGAAATCATATATGGCTTGTTTAGCTACATGGATGGAAGCCTGTACTCTCATGTGTAGGTATAGGCTTGCCTTGCAGACAACTGTATAAAAATGTGGAGTTCTGTTTCTTTCAAGAGAGAAAAACTGATCATGTGTCTAGAAAATAAAAGCACTCAGGAATAAAACAGCTAGATTAGACTAGAAAATGAGAAGGAAGTTGGGAGGGAGCACGGAGAGACAGACAGAGTTAGAGAGAGGAAATTGGAAAGGGGTTCAATTTCCAAAATGGTTAGACCAATCATAACTCTGGCAATAACGTATAAGTGTGTCTGTCTTCCCTGTTGTTTCAGGTTTAGAAAGGAGAGTAGAATATAGATTATCCTGGATATTAGGATTATCCATTAGGATTATGGATAAAGAGAAAACTGACCTCAGCAAAAAGTGCAAAAATATCTAGACCAAAAGAAACAAAAAAGAATAGTCTTGTGGTGCTATCTCTCTTTCTCTGCTTCTGCCTGTCTTTCTTCTCCCTAATCTCACTAACCAAAATACCATAGTTTTATATGGAGCACAGCCGATCTGAGAATTGAATGCTTGTATGGTGATTTGTTATATGGATACAGAAGAGAAGAGTTGATGATATTTGGGGTTTGTAGCTACACGAAGAATCACCCCAATATTGTGGTGGCAGCTAAGAAAAGGAACTAGCAGCTGGCCAACTGCTCTACAGCTACATGTGGGGAATGAATCAGAGCATTATTTAGTAAAGGTTTTCTTTCAGGACATTTTGGCTTTTGAGGACTTTATGGGTGAGTATCATAATCTTCCAAAGTAGTTAACCAGTCCTGGCTTGAGGCCCAGGCATTCTAGCATAAAGCAGCTAACTTTCCACCTGCTAGGTCCTTTATCTTCTCTCTGTGACTAACAAAAACTGAGTTATCTTTAGAACATTAAACCTCATTAAATACCTTTCAGGACTGACTCAGTATCATTCAGCTTGGGAAAAAAACAAACCTTCCCTATCCTGTATTTTTTCTGTAATTCCCAGGAGCCAAACTGGGCAGAGGCACAGCCTAAAATTATCTCAGGCTAAGTTGGTCTGGGTTAGGTTTTTACACTAAATTTCAAGCCACAGTGAATCTATGTCATTTCTTACCCAGTAGATAAGAATATTCTTTTTTAAATTTTCATTTACTTTGTCATTTTTTTGATGGTTACCATGAGAACATTATGGATAACAAGGACTTCTTTCTAGTTACCAAGCGTACCAAGAACAAGAAAATATATAATATACACACCTAAGAAAGGTAATGTATTATGAAGAGTTAGAGATCTGGTTTGGAGCCAGGAAGACATTTATTCAAGTCTTACTTCTCATAACTACTTGTTGCATGACCTTGGACAAGTGATTTAATCTTCTTGTGTTCTAGGCAAATTACAGAGAAGGTTTCCTCATCCCCAAATTCCCTATATCAATTAAATCTCAGGTTTAATCTCTATTTTTATACAAATGTTATTTTCATTATTCCATTAAATTAATTCCCTCACTGAGTTATTTTACTTTGTACAGATCCTTTTCCTTAAATCACACTTTAGCACATATATTTTATATTAACAAATGTATACATGCTTATTAGAACTTATATTTTCAATATAGCAATAAACATAGTTTTCTTATGATGATATATAAGATTCAACTTGGTCAACAAGTCCATTCTTAGAATCTAAAAATTAGGGGTGGGTTTAAAAGAGAGGCATCTAGAATGCCTGGTTTTTTTTTGGTTTAGATTTGAGTTTTCAGGGAAGTCCTTGTATTGAATATAATCATTGCAATGAGATAATCTTGTTTCATATTTCAAAATTCTGTCCTTCATTTCAATAGGACTATTCTCTTTCTATCATTTCACACACACACACACACACACACACACACACACACACACCATTTTTATCCCCTATATTTCCATTTAATGCTTCTTATACTTCAATCATGCAACTTTCTTTGATTTCTCCAGGCTAAACTCAGAACTTCCCTTACACTTAGAGTCAGTACATTATGATTTAACTATTATTCATTCTCTTATTGTTTCTTTTAGGTTGGCTTTATTTCTTTGTAACTAGACTATAAGCCACATAAGAGCAGGGCCAGTGTTTTGAACTCTTCAATGTACCTTACAGTACTCACCCCTGTAAGTACTCTGATTGGTTGACAGTGTTTTTGAATGCCAAACATATGTTTGTCATATGGAGAACTCATACAGTTTGAGTGCTCACACGGTGGTCAGAAAAAGTAATCCAAAGACACTCTCAATGTCTCTCTTAAGAAGTTTTGAATGATTGTGAGGCATGAGGAAACATCAGCCCAGGACTGCTCATCTTGGCATGCCCCCATCAGAGAAAGTACTGGGCACTATGAGCAAGGCAGAATTGAAGAAGCTCAAATGAAATGCATAAATTTAGAGAATTCATCCTTAATGTTCACCTGACCTGTTCTAGTTGGTCTGATCAGCTACAGTCAGAGACAATGTAACTTGGATCTAATATAGTGATGTCATTTGAGTTCGCTTCAAGAACAAAGGACAACTGTGCTTGATATACACAATATGATTAGCTGATTAATTGATTGGTTATATTATGGTATTACATTTCTATCCCTTTTTAAAAGTTAACATGTTTTTAAGCAGCAAAAATGTACCTTTGCTTCCTCTCCCTTCCCAATTCCCTCCAAATAAAAACCAAAACAAAACTTGTTACAAACATATATATATATATAAATATATATGTATATATACATATATATATGTAGATAGATATGTAGTCAAGCAAAATAAATTTCTGCATTGTTCATGTTCAAAAAATGTCTCAGTTTGTACCCTGAGTTCATCACCTCTTCCTCAGAAAGTCACTAGCATATTTCAAAGTTCTCTAGAATCATAGGTATTAATTGTATTGTTGAGTTCCTAAGTCTTTCAAAGTTAGTCTTTATAATATTGTTGCAATTGAATGCTCTCTGGGTTCTATTCACTTCACTCAGTATCAGTGTTAATACATTTTTTTTCAGTTTTTTTCAGCTTAGAAGCCTTCAATTTCCTTTAAGATCCATCCCTTCCCCTGCTCCCATACTGTGTAAGATTATCAGTTTTGTTGACTAAGTCATTTGACTGTAAAATTATAATCTTTTGCCTTCTAAAATAGTGTATTCTAAGATCTTCATTCCTTTATAAAAAAATATGAACCTGATGGTGGATCTTTAGAAGTAATTTTTTTTTCTTTCTGTATGCTTTCAGTATTTTTGATTGATCTGGAAGACTTGGATTTTAGCTAAAATGTTCCTGGGAGTTTTCATTTTGGGATTTGTTTCAAGGGACGATTGGTGGATTCTTTCTATTTCTACTTTGTCCTCTACTTCTAAATTATCTGGGAAGTTTTCTTTTTAAGATCAGCTTGAAATTTGGTGAAATATCTTGAAAAAACTTTTGGGCCATGGCTTTTAGATAGTCCAATCATTCTCAATAGTTTTTTGCTTTTATTTATTTTCTGTGTCAATTGCTTTGAAATGAGATAATCTGCATTTTATTCAATTTTTTGCCTAAATATTTTTAGTTGTCTGAGGATTACATTCTATTTAATTCATTACAATTTTCAGGGAATTTGTTGATTGACAACGTTCTGTACCTCTTATATTAATTTAATTTTCTTCCTAATTTTTCTTCAGTTCTTTCCCAATGTTTCTCTCTAATGCTCACATTAAATTATTTTAAAATTATTCCTTTATTTCTTTCAGGAATTCAATTCAAATTTGTTTCCACAGTGTCTGTATTTGATGGTTTGCTTGTAGATATTTTGGAATCATTTTATTCTTCTGAGTTTGTATCTTGAGTATCCCTGTTGTTATAATAACTTTTTATGGTGCAATTTTTTTGTTTTATTTATTTATTTTTCTAGCTTTCATTCTGATTTTGGACTTTATATTAAGAACAGACATTTTGCACTTCTGGAGGGAAGTTCTCTATATTTGTGTTATTTGCTTGCATGGTGTAACCTTTTTTTTCTCTTTTGTTCTGAACCAGACTTGTAACCATAGCCATGCAATATTTGAGGAGGCAGATTGCTAAAACTCTAGTATCATGAGCCTCTTGGAGATAGGTGAAGGAAAGAGCAAATGATAAATGACAGTACTTTTTCTTTTCTTAAAATGGAAACTGAAGTCTGCCTTAGAGATAGATAGTCCAACTTCCAAAGGTATCTGTTCATGCCATCCACTAACTGCACCTACATATTTTAGACTGACCAAATGGACCAATATTTCTTATATGGCCTTATCTTATACTCAGGATCATAAGATGAAAATATTTGGTTAATTTTATGCTATTTCAGTCTTAGTTTTAGTGGAGAAAACAAATATTCTTTTAAAGTTTATTTACTTAAGCTACCATTTCTCTACTCTGATGCTTCATGGTGGTTGAAGCTAGGTTCTTGAAGGCCATGATAGTAACTAGGTGGCAGTGTAGAAAGAGAGCTGGATTGGGAATCAGAAAGACTTTTTCCTGAATTCAAATGTGGCCTTATACCCTAGCAGTGTGACTCTGGGCAAGTCATTTAATCCTGTTTACCCCAGTATCCTCAACTATAAAATGACCTGGAGAAGAAAATGGCAAATTACTCTGGGATCACTGCCAAGAAAACCTAAATGGGCTCATGAAGAGTTGGCCATGAATGAAAATGGCCCAGCAATAAATGATAGCAAAAGGACGGCTGTAGCAGAAGTTATCAATCCAGAAAGATTTAGAGATGAAGGGGATTAGATGTAAATTTTATCAAAATCAGACTAAGTATGAAGTGATTTATCTCTAGGTTCGCTTAAAGTAATGTTTTAGTGGCTATTTCTTCTACAGTGCTTAGCACAGTCCCTCACACTCCACTTCCAATAAAACAGGTTACTTCTTGACCTGCCATATTTCTATTGTATTTTTGACACTTTTCTTCAAGTCACCAAAGCTAGAAATTGAGGAGTCATATTTGATTTCTTCCTTTCCCTATATTTCCTGTCACTAATACTCACAGGAAGTATCTAATTTGTTGCCAAGTCTTGTCATGGCTACTTTCACAATATCCCTTGTGTATATTATATCCCCTTTTCTTCACTCACTAGGTCAATACTCTGATGCAGGCTCTCATTCCCTCATACTTCAACTATTGTAATAGCCTCCTCTTTGTTCTCCCTGACTTCAATCTATACGCACTCCAGTTCATTCTTCAGTCAGTTGCCAAATTGATCTTCCTATAACACAAATCCAACCATGCCTCTCCATACTTAATACAGTCTAATTGATCGTAATGTCCCCAAGAGCAATTTAAAATCCTCTCTTTAATTCTGAAAGGTCTTCCCAACCTGACTTTTTCCTAATCTTTCCAAGTTTCTGACATGTTACTGCCTTCAACACATTCTACAATTTTGCAACACTGGTCTTCTTGCTATTTGTCTCAAATGACACTCCATCTCTGGACTGTATTATCTGCATTTTTGTAATTGAGAAAACCGAGGCAAGCTAGTGGTTAAGTGACTTGCCTAGGGTCACACAGTTAGTGTCTGAAACTGAATTTGAACTTAGATCTTCCTGACTTAAGGCTCAGTCTATTTCTCTTAGAAAACTCCTTCTCCTCAACATGCTCAGTGTTAATGTCCCATCTGGCAACCCTGTCTTGACTAATGCTAGTTGATGAGAATGAGAAGCAGTATAACCCTCTTCATGGACTCATGAGTTGGGAGGACTGGAAGGAGTGATGCTTGCTGGAGATAGCTGCAGTTAAAGGATTGTCATCATATGAAAATTTGCTTTTCAGTGAGGAAGTAGAAGGAATTAGAAAAAAGGTTTGAGACTGTAGGCAGCACATTTTTTCACATTACAAAAGGCATCCCAAAGATCATTAATCTTCCCTAGACTCTCCTAACTGATATGCCTAAAGTACAGGTCTGATTTTTACTCTGTTGCTCAAAAATATTCAATGATTTCCTATTACTCAAGCATAGGATAAAATATATACCATCTACTTGGCATTTAAAACTCCCCATAGTCCAACTTCCACTTAACTATTAAAATTCTGTGCTGTTTTCCTTTATGTACTCCATGGTCAAACTGATTTACCAACATCTCATCTCATGCCTTAGCCTCTAAGATTTTGTGCGGTTCCTTTTCTTTCTTTCTCTCCTAATGTATGGAACACTCCCTACTTCACTTCCAATTCACTGAATCCCGACCTAGCTTTTTGCAAAGTTAAAACTAGATGCCACTTTCTACCTGAGGTCTTTCTGATCTTTATCCTCTTTAGGTGTCTCTCTGTCTCCATCTGTCTCTGTCTCTGTCTCTCTGTCTTTCTGTCTCTCCCTCTCTCTCTCTCTCTCTCTCTCTCTCTCTCTGCTTCTGTCTTTTTGTCTGTTTCTACTGCTATCTCTCAGTTTTTTTTCCTTTCTCTGTTCCTATCTGTCTTGGTCTACCTCTTACACTGCTTGTTCTATGCCCCAGCAATCTCCATAATTGTCAGCCAAGTTTCCCAGTTGGATTCTCAATCTTATGTAAAAAGACAGTAAATGAACAAGGATTCATGTGTAACAAAGAAGCAGCCAGTAAGAGAAAGAGAGTGCATTCACAGAGGTATAGGCAGAATATAAACTGGTTGAGGTCAGGGATTGTTTCCTTTTTAATCTCTGTATCTTCAAAGTGTCTGACAGTGCTAGTACAAAGGTTAATTAAAAGTTGAGCTGAGGAATAGCTAGGTGGTACAGTGGATAGAGTACCAGCCCTGGAGTCAGGAATACCTGAGTTCAAATCCGACCTTAGATATTTAATAATTACCTAGCTGTGTGGCCTTGGGCAAGCCACTTAGCTCCATTGCCTTGCAAAAAAAAAAAACAAACCCAAAAAAAGTGTGACCAAAAAGTAACCAATAAAGGTGTTCACAAATTGCAGCTGCAGTCATGGGAAACTCTTCATTAAATTATTTTCCTTCTGTTTCCTCTTGACTCTACTGTACCTTTCTGCTTCTTTCAAAGAGACATCAAGTTCATTTAGTGAAACAACTTTTTTTTTAACATGAGTGGCATCTAGATGGTACAACGGATAGAGCACTGGGTTTAGAATCATCTTCCTGAGTTTAATTTGACCTTAGACACATATTAGTTGTGTGACAGGACAAATCACTTAACCCTGTTTGCCTCAGTTTTCTCATCTGTAAAATTAATTGGAGAAGGAAATGACAAACAACTCCAGTATCTCTGCCAAGAAAACCCCTAATAGGGTCATGAAGAGTTAGACATTACTGAAAACAACTCAACGTAAAGTGGATATGAGTATGTAAGGGAGGTAATTATGGACAAGTCAATTAACATACCTGATTCTCAGCTTCCCAATCTAAAAAATGGGAATTATAATAATACCCACTCTTCCTATCTTATAGGATTGTTAGGAGGATCTGATGAATACTATATTTTAAAATCTTAGGTAATGATAAAACCCATTATATATATATATATACATACATACATACATATATATATATGTACATATATACTTTGATTAGAGAGACAAGCTCAGGAAGAATAGAGGATAATATGACAGTATGGCAGGCCTTACTTAAGCTAGAACTCATTTTTCTAGAAACTCCAACTATTCTAGAATCCAACCAAGTAGCAGGAATTAAGCAGACAAGACAATGGAAGAAAAAATAGTTGTCATAGCATACAAAAATTGAGGTTTTGGAGCTTGATTCTGAGCCTACTAACTATTTTTGTACACTGTTATGACATATATGGTTGTCTCTCCACAATGGATTAGAAGTCCCTAAAAATGGTTTTGAAATGATAAGTGGGGAGAAGAGCCATTAATCATAAAGAGGAGATACAAAAACAATACAAAGTGAGCACAAAACACAGAAAACAGTAGTCTTGGACAAAGTGAGATGGGACAAATAGTCTCCATATATCTCAATGGAATCTAAGGGCATTGTATCAGGTTCTACTATTTATTAATCATAGAGTAATCACTTAACTAAATGACTTTAGTTGTATTCCTCAATTTTTTTGAATCTCAGTTTATTCCCTTGTAAAACAAAGGGATTCTACTAGATTGCATCTCTAGTCCTTTCTGATTTTAAATTTGTGATTCAGATGTTCACAATAATGATGCTGATCCATCAAAAGATTTCAATTTTACACAAACTCCATGTAAGGAGGTAGAAAACACTATAATCCATTATAGAAAGATTTTTTTTATTTCAGATGTTTAAACTAAAATTAGTTTTGGTACCCAAAAGGGCAATTTCAGTTCTCCATCATATGGACCAGATAAATGAGATGCTGCTGTTGAAAATCCAATGTTTAATTATATGTTTCAGACTATAATCATGCTAGTAGATCAAAGAAGGGAGAGATGAAAATTTGGAAAATATGAATTTCTATGTGTCCAACAATGGCATTGAATATTCTCTTTTCCTTCCATTAGCGCTGCTTAAATATTATAACATTATACTAATCTTTCTTCCTATAGTGCTCTGTAGGGACATAAAAACAGCAACAACATAATTATGATGATAGCTAGCATTTATAGAGTGTTCTATGACTTGCAAAGATTGTATATTGTATATTGTATATAATTTTGGCTCTTAAAATAATCTTGTGAAACAGATATTATTATTTCTTTTACAGATAAAGTGAGACTGAAAAAGGTTAAGAGTCACATGGCTACTAAATAGCTGAAGCAGAATTGAAATTCAGGGATTGCTATCTCCTAGTCCAGCGCTCTTACATACTGTACTATTTAGGTGTATATTAATTAACTCAATGAATTAGTTTTACATGATCCATTTCAGGGTTTCTGAACCTTGCTGTTGTCATTGTTGGTATGGAGTTATTTGTCAGTCCAGTAAAATGTTTAACTCCTGAGAATACTATTTTTAAATACGTACAACAAAATACATAGGTTTACAAAGGAAATGAATAATGTTGAATTGGAATTTCCAATTAAAGAAATAATTCCAGGACCCCAGGACAAATGTGAACATCTCACATTTGTAAAGATTTTTTTACAGTTTAGGAAATTATGAGGTAGAGATGAGGTAGAAGCCATTCTAGTCGAAGGACAGTTAGGGAAAATGCACAGTTAGGAGGAGGCATGTCATGTGTAAGGGACAGCAAGGCTAACAATGCCACTGGATTACAAAGTATATGGTGGGGAGTAAGGTATAGGAAGACTGATAAGGGAGGATGGGCTTTAACAGCCAAGCAGAGGATTTTAGATTTGATCTGGGAGTTAAAACGAAATGACTGAAAATTGTTGAAGAGGTGTGGGATTATATCTTAAGGCCTGTGATTTGGAAAGATCATTCTGACAACTGAATGGAAAATGAATTAAAGAGACTTGAGACAGAGAACCCAATAAGCAGGGTATTGCAATAGTCTATTTTAAAGTGGTGAAGGGAGAGAACAATTATTTATTAAGTGCTTCTTTTGAGCCAGGAAATATCCTAAATGCTTTACAAATGTTATGTTTTCTCCTCTTCACAATAACCTGAAGAGCATCAGGGTGACGACAATATCAGAGGAACAGACAAGACACATATTAGTCCTCTTATGGAGAAGAAATGAGAGAACCTGAGAATAATTGGATAAAGAGGGTTGGGTAAAGAGAGTGAAAAATTGAGGATGACACCCAGATCATAGATTCAAGGTTGAAAGGGGAGGGGACCTGTGTCCTGTATCCAGGCATTTTCGGTAGTAGACAGTCTCAGACCCTAATCTGTGCATTAAGTAAGGAGCAAGTTCATAAGTAAGCAGCAATAGCTTTGGTGCAGCTCAGATCTTAGTTCCAGTCTCTAGCACAACTTGAAGCCTGCATAAGAATAACTAGGGTAGAAGGGAAGCTTACTGCTCTTAGTCCAAACCAGCAGAATTTTCCAGCTGACTGATAAAGCCTGCACTCAGTAGCAGTCTGTTTCCTATCACTCAGACCAAAATCTAGGTCAGGAACTTGCAGGATTCAAAAGGAGGGTGACCACCAGACTGTCCCAGATCAGATCACTTTGGGAGTATTGAAAACTTGCATACCTTTATTCTGACCTGTCCTGAGATCATGGAATAATACAACATTCAGTATCCCAAGACCAGCCCAGACACTTCCTCCAGAAGTGCATGGAGTCTGGCTTTAATATCAGCTCCAAAGTTTAAGAGTGGAATGAAAGAATGAGTAAATAAAAAAAGAATCCCATCATTAAAAAAAGCTATTATGGTGACAAGGATACTTAAGATATAAGTTCTGAGAATGATTCCAAAACATCTACAAGCAAAACTTCAGAGAAAAACTCAGCTTTAACCCAGTTAGCTAAAATTCCTATAGGAGATAAAGCAATAGTTTAAAGATATTAAAAATATTTATAAATGAAATGAGAGCTTTAGAGGTAAAAAAGTAAAATGAAATATGAGTTACAGAAGAAAGAATTAGAAAAGGAATTAAGGGTAGGCACAAGAATTACATATTCTTTCTTGTTCGAGCAACAAACTCTGAAAATTAGAATGACCAAATAGAAGGCAATTACTCCATGAGACAACAGGAAATATTAAAATAAAATCAAAAGAATGAAAAAATTAAAGATAATATGTTACCTCATAGCAAAAACAACTGATCTGGGAAATAGATCAAGGAGAAAAAAAATGATAAATCATTGCACTCTCTGAATTCTAGTATTGTGGAGCCACAGTCAGGATAGCACAATACAGTAGCCACCACTTTAAAGCAGTGGATATTTTGGAAAACAAAATTACTAAAAGTAGAGGATAGAGATTTACAACCAAGAATAACTTAGCCAGAAAAACTAGTTATAATCGTACAAAGGAAAAAATGGAATTTGGATAAAATAGATGACTTCTAAGCTTTCCTGATGAAAATACAGAGTTGTATATGAATTTTGAAGTTTAAACACAGGAGTTAAAAGAAAGATTAAAAAGATAAACACAAATGAATAATCATGAAGAACTAAATAAGAATAAATTACTGACCTTATAACATGGGAAGATGTTCCACATATTCCTTCTGAATCCTATCATGATTTGGAGTCAGGGATGGAGTTTAATTGGATGAGATCTGGGAATGGGACTGGTATGTCTTGATGAGGAATTACACTAGGGAGGTGGGGGGAGGGAAAGGAAGATTAGGGAAAATTATCTCACATGATCAGAGAATGCAAGTAAATTTCTATATAAACCAGGAGGAGGGAGTGGAGGGAGTACCTAACCACTCTTATCTGAATCATTCAAAAGAGGGAAGAATATACTGACATATAATTGAGTACAAATATACATTTCATTCAATGCAGAAATGGATGGGAAAGGGAGAAGGGAGAAAGGAAAATTAGAGAGTAAATTAGTGGAGATATTAGTTCTTCCCCAAGGAAAACAATTTATAAGGTACACAAAAATATTTAAAGCTCTCTATGTTGCAACAAAGAATCAGGATCTAAAGGGGGTATTCATCAATTGGAGAATGGCTGAACAAGTTATACATAAATGTGATGTAATATTAGTGTTGGGCAATAGGTGGCACAGTGGACAAAGTGCCAATTCCTGGGAGTCATCTCAATTTCCTGAGTTCAAATCCATCTTCAGTCACTAGATGGGTGACCTCAGTTTCCTCAACATCACCTGTAGAAGGAAATAGCAAACCACTCCAGTATCTCTGCCATGAAAACCCCATTGGAGTCAAGAAGAGTCAGACACAACTGAAAAACAACTGAACATTGTGCTATAAGAAATAAGGAAATGATTTTGAAGAAACCTAGGAAGACTTGTATGATTTGATGCAGAGTGAAGTTCACAAAACCAAGAGATCAATTTGTACACTGACAATAATAAGATAAAGTCAAACAGCTTTGACTTAAATCAATCTAATGAGTAAACACTGTTCTAGAGAACCTCTAGCGGAATATGTTGCCTACTTCCTTGTTATTGTTGTTCCTCCTACCTTTTCAAAGAGATCCAGCTGTATCACAGGGCTATATCTTGATCTGAGCATTAACTGAAGTAAGACAAAGTTGCACAATGTCATCAGCCTCATTCTCTCTTTGAGGCATCAAGGATAAAAGTCAGGATGCAGTGGTGCCCCTAGATGATGGCCCAGGATGCAGTGGAAGACCTTGACTTCTTCAATGACTGACAAAACTCTGAATGTTCCACAGTATCTGTCTCAGCTTGCTTCATGGCCTTTGGAATAAATTGTTCTCATGTACCCATTCGACTAGTGGGGGAAGTCTTCACATGCTTAGGGTAGGCATCCCCCTAACTCATGGATGAGTTTAAAGCTTTTTGGTCGCTCTTAACCTAATATAATTATCTGCTGACACAGTTACCAGTAGTTTCTTGTAGCTACAGGTGAGAGCTGGGTGATAGATGACTCTAACCCTGAAAAGGACTCAGCAAGTCCTTACATCAGAGGCACTAGGCTCTTTCCTCATGTATGTACATATCTCCTAGTAGAGAGGAGAAGGACTCAGAATACAGAATGAGATATATTTTTTTGGCATGACTGTAATGAAATGTGCTATGCTCAAATACATACACACACACACACACACATATATGTATATTTATATTTATAACTGGGATTTTATCTTTTATCCTCACTGGTAGGTTGCTGATATAGGAGGGAGAGAAGGCAGATTTTTGTTGATCTAAAAGAGAAAATTGGGGGAGGGGGATTCCTAATACCTATAGCTCTCTATAACCTTTAGGATCAAATAGAAAATTCCATTTGACTTTTAAAGATCTTTAAAAAATGGTTCCTTCTTACCTTTCCAATCTTCTTATACCTTACACCCTTTAATGTTCTCTGTAATCCAATCATTTTGAACTCCTTGCTATTTATTGCATGGATAATATGAGTATATAGCTTGTTTATAGATCGTTGCTTACAAGTCATGTCTTCCCTTACATTGTAAGGGCCTTGTAAGAACTGCCTTTCTTTTGTATGATTAGTGCTTTTTTTACAGTGCTTGACATATTTGGCATTTAATCAATGATTTTGGACTTTACATTATTTCTCTGGTCCTTGGTTTCTTCACTAATTGGATTAAAGTCTCTAAAGTCTTTCCTAGATCTAACATTCTGAAACGAATTCTATGCCTGTGTGTTAAGCATTCGATATGCATTCATTAGTTTTACATCTCCTTCACTAACTAGTCTTCAAATGCAACATTACAGAATGACAGGCCTTGTCTTGTGAAATAAGAAATTAGTTGCCCACCATATGTTTAAAGGGGTTAATTTTTCCAGTGCCAAGGATACTGAATGAGACTGGAAAACAGTGTTATGATGAGATCCACCAACAGCTAAGTCTGTAGCAGTAAACAATATTCAGTTTTCTCTCTGAAGCTAAATCTGAAGTGGCACCACTGATGTTTGCTAACTTTTTTCTAATGCATAATGTGTCACAATGTGAGTGGAAAATAAACTAAAATCTGTTTCTCTGCCACAATTTTTTTTCCTCTATGCTTGATGCCAGCAAACAAATTAGCTTGTTATTGCTGTAATGAAGTATTTATTTGGTTATCATTTCAAATATTGTATACATTGTGGTTTTAAATTTAATAGCAGTATTGAACAAAATAGTAGCTCATTTTGAGTCTAATTACTTTCCTAATTACTTTTAATCAATTAATTAAGTTTTAGTTGAACTGTGATTTCATCAATGTGGGTAAACTCTTTCCACCCATGTAGACCACAACCTCTGTGTTAAATGTAACTGGAGTTAGAGTAGATAGAAAGATCTGAGTTCAAATCAACCACAGACATTTACTACAATACATTTATTTTTATTAAGTGCCTTTTATATGTAAGCCATGGTACTAACGCACTTACTAGCTGAGTGCTCTGGGTCAAGTCACTTAGCCTCAGTTTTCTCAATAATAATAAACTGTTGAGAGAATCAAATGAGATAAGCAGTGTCCGGTACATAGGAAGTATACTTATATACCTGCATAATGTTTATTACTCCCTAACCTCCCCAACAGAGACCAGCTGGTCCTTAACTTGTAGTTTTAGAGAATTGCTGGGGAGAGCTGAGAGGTTAAATAACAATATCATAGATGTAGAGTTGGAAAGAACTTTAAAGGTCATTTTAGTCCTCAGTCTTGTTTTACAGAAGAGGAAATTGAGGCTCAAAGATGATAACTAACTTGACCAGTCATACAGGTAATTTTTAGAACAGCTCAGATGTGAAGTCAAATCCATGTGAATCCAAATCCAATTATCTTGCCACTGTACCACATTGCCCATTGTCACACAACTAGTAAGTGTCAATGACTATACTGGAACCCAATTTTTCCTGGCTCCAAGGTTGACTTTCCACAACAAGGTAGCACTGTGGATAGTGCACTGGACCTGGAGTCAAGAAGACTTGGGTTCATATTTGGCCTCAGACATGTAATTAGCTGTGGCAACTCATTTCTACTTTGTCTGCCTCAGTTTCCCTGCTTGTAATATGAAGATAATAATAGTTCCTATCTCTCAGAGTGGTTGTGAAATTAAAATGAAATGATATTTATAAAGCACTCTGTAAACCTTAAATGACTATAAAATGCTAGCTATCATTATGATGCTATGCTACTCTCTCTCTATTAGTTATCAGATGGTTACAATCATGCCTTAGACATGACTCCACATGTCTTATGATGAAAAAACATAAAAACAGCCTTCTCTTATCTGGTTGATAGACACTCCAATTACCATGGACATTTTTTTTAGTAGAACTGTGAAAATATTTCTATTACTGTTGGCTAAAGGTCTGGCCTTTAATTTTTTTTCCACACTGAGGAAAAATAAGCTTCATAAATCTATAAATAGGAAAGACTTTTGTTCCCCCTCCCCTTTTTTATTCATGTTATTTGTTTTCCCAATAATGATAGTTACAGTAATATAGCAGTGTTACATTACAGGTTGGCAGAAATATCTCAGGTAGTTGTGAAGGCAGGAGAGAGTGAGCTCAATGGTATAGACAGAAAAATGATCCTTAGGGGAAAAAAAGGCTACTTTTATGTTGGAGGGGAAAAATCAGAGAATGTTAGAGCTGGAATGACAACTTTTCCAGTGTAAAGGATCAGACAATGTTCAAGAAAATCATTAACTAACAATGTACCTTATGGTTGTTTATTTAAACCACTGATCATCACTTGCTATTCTACCACTTAGTTTTAGTTGAAAGATAGTTTTCAAAACGAGTGAACTTTTGCTCAAGGTGCCTTACTGAAACAACATACCTAGGACATACATCTACCTTTTTAGAAATTGCATTCCAAGTAGATAAAGAAGTGATACTAGGCGATACTCACTTAAAAATGTTTTTTAGATTGGGTCTTACAAAAAGGTTGGGAATGGAGAATAGAGATAATCATCTGGATAATATGGCCATAAAATGTTTAAGATGGAAATGTTTCTGGCAGAGCAGTCTTGAGTTTTGGTTATGTCTACACACACAAATTGCATTGGTGGTGGTGGTGGGGGGGAAGATTTGTAACTCATTTCCTCTTTGTATTTACTTATCTAGGTTACTTCTTGTCATTCTCCTCATCCTTCCAAACTGTAAGTGGTCCCAAGGAAGAGACAATTTTCTGATTATGTCTTTGTATTCCCAGAACTTAGCAAAGTTTTTGGCCCATACTACATACTTAAGAAATGTCAGAGTAGATTGAATTGAATAAACATAACATTTTAATAGTATGGTCTCAATATGCAATCTACGATGCCATTTCAGTGTCATTTGATTTTTTTTAAAAAGATTATTACTGTTATCTGCCTTGCTTTGTTGAAGTGGTTACTACTTTTGTGTACTTGTCTCAAATTAAACTCCTCCAAATAAAATGTGGAAAACACTGGGTAAATAAGGAATATAGGCATTCACAGTTATATTTCATTGGATTGTGAAGAAATTATTGTGTAAAACAAAGTACTATAGAGTACTTAGTACATTGCCTGGCACATAGTAGGCATCCATGATTGACTATAAAAGGATTTTGCTATTTTTAGGCAGACATATATTATAGTCATTTATGTATCTGTGCCAAACTTCTGAGGATATGTATTTCTACTTCCTCTAACAACTAGAATAGGCATAGTAAATGTTAAATTGAAGAATTTTGTCCAAGGACATTTTATATGCAATTGTTGAATTAAATTTTAAAAGAAAGTTTAATAAACCCGCACTGTGAGCTAGGTTTTGGTTCTGTTTTGGGTCTAGAGACAATCCTTATCCTCAAATAACTTGCATTCTAAAATGGGAGTTTATAGTCAAATGAGTAAGAGAGTTTGTCCTTATTTAAACACCTGTGATAAAACAGAAAGACTACTGCAATGAGAAGCATCTTTTCCGTTTCTATTTGTATGACGTTTGACCAATCACTTACCTTTTCTGGTCTTTTGTCTCGTCTGTAAAAATCAGGCTATGAGATAACATAACTCTCACTGGGTTATGGTAAGAACCCAGAGAAATAGAAGTAAGTCTTAAGGAGAATGGAACATGGGTGCAAGCCGTCAGGTTCTGTAAGCTGTTGAAGCATCATTATTTAAAAAGACCTTATTATTGGAATGCTGTGCATTTTACCTTTTTTCCCCTTAATCTGCCTCCCTTGTTTGAAGAGTTGGGTGCCCTATGAGTGGATGTGCTATATGTTTTAGAGGAGGGTCTTGACACTTGCGAGGTGGGGGTGGGGAGACGAGGAAATTGCTCAAAGAGTATAACGGAAAGACGAAGCTGCCAACGTAGGGGGCAGACGGCACGGAGCCTTTGGAAAGCTTGGACTTGCTTCTTCTCTTTCGAGTTGCCCACGGAAGAGAACCTCTCCGGAGGGAGAGCGCGCTTCGACGGTATGAGCAAAATACCTGCGTGCTAGCAGAGCCTGGGCCTCAGAAACACGCCTGGCTCTGGTCCTTCCCAATTCGCCCAGTCCCAGGAAGCCCAAGCAGGGCGGAGAGGCGCGGACTTCGCCCCGGCCGTTCCAGGGGCCGCTTTGGCTCCCCTTGAAGGTGGGACAGACACCGAGGATGACGCGGGCTGCGGGGGAAGAAGGCGGGGAAGCGGGGGGCGGACAGTCTTGGTTGACATAGTAACTCTTCATCACTCTGGTTTTCTCTCGGGCGAGCTAGCGAGAGCGCCCGGCTCTCTCTGTGCCCCCCGCCTGCCCACCCGCCGGGCTGCGCTCTGCCGGGCCTGGGGGGCGCCGGGAGCGCACGCCCGCTTCCCGTGGGGGTCCCGAGGGCCCTTCTGTTGGGACAGCAGACGCTCGGGCCCCCTTCCTGTCTGCTCTTCAAAGTGCCTTTTTGCTGGGCAAAAGCCACCGCGGCGTGCGCCTTTCCGCTACCAGCGCTGTCAACCCTTTTCTCCTAGGAGTGTCTGGCCCGCGTCCAGCCCGGCCCCGGGGCCAGCCCTCCCTCCGGCGCAGGAAGCGGAGGCTGCCCTTGGAGGCATCTTCAGCCCTTGTTCTGGCCCGGGGACGCCGGGCTGCGTTGGGGCCAGGGCTGAGTCGTCCCAGGGTGCTCCGTGACCGTCCCCGCTAAGCCTGGACCATGAGTCAGAACTCTCCCTATGGCCCTCGGAGGGTCTGCGCTCCTGGGACCGGGACCCGGAGGAATGAGAGCCAGGACTACCTGCTCATCGACTCGGAGCTCTGCGAGGACAACTCCCTACAGCAGCCCTCGGCTCTGCCTCCCTATGGCTACTATCCTTGCATGTGAGTGCTGGGCACTGCCCACGGCGGGAGGAGTTCGAGCGGTGCGTGTGAGTGTGAGTGTGAGTGTGTGTGTGTGTGTGTGTGTGTGTGTGTGTGTGTGTGTGTGTGTGTGTGTGTGTGTGTGTGTGACAGGGGTAGAGGTGGGATACAGAGACAGAGATCCATGCTGAGCCATAAAAGTGAGAAACACAGGCAGATACCTCATACGCAAGGGAAAGGCAGAATCGGACGCTGTTGAAACTTGAACTGCCAGCCTATTGGTAGATGAGTGTACCTGTGTATGTTTGGGATGTTTGTGGCTGCATGTTTTAGTTTATTTGTGTGTGTTCATCCGTACCTGAAGGTGCTTTCTCCAACCTTGATTTCTCTCACCTAAAAGTGAGAAAAACTGCTGAGATACAAAGGGACCAGATACTTTGCCCCCTTTTCGAATTTTTCTTTCCTGGTGAATTTAGGAGTAGTGGAGGAGGGAAGTGAGAGGAGGAGAGCTTCTCTTGTAGCTTTTGTGAGTTGGACTGGGAAACTTGAAACACTGCTAGCAGACTCCTCCCTATTGTAGGGACTGAAACTGGCATTCACCTTCCCCTTTCCCTACCTTCTAGCTTAGTTTCTAGCCCTTCAGCTGGTCAGATACGACTGACCACTCTGGGCACCCCCAAAAATCTTAAGCATTGATGTATGTTTATGGGCAAAGGCACTGAATCACGCATTACAGAAAACTCCACTACATTTCTTGGGAAGAGTCATATTTACAACATCTTTGGTGATCATAAACAAAATAAACTCTTTTAGGCTTGGAATATTTTCCAAATATCCGAAACTCTCTTCTCCAGCTGTAAAGCATCGTGATGAGCAGAGAGTCCTATCTGCTCTGGTTGTTGAAGGGTTAATATAGTGAAGTAAAATGTTGGTTTTCCAAGGATCTGGGCAAAAGATTTAAGTAGGCATGGAAAAACTGAGTCTTTGGGATTGGTGCCAATATAAGGTCACAGAGATGGAGAAAGGGTAGTACCCTTAATCTAGGGATGAATAGTCAGAATTAAGAATTTGCCTTTGGAAGAATGAAGACTAGAAAAGAATTTCCTTTTTCCTTACCTTTCAACTCTCTAGCATACTTTAGAGATTGTGTTGTTCTTTACAGAAAAGTTTCCCTCCTTTTGTTGGTAGTTTCCTGACCCTTCTCACTGCAGTTTGTTAATAGAATAATGTTGCTCTAGTACCAGAAACACTGTCCTCGGGTTACTGACTAGTCCTCTGTAGTTAACATAAGGCACTCAAACTGACTATAGGTCTCTGGACAGGCTGTTTATACAATGCAAAGAGTGATAAACTAGGCCTCTGATCAGTGAAACATCTTTTACTTATGATGAAAGTTGATCTTCATTTCTATTTCCTAAAGAACCACTTCCGTAAAACCAGGAGTGAGCTGCAACATCTAAAACTATGTATTTATTCATATCTTATGAGCATTTAATGCATTTTTTTATTGCTAGCTGATGATGATTTCAATTTTTAAAAGTTACCCTTTCTGTAATGTGAAGTGAGAAAACATATAACCTCTCTAAGGTTGCTTTCCATTTACCATGTTTATATCTTCTGTGTATCTATTTATTTACATGCTGTTGTTCCCTTGAGGAGAGATGCTCTTTGTGTGTTTGCTTTTTTTTTTTTTTGTATTCTTAGAGTCTAGCACAGGGCCTTCCACAAGTCTCTCCCCTCTCCAAGTCATCTTTCGTTCAGAAGCTGCCAAAATAATTTTTTGAAAGCAGGGTCTGATCATGTCACTCTATTGGCTGACTCCCATGCCTAGAACACTGCCACTTCTCATCTCTGCCTCTTGGCTTCCTTCAAGTTTCAGCTAAAATCTCTCCTTCTACAGGAAGATTTTTCTCAGTTTCTGTTAATCCACTAAACTTCCCTCTGTTAATTATTTCCTGTTTATCCTATACATAATTTGAGCTCCTTAGTGGCAAAGACTGACTTTTGCTTCTCAATGTATCTTTGGTACTTAAAGCACATGGTACTTTATAAGTACTTTATAAATCCTTGTTGTTTGACTGGTAAATTGTAAATTAAATTAATAATATTGATTGACTGATGATATCCATTTTTGTATTCATTTTACAAAGTACTGTAGTTTTTAGGTTACAGATGAAGAAACTGAGAGCCTTGGAAATTAAATAACTTGTCCTAAGTCTCACAGGAAACTAAGTGGCAGAGAGAAGATTCATAATCAGATCTATTCACTGATTCTTTCTTCTGTACCATTCCATGTTGACTCTTCAGGTTATTCTTTGAGGTATACTTAGATAACTTTTTACTTGAATGCAACTTAGTTCAAAAAATATTTATTGAATATTGTCCACAGGTAAAATATTCAGTTAATTTTGGGAGGAAAGCAACTGTTGATCTCAAGGAACTTACACTTCAAAAATTAAATTCATTCATGCTAGTAACAATTACCCACATTTATATAGCATTTAAAAACTTATAAAGTCTATTTTTTTACAGTATCTCATTATGATAGGTAATGTAAGAAATGTTATGTCTATCTTACAGGTAAAAAAATGAGACAGTGAGGTTAAATGACTTTCACATAACTAGGCTTGAAACTGAGTTGTTCTGACACCAAAACTAATATATTTTCCATCAAAAATCAGTCTGAATACAATTTTCTTTAGTTATTTAGTATCCTCTTGACCACTCTGATTATCACTTTTGGGAAAAGTCATTTTGGTGAGAAATAAACAGTTAGAATAAATATTTATAGGAGATTTCAAGGAATAATTTGAGAGGAAGTGATTTGATGACATTAGGTAATTTCCTCAATCACAAATATATATTTTTTCCTTTTGCTTTCTCCAATTGTATATGGTGATTTAACTGGCTTTTTTGAATCTGTCATAATTAACTATGTTCTGCTTATATTGTTCCCCCACCTCATACTCAACTCTCACAGATCTCACACAGACACAGTAGAATGTGAACTCTTTGAAGGCAAGGATTGTATACAAAGCATCCAGTTCAGGGCTTGGTTTGTAATTGGCTTAATCAATCCCTGTCAAACCAAATTGAAATGAACAATTAGGGGATATTAATGTCAAAGACTTTCTCGTAACTAGAAAGGTCCAGATGTACTCTTTTGACTTCAAATTCTTAACTTGGAAAATTTGAGACAACCTATGCACAGAATGCTCTTCTATTCCTAATACATTTCCAACCCCTGCATACTGAATTACCTGCTCAAATGGCAAATAGTTCACAATATCATGGGAATAAAATTTTAGTAATGGAGGGAAAGAAAGTAAATACTTGATTAAGCCTCTTTTAGTTCCCTTCCCCATCCCTGCAATTAACCCTCTACATTTATTTCCTGTTCAGGTTACAAGAGCTTCTCTGAAAAGTGCTGTCCCACCAGTCCTATCTGGACCCAGGTCTCTGCTTACCAAAGATGGTTGATTCAGGATATGGGGGTGGCTGTGTTACTCTCTTATTTCAACTTTCTGAAGATCTTCAAGGTTCCTGCTCCAACATGTCACATGAGTCTTTATAGTATAGTTCCTACTAGTCCTTGAATAACATTTCCCTGGGACAAATTGAAGGCATCTCAATCTCAATCTCTCTCTCTCTCTCTCTCTCTCTCTCTCTCTCTCTCTCTCTCTCTCTTTCCTCTCTCTCTCTCTCTCTCTCTCTCTCTCTCTCTCTCTCTCTGTATGTGTGTCTCCATCTCTGTCTGTCTCTGTCTCTGTCTCTGTGTCTCTTTGTCTCTATCTCTCTTTCTCTCTCTGTTTCTGTTCTGTCTCTGCCTCTCTGTCTTTGTCTGACTCTGTCTTTCTGTCTCTCTGTCTGTCTCTCCCTACATTGCCCTTTACTTTCACCACTGCAAGTCTTTCTCTTCTTCTTTTTTAAATCAGTCTCTTCTTTATCAAAACTATCTAAAGAGAGGCAGAACAGGGAAGCTAGTTCTGAATTCTTTTACTATACCCTTCAAAGTGTATAGTATCCCAATAATCCACTCCTTAAGGAAAGGAAGGAAGAGACATAATTCAAATATTGCTATACGACTATAATAAGCTGAATAGCAGAGAGATGAACAGAAAATCACTTAGTAAGTTGATTTCATAGAGCTTATGTCATAGAGCATATGTGCATATTATGTGAACATATGCAAATCCCTTTGGTGAATTTTACTTTTTCAAATCCTCTACCTTCTAAGGATGTTATTAGCTTATATGCTATTGTTATTTTTGTCTGTTAATTTGACATCAAAATTAATCATATTAGTTTGTATCTTGGACTCTTTTGGTGAGGTTAAATTTTTTTTCTGATAAACACTCCAAGTTTTCCTAACATCAGTATTCTTTTTCTATGAGTCCACTCCTCAATCTGTATTGCTAGCTCATCATCTCTGCCTCATGTCCTAGCCATTGTTATTCCTAAAAATTCTCCTCTCAAACCTCTTCTTAGTGAGCTGTTCCTTTTTTCTTCCTCACATGAATGCAAGTATTATTTCTATGAATATGATTCCCAATCTACATATCCTCTCTTCTCTCTTAAACTCCAGTCTTACATACCCAATTGTCTGTTGCACATCTCTGCTTGAATATTTTTAGACACCTCAAACTCATTATGTGCAAATTAGAATTCACTATCTTTTCCTCTAAACTTACCCCTCTTCCTAATGGTTTTGCCTGGTCCACAGTAGGTGCTTAACAAATGTTTGTTAAGTTTGAGTGGCACATAGAGATGTCATAAATCCTTTTTTTTTCCAGGTAGTTAAAACTAATTTCTAGGTTGGGATGATGCCACATAACACATTTCATCTCTCATTCATATACTTTATTTAAATCAAAGATTATTTCTTTGGAAAAACTTGATGATTTCATTCCTTTCATTAGTTCTTTCATAAAAATGCTAAGTATTGTTAGAACCTCTCAGTGAAAATTGTTTCTGATTACCAATTGTTGAAGTGAATGGAAATCAGGTCTGAACAAACAAAAAAAGATTATAAAATAAGGTGTGCACATCATTTTAAGTAAATATAAGAGATCTTATACTTTTATAAAACATTCTTTGGTTTAACACAAGGTAATTAATTGTTAAACTACCATATGTGACTACACATGTATATGTACATATATATATATACACATACACATATACATATACTCATAGACAGGGCGTTTCAAAAATTTTAATGTAGTTTTAAGCAGCTTTAAATTTCACTAAAACTTTTGGGATAATTTCTCTCTCTCTCTCTCTCTCTCTCTCTCTCTCTCTCTCTCTCTCTCTCTCTCTCTTCAGTGCAGGAACATAGACATCCAAAAAGTATTTTTTAGTAATTATACATTGACAAAATTTGTGTTTACATGCAATAATTCAAAATTTAACTAGCCTGGCATATTGTGTTATGCTTTCAGGATACAACAATGAGGATATATCCCAAGATCTCTGGCCTGGAGGAGTCTATAGTCTAATTGATAAGAAGGACTATGAATATAAAAGGAAAATAATGAAATAGCATATTTGTAACATATGTGTTATAAGAACTACTACAGATGTAGAACCTTGATTGTCTGGAAATTGTTTGCATTAATTAGTACAAGGATCTTCATTCTAAAAGTGGTCTATATCAATAGTACACCGAACACTAAGGCAGTTAATAAGGGACCATACTTGGATCTCTCTAGTCTCTTTCACTGAAAAATTCATCAGTTCACAAAGACATTTGTCCCTTATAGAGGGGAGAGAAGAGAGGAAAGAAATATGAGAGTGAAGATGGGTCATCTATCCATGAAGGGACGACCATTTTGATAACAGAGCTTTGAGATCTTTTCTCTTTCTGAAGGACTTTTCTTTCATTGCAAGGTATTCTTTCAGTGATGTACAAATTGCATTATTATCTGGACTGGGCCTTCAAAGGGTATAGTATCCCAATAATCCAGACCAATCTACTACATTGACTGGTTCATTTTTCTCACCAGCTCTGATGCTGCTGAAGTGGATCTCTCTGCTGCTGAGAAACTTCTGCCTGACGATGCCAAATAGACTGTACTACTGTTTGGACAAAGACTGCCAGGCATGTTTCTCATCCAATGGAGTTTTCTCAAAGCATGAGTTTCTGAGGGATGAGTTGATCTAGCAGTGTGCCGGGCTTGTTCTTTGATGGGCAAACTGTTGATTTTTTCTCCCTTTAACATCAAATTGGTTGGACAATGCAATAAACTTTCAAGCTATAGTATACAAAGTTTTTTCATGCAGAGCAACAACTCATAGGATAGTCAAAATGTCTTCTCTTGACTTTTTTTTTAGAGGTTGCAGGAGATGTTAAAAGACTGATTTATCACAGCAATTAATAAATTTTTCCCACCTGAAAAGCCCAATAAGTGACTTCTTGATATTTTAGTTTGTTTAGTTTCAATTATTTCTGTCTCTAATATTCATTTGAGATTCTTATACACATAAGTGGTTAAGGACAAAGACAAGATTATAATGTGTACCCTGAAACAAGTCCATTGCCTTGCTACTCATCCTGTACAATTGAGTTATTTAAGCCTCTTTCCCTTTATAGGGTGAAAAATATCAATTTTACATCTCTAGGTTTCCCTCTTAACACTGGAATGTTTCTGTTTTAATTCCTAAAAATGGTCATCTTTCTCTGACCATTTCACTGGACACCTTTTTAATACCTGTATCTTGAAGGTTTAGCATGATGTAATTTAGCATATAGTAATTTAACAAATTCTTGTTTCTTGATCAATTGTACATATGCTTTGTTTGACACTATTCAACAGCTCAAAATGGTAGCTCCCCCACCCCACCTCCAAAAAAAGAATTTATTGGACTTCCAGGGTCCATGAAAAAGATGGTAGACTAGCTATTTCTTTGATCCCTACAACCTCCCAAATTTCTCCAAGATAGAAATTTGTCAGCAAAGATAAAGCAACTTCAGTTGTTCCCATGATCAAAAGTACTTTAAAAACATGAATTGATGCTCACTGACTCTAAGCTTAACTAATACCTCTCCCCCACTTCCACTACTAATGGAAAGGATATACTAGCAGATCCAAGAACCATACACAGGTTTAAAATAAACTCATAAGCTTTTATCCCCTCCCTCATTTTAGAACTGTGAAGACTCTAGCTCCAGCCTGGGGAAGTTTGTCCAGGCTTATAAGACAGACACTATGACAGCAGCCCTTCAGAGCAAAAACATGTCGGGGCCACAACTTTAGAGTTTCAGCATTGCAGAGTTCTAAACTTCCTGTGTCAGAGTTGAAAAGCTCATAGTACTAGACTGGCAGTTTTCTGAAATGTAGGTGTTGGATCAAAGAACTGCAAACTGAGGAACAAAGAGAGCAGGATAGGATATCAGGATGGAATGTCATGTGAATAGGAAGTGAAGGTGGAAGAGGAGTAGGGAGAAAAGGAGCCTGTGCAACCCTTTACAAAGCTTGAAGAGTATGGCATACAGCTGTAACCAGTTATGACCACCCAAAATATACTTGGAGCAGAAACCTTGGCTGGTGAATCATGAACTACTCAATGCAGGAGGCTGAGATACTTTGAGATCCAACCTCTGAGGAAATCACCATAAGAGAAGACTAAGTCAGAAAGGAAATTGGGGGAAAATCAGAGGAAAAAAGTCTGAAATTATTAAAGATTTTAGAAGGAAGAAAATTCAAAGTACTTGATAAATCAAAGGGAAAACAACAAGACTTAGCTATGATTCAGTAATTTGTGAACAAATAGAGCAAAACAGAAAAATAAGTAATACTTGATGAGACAGAGGACCCTTTAGAATGTAAGGTGAAGATGGAACCAAAACACTATGTTAATGAGTGGTTCAAAAAAGAAGTTATGATTTATTAGGATAGAATTTATGTCCTGTGTAGCAGAGGTAATGAAAAGAAGAGAAAATGTAGAATGCAATGATAAGCCTAAAAGAAAGTGTAAACAATGGATTGGGAATGAAAATATATAAATGCGGAACAATCTAGGAGAAGCAAAAATCAATAACATTAAAAGAAAATATGTCCATTATGTAAGTGGAACATACTCTTCAGAAGGAAGGATGGATAAAGACAACTTAAAGATCATAAATATCCAAGAAGAATATTATAGGTCAAAAATCCTTAATGCAATAATGCATGAAATAATAGAAAAGAACTGTTCAGAACTTCTGAACATAGAAAATCAAATACCCACAGAAAAAAATTCATAGATCACCTCTAGGAAAAAGCCCAAGACTGTAAACTCCAAGATACATAGTTGTTAAATTAAACAATTCATTTCAGAAACAATAAGATTTATAAGCAACCAGGAGAAAGACATTAAAATATAAAGAAAAAGAAATTTAATTAAGAAAAAAACCTATTCTGTCCCATCAGAAAACCTAGGAGATGATAGAATAATGTGACCTGGACAGGATATTGTCCAGTGTGACCTACCCTGCAAATCTGTGCTTATCTAAAAATGAAAGAAAATTTTGCAGAACTGAAGAGATTATTTGCTTCTCAAACAGATATGTAAGAGAAATGAATACAAGTAGAGCAATGGCAATAGAAGACAATAAAAAGACCAATAAGATACTTCTTTCTAAATGTGCACAAGGAGATAGGGATGAAAGTGGAAGTCTGGTGGAGGTAGTGAAGCAGTTGGCCTGAGGGCATTATGAACAGAACCTGGTGACAGCCTGCTAAGGGAGAACCAGTGCTTTCTTGGGTAGAGTCTGGAGTCAAGAAGACTCATCTTGAGTTCTTCCCGAATTGTGTGACTCTGGGCAAGTCATTTAACTGTTCTTGCCCCAGCTTTCTCGTTTCTAAAATGAACTGAAGGAGGAAATGACAAACCACTCCAGTATCTTTGACAAGAAAACCCTTTCTGGCATCATGAAGAGTTGGACACAATTGAAATGAATGAACAATAACAAATTAAAACATGGAATGATATATGAATGGAGAAGGAAGCAAAGGAACAGAGAAGTACATGAGATGTGCTGGACTCAACTCAAGGCTAGCAATGAGTGGAAGGTAACTAACTCTTGTGATTTTGGAAAGAGAAGAGCCTACAGTGGAGGGGATCAACAGGAGAGGGGAAGGACTGAAAAAAAAGGGGAAGGAATCAGGTTTTTGCTTTGGCAGTAGGAGGACGTTCTACTGATAAATGCTACTATGTTGAAGAAAGATGGTTTGTGAAGAAAGACGGGGACCTTACACTGGGTGTGGCTTGAGGGATTTGGTGTTTGAAATATCTAGTTGTCCTCCTTTGAGAAAGGGGGAATCAGAACTGGTACCTAGGGGAGCAAGAGAATAGGAGTCAGAGAAGAGATTCTGAGATAAATATTGGGGAGAAGGGTATAGATTAGTGGTGGGTTGCATGATCAGAGTATTGGTTGGGAAAGTGTCCTAATATGGCACATTGTACTACCTGGCATCTGCAATAATTGGCATTGTTATGGAGGTGAAGAACCATGGAAAAGGGAAACCCATGAGGCAAGTTCTCCAAGGCAGTGGCAGAAACCACCTAGAGGAAAGAGCCTAGATAGAATAACCTGAAAGTTTTGATAAATCTACAATCTGTTGCTCATAAGAAATACATCTAAAAGCAAAGACATTAAAACTGAAGGGATAGGAAAAAAGTATGATATATTAAGTGAATCCAAAGAAGCAGGAGTTGCAGGCATTCTATCTGACAAAGCAAAAAAACAAATATTTAAAAGTAAAAAATGAACAAGGAAATTAGATTATGCTGAACAAAATCATAGACTAGAAACCAATATTAATTGTAAACATACATACTTTATATGTTTTGGTATCCAAATTCATAAAGGAAAAAGATGTCTGATCTACAAAAAGACAGATACTAACACAATAGGTGATAGGAGGATTCAAATCCTTTCAGTTTTGGATAACTTTAACAGAAAGACAAATAGAAGAGAGATTGAAATTAAACATATCCCTGGAGAATCTAGAGTTAAAACACTGTTAACATCTTCTAAATGGCACAGTAAAAGAAAAAAGTGTGAACATACACACATGCACACAGATCATCCCATCCCTCATAACCCCATGAGACTTTTATCAAAACTGAACAAGGCACAGACATTGCAAACAAATGTAAAGGGACAGAAATATTTATATATCTTTTAAAGACAATAATACAATAAAAATAGCAATTGGTTCAGGGGCCAAAATCAAAAGATACAAGATCTAACTGGAATTGTAACAATGAAATCTTAAATTATTAGTTTTCCTTAATGCTAGAAGAGAACCAAAATGACATCATGATATCAGGGTCAATGTGTAGTGTATCCAGTTGTGACTGATCATACCAATATGAGCTCAGAAGTCTCTACCACATTCAGGCACAAATAGTTCATATGATTGGGAAGGAGATGTCCCTAAATTTGGGCTTCTCACACTTCTTTTGAGCTTCCACAATTCTACTTTGCTCATAGAGCAGCACAGTGCCTTCTTTGATGCAGGCATGATCCTGAATGATCCATTGCCAGAGTCTTCCATGTCTCTCAATTAATACCAAAATTTTTCAGAAAGATCTTGAGAGTAACCTTCTGTCACTTCTTCTGACTACAATATGAGTGCCTGCTTTGTGTGAGTTCTCCATAAAATAGCCTTTTAGTCATACATATGTTTGGCATTTGAACAATGTCACCAACCCATCAGAGTTGCACTCTTTGCAATAAAATTTGAATCCTTGGCAATTTAAGAAAGGACCTCAGTGTCCGGTATTTTATTGTGCCAGGTGATCCTCAGAATCTTCCCAAGGCAATTCAAGTGGAAATGGTTCAGTTTTTGTCATGGTGCTGGTACTGTCCAGATTTCACAGGTATTTAGCAATGAAATCAGCATAACAGTTTTGTATACCATAAGAAATCTTAAATTATGAGTTAGTGAAAGAGAAAATCATAGAAATTATTAATAATTCTGTAAAAGAAAGTGATAAGATGAAAAAACACACCAAAATTTCTGGGATGGAACTAAAACCATCTTCAAGGGAAAAACCATATTCATACAAATATGCATTAACAGAGTAGTTAAAAGAAAGGACTTAAATATGCATTTGAAAATTAGAGTCACAAATAAACTTCAATTCAACAAAAAAGAGAAAATATTAAATAGGGGTAATAAAGATAAATTAGAAATAAAATACCCATAGAAATAGAGAGACCTGCAAAAATGCAAAATGTCCAAGCTATCAAAAGGCCAGCTAGAGATCTTAAACCACCCAATATCATAAAAGAAAATAAATATCTTCGTATATACAAAAGAAAAAAAAATCACTAAATTCTGGTCCTGATGGAATCACAGGAGAATTCTGTTAAACTTTTAGGGCACAGTTAGTACTCATATTTCACAAATTATTCTCAAAAATTGGAAAAGAAAAATTTGAGAGAATTCTAATGCAAAGTCAAACAGGACTAGAACTTATTTCCTTTTGTAGTGCCTTTATTTATCTCTAGTTCCTTTTCTAATTATTGGACTGACTTTCATTTTGTCTTTTGTTAGTTTGGGTGATGAATATATATATATATATATATTTTTTAAATAATTTTTTGTGTTCTCAGTTTTGTTTTGATATGAATATATAGTAGATTCTGATCATTCTTTTTTTCTCTTGAAGTTGTATTGTGATTTTACCTTGCTATCTACTATTTTTTATTAATTTGATTTTCTGCTTTCTTCTTTTTAATCAGATTCATTAAGATCAATTTTACTAATCTTTACAAATAACCATAGTAAAGTTGCATATATTATTTCTATATTTTCTTTTGTTCTTATTTTATTTGTCAGTTTTCAGTTTTTTAAAATGCAGATTCAGTTCCTTATTTCTCTTATTTTGTATTTTCTTAATATGTATTTATAGGGATATGAGGATTTCTTTAGATGTATCTAAGAAATTTTGGTATATGGTTACTTCAATAACAGTTATAATAATTTCTATGATTTATTCTTTTATTTACTCATTTAGGATTTTATTGTTGTTTCTATTTGGTTATGTATCTTTACTTTGTGATTCCTGAATCAAAGACTATTTTTGTTGCATTATGGCTTTAAAAAATATATATATATATGTATACATATATATATATATATATATATATATATATATATATATAGTATTTCTGCCTTTTTACATTTGCTTGCAGTATTAACATATGTTCAATTTTGGTAAGCATTTCCTATATTGCTCAAAAATATGGATTTTTTTTTGCTATCCTATATAGAAGATGCCATAAGTGTTTTTAACTCTAAGAACTCCAGGAATTTGTTTAGTTGCATATTTTGGGGATATTGAAGTTTTCTATCACTAATGTGTGTTACTGTCTGTGTATTCATGTAGTTCAGTTTATATTCCCTTTTTCATTTAGGTTCTAAAGCACATTAAATAACAATATTAAATTTATACATTTTAAAAAGCATATAAATTCAATATTGATATTATGATTCCTTTTAGCATAAGATAGATTCATTGCTTATCTTTTTTATTTTGGAATATTTGTTTTTGCTTTATCATAAAGCTTGACTAAACTTTAGTGTTTTTGGACTCATTTCATTAATAATACATTTTTCTGACACTCCTCCCCCATGTGTATTTATATATACATATATATATTATATATAATATTAAAGTATATCTTATGAGCAACAGTTGTGGAGCTTTTTTTCCTTATCCATTATATTTTTCTTTTAAATTTTATTGGGTTGTTTAATGTAGTCACTTAAAGTTTTGGGGTTTAGATTCTCTAATGTTGGAGTTCTTTTTCAAATTAGGATTTTCCCCCCTTCTGCTGTGAATGCAGTATTGTTTCTCCTGAGTTGTTATTTTACTTCATCTATTTAAAGGTGCTCTTATTCATGTGGAATCTCCAAGTCTTTCCCATATACCCAACCCACCCTAGTTGTTTTTAACCTTTCCCTGCTTCTGGAATTTCACTTATTAATTTCCTTTTCTATCATGTTTTTATTTACTCTCTCTCTCTCTCTCTCTCTCCTCTCTCCCCCCTCTCCCCCCCCCCCTCTCTCTCTCTCTCTCTCTCTCTCTCCCTCTCTCTCCCTCTCTCTCCCTGCCCTTCTCGCTGTTTTAGGTACCTATTTGATTTCTCTCTTCTAAACAGTTCCTGATATCCCTTAAGAGTTTCAAGGCTCACTTTTTTTCCGTTTTGGTTCACCTTTTAAAAGTCCAGGTGCTTGGAGGTGGGAGAGATGCTATTACCCCCATGGTAGGTTTCTTCCTAAGTCCGTGATTTTACAGTTCGTTACTGATTACTCCTCCTCTTGGTCATACTCACTCCCCATTTGCCTCAAAATATCTTTCCCAGTTCATGACTTCTGACTCCTCCGATGCAACTGTTGCCCCCGAGGAGATTTGATTCCCCTTTTCTTGAGACAGAATGAGTAGTCTCTCTAAGCATCAAATCCTATGGATAATATTCATTATAAAGTCTTCATCTGTCTTTACTGAAATCTCTCTCCTCCTCTAGGATCATTCATCCTCCTCCTCCTACTGAAATACCCTTTCTTTTTCCTCTTTGTAAAACCACTTCCTTTGCCTCCTAAACTATTCCCCCCACACCCATAGACACTCATTTTGAAAGATCACAAGAATTATTTTCCTTTCATTGTTAGACTTTGATTTGATTAGATAACATCACAATTCCCCTCTCTTTTTTTCCTCCTCTCCCTTTTTACTACTTTCCGACAAACAACAATGATTCACTTGTAGACAAGATGTAATCAGGCTCAGTCCAAGATGTTTCAGTCCTCTTTCTCCATCATCCCTTCTATTTGACTTTTGCTTTCAACTTTATCTCCTAATATACATTTAGAAAGCAATCCATTAATTATCTTTTTGTTGTTATTTTCTTGTTACTATCCTTGGTTGCGTATTTCAGTTGGTCAGTCAGCAAACATTTGTGAAACATTTACTCTGTGCCAGGCACTGAGTGCTAAACACTGGCAACAAAAATACAAAGGAAGAAAGAAAAAAAGGAAGGGAGGAAGGAAGGAAGGAAGGAAGGGAAGTGAGAGAGGGAGGAGGGAAGAGGAAGTGAGGAGGAAAGAAGGAAGGCAGAGAGGGAGAGAGGGAAGGAAGGAGGAAAGAAGGAAGGAAGCATGGAACGAAAGAAGGAAGGGAGGGAGGGATGGAAGAAATTCTTGGATTGTAGAGGAAAATAACCTGCAAAAGGAAGCAGAAAATCAGGACAGAGTAAACAAGCAGGGCTTAGGAAAGTTTCTGATTCAGGGAGCATGGTGGAAAAGTCAGAGTCCTAAAATGTCCCTAGATGAGACATGAGGAGATGTTCTGAGGTGATCCCTCTTTAGAGGGAGGTTTTGAAGCTCATGATGGCTCTACCTTCTAATAAAAGGGAGAGAAGGTGGTGAAGAAGTGGCATACTAAACCGGATGGGATCTTGTAGGATGATGAGGTTATTCCAATAATCTTCCTGGGACTGATGGGAATATTTGAGAAGTCTCAAATTAGTGCAGCAGGCAAGAAATAGGAAGAAATGAGTTTTTATTTATCCTTATATTTCTCTTGACTGGCATGTTCAAGAAGAAAATAAATATTTTTAGAACTAGTTTTCTTTCTATGAATCTTTTAAATATTTCCTTATTATTGAGCATTCATCTTTTAATTTTTCCTTTCATATATGGTTAGGTTTAGATTAGCAAGGTAGGTTACCTTGGGCTGTATATTGAACTCCTTTGCTCTTTGAAACATGTTATTCCATTTTCTCTTATTTTTTTAGATTTTTCAAGGCAATGGAGTTAAAGTGGCTTGCCCAAGGCCACACGGCTAGGTAATTATTAAATGTCTGAGGTCAGATTTGAACCCAGGTACTCCTGACTCCAAGGCCGGTGCTCTATCCACTGCGCCACCTAGCCGCCCCTCTTTTATTTTCTTTTAAGTGTAGAATAGTATTGTGAGCTTTTAAAATTTCCTTTATGTTTGAAATTCTTTCTTCTAACCACCTGTAGAATTTATTGCTCAATGAAACTGTTAAATTTAACCACTGTATGTCTTTTATTCTGTTGCTTGGAGGGTTTTTTTTTTTTCTGGAGGAAATATGTGAACTTTTAAGTTTGACACCTTATGTTCTGAATTCAGAAGTTCTGAATATTTTCTTATTTATTTACTTTTTCTTTATGTTGTTCAGGTGACACAGTGGATAGAGTTCTGGGACTGGAGTCAGGAAAACTTGAATTCCTATTTGACTTTCAACAATAACTATTTGATTTTGGGCAAGCACTTAACTCTGCCTCAGTTTTCTCATCTTTAAAATGAGCTGCAGAAGGAAATGGCAAATCACTTCAGCATATTTGCCAAGAAACCCCTCACCTGAAGACACAGAGAGTCAGACACAACTGAAATGACTGAAAAAAAAAAGTTTTTGAGTGACCTACTCTTTAAATAATCTCAATGAATTCTATCTTTGAGATCAATGTTTTATATGTATGGAGATCATGCTTTCTTTTAATTTTATTGTTCTTTTTTGCTTTTCTTATTACATTTTGTCCTTTATATTTGTGTATTTGCTAATCAGTTGACCGCTCTTTTGGTTCTTTGTTGGTACTTGCCACTGGAGATGATATTTTTGCTATTCTGCCAATTCAGTTTTCACAATTCTTATTTCTCTTTTAAACCATTAAGGAACAATGTATTGTGTTCCATACTCTGTATTATCCACAGATTTCTCTGCTTCATCATATGTTGAATCATTTTCCTTTGTCTTATAATAGTTACTCAAGGGTTCCTGGACTCTTTTACTTGCTCTGAAGATTATAATTCCTTTTATTATTAAACTCTTTCCTCTCAGTTTACTTGTTTATGCAGAGGGTAGCTAAGTTTTCTTCTTCTTGAGCTATTTGGTAATTTTAGACTTTTTAAAACTTGTTTTCCTTTATTCTCCTCTTCTGATTGCTTTCCCTTTCATGTTTGTTTCTTTGGGGTTTGTTTCATCTCAAAGGATAGTGACCTCCTTTCATACAAGGTAACTTCAGGTTCACCAGTTTTGTTCTATGTCTCAATTGACTTCTGGAAGGACATAACTGACCCCATCTGGATGCTGTCTTGTGAAAATCAGACTTTGAAGTATCGTTTCTAATTTATTTCTCTGTTAATGCCTTTGCAGATTTTATCTCATTATCCATTTTTTGGTTGTGCATAACTTAAAAATATCTATTTGTAGGAGACATAGTGAAGAAAGACATTGTCTCATGATAGAAATATTTTTGACTAATTGACAATTTAATTAATTGAGGCATAGTGTTCATTTTAAGGTCCAGTTCAAGGGCAAAGCCAGAGGTACAGTGTTCACCTTAAAGTCCGATTCAAGTGCAAAGCCAGAAGAATTAATTGGGCAAGTACAGCACATCCAAATGGAGGGAATAGTAGAAACCTGTCTGCTGTTCTAAAGACTGGGATTATATGATCAAATCCCTGCAAATTAAATCTTTTGTGTGGTCCCTGACTCATTACAAAATGTCTCCTCTCTCATTGTAATACTCTTTTTTTTTTAGGGTTTTTTTTTGCAAGGTAATGAGGTTAAGTGGCTTGCCCAAGGCCACACAGCTATGTAATTATTAAGTGTCTGAGACGGTATTTGAACTCAGGTACTCCTGACTCCAGGGCTGGTGCTCTATACACTGTGCCACCACACCACCTGAACCTTCAGTCCAGAATGGATTAAGACTTGATCATTTCTTCTCAACCTACCATTTTAATTCCTTCATTTGCTGCTATTCCAATTTTCCTATAGACCTTTTCTTGCTGAGAGACTAGGAGTTATCTTCCCTTTGCTTTTTCCTTTGGTCTTGTTTAGGTTAGGTGTTACCCATTCCTTACTATCCTCCACCTTTTCTCTCCTCTTTTATATATACTCTTCCATCTGGCACTCTCATACCACAGAATACTTGATTCATCTTCAAGGAGGGTAGCAGTAGTTTAATCTATAATATTTCAGGCCTACTACTCCAACATTATTCATTAGATTACATTTTCATCTTGTGAACTTCTTTTTTTTTTTTTTTAGGTTTTTGCAAGGCAATGGGGTTAAGTGGCTTGCCCAAGGCCACACGGCTAGGTAATTATTAAGTGTCTGAGACCAGATTTGAACACAGGTACTCCTGACTCCAGGGCCAGTGCTTTATCCACTGCGCCACCTAGCTGCCCCACCTTGTGAACTTTTAAAAGGAAAATTCCTAGTGATCCCTCTGTACATTCCTTAATTTGTCTGTTTCCTGAGTTAGATGATTTTTGTTTATAGAAGTTCATGAAGTCTTTTAATGTTACTTCCTTTTACTTTTTTTCTTCTAGATTGTCTTTCACTTTAGTATATTTGTATTTTCAAGCTATTATAAGCTCTATTGCCTTTTTCTTTTTCTTTTTTTGGTACTATCACTGTGAATTTAGGTTCCCCCCCATTATGCTTATATATCCCTTATTGTTTTTCCCTATTATTTTAGCTATGTGGGTCACAAATTCTACCACTTGTTGTCATTAATTTCTCTCTTTTGAACCAAACTGGAACTGCATGTTCTCTAGAGGAAACTACAGGGTTCTATGCTTTATCAGTTGTTTTCTTTTTTCTTTATTTTAATTTTTTTTACAATGTATATTTTAGAAATGGTATGGAGAATGAGGGTAAGAGAGGGGGGAATGTTGTGGGAAAGATATTAAGGTGATCTTGTGGGGAATATAAGTTATTAATCTAAAATGGGTCAAGGTCAGTTTGGATTGGGAGAAAGCCTTCAGTGTGGCTGTTAGACTTGGAGTGAGTCTGGAGATAGTTTAGATTTGAATTGAGGATAAAAAAGAATAGCTAGTCTGTGATGATTCTAGGAATATGTTAAATTTGGGTTTGTGAATAATGGCTTGTAAGTTTGGAATAGTGGGGAAACAGGGTAGAAGGCACAAGTGGAGAGTGAGAAAGAATTTTGATCTTATTTGTCTTATGGACAATAGCATTGTCCATAGCATAGGCTGGAAAGGACAGCTTACAGATTAGTGAAGGCATTAGTTGAATTTGGAGTTAGGGACACAATGGATGCAAGATAGGCTGAGGATAGACTGAACTTGAAAAGGAGTGAGATAGTACAATGAATCATACTTTAGTGCTTAGATTAAATTTGAAATTTGAGGGTTAGGAGGTGGCTGGATTTGGTGTGATGATCACTTATACTTTGAATTTAACATCATGGAAAAGTTGGTTTGGGAGGGGAGTGAGAGGATACTATGGCTTGGGTTGGTTCAGTTGGATTTGGTTCAGTTTCACAGTGGTGAGTAGAGACATTGAATTTAGTTGGGACTGATAGTAATGGTTGGATTAAGGCTAGGTAGCAGATTAAATCTGAATATGAAGAGAACTCTTAAGAGTCCTCATGGGGCACATAATTATTCCCTAGGGAGATATATCATACCAGCTCTCTTAAAGAGTCCCTGGAGATCTTAACTTGCTGTACAGCTTTAAGCAACAAGGTTGTTTGGGACAACCAAGGACAACAATAAAGGACATATTCCTTTATCCCTTCCCATTAGCCATTTCATTGCCTCTACAAACAACTTGCCTCTATTCCCTTGCTTCCTCAGTCTATACATTTTCCCCAACTATAAATTGAAAGGGTTGGACTCTGAGGTCTATTCCATATCTACATTATTGACTCTAAGAATAGAATTTTCTTTTTTTTAAATATTTATTCTCATTTTGTACAAATAATGTTTTTTACATTAATAAAATATTCTTGTTTAAGAGTAAATAAAATACCCCCTCCCCCCATAAATATAGACTTGCTTGAGTGATAAAGTAAAGGGGAGAGAAAAAAAATTAAAATTAAAAAAAGTAATAGTAATAATTGTAGGTATGGCCAGGTGGTGCAATGGACAGAGCACCAGCCCTGGAGCCACGAGCACCCGAGCCCACATCCAGCCCCGTAGACCCAACAATCACCCAGCTGAGTGACATGCAAGCCACCCGAACTCCACTGCCCTGCAAAAACCAAAAAAAGAAAAAAAAAAGATCCCAAATAAAGTAAAATAGTAATAATAGTAGGGGTGGCTGGGTGGCAGACAGAGCATTGGCCCTTGAGCCAGGAGCACCTGGGTCCAAATCCGGCCTCAGACAACCAATGCTCACCCTGTGTCTCCAGGCAGGCCACCCAGCTCCATTTGCCCTGCACCGCTCCCCCAAATAATAATAATAAAAAATGTGCTTCAGTCTTTGTCCCAACATCAACAACTCTGTCACATCATGGGTGGATCACATTCTTTATGATAAGTCCATCGCAAAAGTTACTTCCATATTTTTCCACCGTTGCCATTGTTGATCGCAACTCCCTCCTTTCGTATTTCTCCACTACTATGTACTATATTTTCTCTCTCCTTTCACTGACTCTGCTGTAGGGTTGCTGAGTGGCACAGCAGACAGATCCCTGGTCCTGGGGCCAAGAGGCCCTGAGCCTCTGCTACCACCCCTTAGGCCCAGAATCTACCTGGCTCTATGGTCCAGGATAGGCTATCTAATCCCAGCCCCTTGCAAGAAGTAAAAAAGAAAATGTGTTATATCTGACCACTCTTCCCCCATGGTCCATCCTCTCCTCCATCACTCACATCCCCCCCCTTCCCCCTGTCCCCCTTCTCTCTTTCTTACTCCAGATGTCTATACCCCATTGAGTATATATGCTGTTTCCTCTCCTAGCCACCTCTGATGAGAGCAAAGATTCCCTCATTCCCTCTTGCCTCCCCCATTCCATATCATTGCAATAGCTCATTGTAATAAAGAAAAATCTTATTATATAAAATATCTTGGCCTATTCCCCCTCTCCTTTTTCTTTCTCCCATTACATTTCCCTTTTTTTCTATTGACTCCATTTTTACACCATATTTTATCTTCGAATTCAGCTTTCTCCTGTGCTACAACTATAAAAGCTCCCTCTATCTGCTCTATTAACTGAGAAGGCTAATATGAGTATTATCAGTGTCATTTTTCTATGTAGGGATACATGCAGTTCATCATCATTAAGTCCCTCATATTTTACCCTTCTCCTCCACTATCTATGCTTCACCTGAGTCCTGTATCTGAAGATCAAACCTTCTGTTCAGCTCTGGCCATTCCAACAGGAACATTTGAAATTCCCCTGGTTCGTTGAAAGTCCATCTTTTTTCCCTGGAAGAGGACATTCAGCCTTGCTGTGTAGTTGATTCTTGGCTGCATTCTAAGCTCTTTTGCCTTCTGGTATATTATATTCCAAGCCCTACAAGCTTTTAATGTAGCTGCTGCTAAGTCCTGTGTGATCCTGACTGCAGCTCCATGGTATTTGAACTGTGTCCTTCTGGCTGCTTGTAATATTTTCTCTTTGACTTGGGAGTTCTGGAACTTGGCTATAATATTCCTAGGGGTTGGTTTTTGGGGATCTCTTTCTCGGGGCAGGGATCAGTGGATTCTCTCCATTTCTATTTTGCCCTCTGCTTCTAGAATATCAGGGCAAGTTTCCTGTAGTAATTCTTTGAAAATGATGTCAAGGCTCTTTTCCTGATTGTGACTTTCAGGTATTCCAATAATTTTTAAATTATCTTTCCTAAGTCTGTTTCCATATCAGTTGTTTTTTTCAATGAGATATTTCACATTTTCTTCTAATTTTTCATTTTTTTGGTTTTGAAGTATTGATTCTTGATTTCTGGTAAATTCATCAATCTCCCTGAATTCTATTCTTTGTCTGAAGGTTTTGTTCTCTTCAGAGAGTTTTCTTATCTCTTTTTCCATCTGGACAATTTTGCTTTTTAAGGCATTCTTCTCTTCAATAACTTTTTGAACTGTTTTATCCATTTGACCTAAGTTGGTTTTTAGCATTCTATTTTCTTCAGCATTTTTTTGGATTTCCTTGACTAAGCTGCTGACTTCATTTTCATGTTTTTCCTGCATCTCTCATTTCTTTTCCCAGTTTTTCTTCTAACTCCCTCATTTGATTTTCAAAGTCTTTTTTGAGCTCTGTCATAGCCTGAGCCCAATTTCTGTTTTTCTTGGAGCCTTTAGATGCAGGAGCTTGTGCTTCCTCATCTTCAGACTGAGTATTTTGATCCTTCTTGAGCTCATTTGCAAAATATTTCTCAATGGCGTTGCTCTTTTTTCTCTGCTTGCTCATTTTCCCAGCCTAAATCTGGTTTTGGGGTATTTCCTGAGCTTTTGGGACACTCCCACAAGGGTCTCAGTGTGTGAGGCTCTGTCCTCCCTCCTGGTCTGTGAGTGACCATATGCGCCCTCCTCTGCCATGGGGCTGAGGTAGGGGGGCTGCTGCTGTTCTATGGGGGGGCCTGGATTGCGATCAGGGTCTGAATGTGTTCAGAGCCCCAGAGTCCTGTTCCAGGGGCAGAGGACAGAGCTCTGCAGTCTCTCTCTCTTCACTCCCCTCCCTAGGTTCAATGGGCTCATGCCCTGGGGGCTCCTGCTTACCATCTCTGCCTGCTTCTGTTTGCTGGAACTGGGCTGTGGAGAGAAGAGTTTGCTTGCTGTGTGCCTTGATGGCTGGGCTCCACATGCTCGCTCTGGCAGAGGTCCCCCTGCTGTTCCCCCACTTTGTGCCTGGTTCTCCCCGAGGTGTAGCTCAGGAGACTCCCCCGCTGCTGTGAGCCGAGGCTCCCAATACCCTGGGGCTGCCTCTGGGAGGCTGAAGTTCTTTCGCTCTGGCGGGCCACCCCTCCAGTGGGCTGCCCCTCCGACTCGGGGGAGCAGAGCCTTTCTGCTCTTTTCCAGGTTACCTTGACTAGGAGAACTGCCTCACTGGGTCCCTCTATGGGTTCTGTCTCTCGAAAATTTAGTTAGTATCCTTAGCTTATGAGTTTTATGAGAAAGCACTTAAGACCTGATCCTTTCTTGTTGCCATCTTGGCTCCGCCTCCAAGAATTAAATTTTCACTGGAATTTGGATGCATAAATTTTCTTTATAATTCAATTCTATCCCTCAGTTCTATGGCTTTTTACTGACTGCCCTTCATGCATGGATGTTTGATTCTTTATTTTCAGTTCTTGGCTTTCCTTGCTTCCTTCTTCTGCAAGTGATCTTTCCAGGTCTCTCCCCCACCTCCAATTCTCCTCCCTTCCCCTATTTCTCCAACCCCACACTCATTTTTAGTGTCTTCCCTCTGAGATTACTTCAAATTTACACTGTGTATATCTTTAAAGTGCACAGTTATTCGATTGAAAGTCTCCCTCATTAGATCATGAACTCCTTGAGAGCAAAGACTGTTTTTGCCTCATTGTGACCAGCCCTTAGCACAGTCTCTGGAACATATTAGGCACTCATTTAATGTTCTGGACTGACTAACTTTGGAGCAGTGGTTCTTAAACTATGATCTAGAGATCCCTGGAGGGTCCATAGACTGATTTGGGGGGAATCTGTGAGTTTGTGTATGTAAAAATATGTAAAATCTTAATTTAATTTTAAACTATAATTGAAATTTAGCATTTCCTTCCATTGTGAATTGGACTGAGAAGTAGTCCAAAGTCTCTACCAGACTGACAAAAGCCATTAAGAAACTGAGAGAGAGGGGAACCTATAATTTTATAAGAAATATTGTGAATCAGGACAACAAAGTAAATCCCAGGTGTTTATAATACTCTCATAAACCATTTGTTGAGAACTTGTTAAATACAAACACTTTCTGGGCCCTGAGGTTAAAAAAAATAAGATATGGCCCTTACCCTGACAAGTCATATTCTATTACTGGGGCTTTAGCACAAGCAAAAATAAGCAATACTATGCAAAACCACATAATTATCTTAAAATATTCACGAAATTATAAAATTACAGGTGTAGAGGCAGAAGGAAACTTAGGTGGTCTCATTTTACAGAAGAGGAAAGTGAGGTATAGAGCAATTAAGTATCTTGCCCTGGGTCCTTCCTCAAGAAACTTTACTGCAGGAGGTTCACTTAACTTGGGGGAAGGTGCTTCTTCAGTTGCTCCCTACATCAAAAGCATACCACTGAGAACATGAATTGTCAACCAATCATCCTTTAATTCTTTAGAAGTGGCCAAACCATTTTTTTATCATAAATTTATTCATGATATATGAATCAGAAAGGGTTACAAGCTGCACAGACTTTTGTTTGATTGGTTCAGCTCTATCTCCATGACATGCTCACTCTATCTTCAATATGTAAGTGAGAATTTTATGTTAATATACTATACCTTAAGAGATACATGATTACTTATATACATATATATGAGGGAAAAACGCCAACATAGATAAAGAAAAGGAAAGATAAGAGATAAAGAAGAGAAGAATTACCCAATCCAGCAGGCTTCTAGGACTGGAAAATCTGGCTGGGGATGTCCCTTGATGTCACAACTCAGCCTTTAGGGTTTTGATTGGGAAATTCTCTTTGGCAGAGTGTCCTGACCTTTGTAGTGCTTACATAAAACTGGCACAGGTCTAAGGGTTTACAAGACTAAACAAATACCCTCAGATCCTGAGTTCAATAACTTTCTCCAGGTGTCTTGGTAACCACTTAGGGAATAGAGCAAGTCCTCAGGTGTGGACCCCAAAACATGTTTTAATCCCTTCCCTGAAACATGCTTTGATCAACATGCTTCAATTCAGTGTGCTTAGGAAGTTCCTTCTCCTTGGACTATGATGGCTGATAGGGGAAGATCTCAATTTACCTTTCATTCGACCCATCTTCTGATTGGGAACACATCATCTCACGTGGGCACCTTGCATACTTGCCCACAATGAGAGAGAAAATACACATCATCTCATTTGGGGAACTCACCCACTCCCTCACAATGAGATACAGATCAACTCATATGTGGAAACCAGAAACATCACCCATAGAGAGGGAAATATAACATCTCATATGGGGAACTCAAACACCCAAAGAGATACAAAATAGAATGGTCTTACTTGCAAAAAGAAACAGTTATAGTGTAGAAGAGACAAAAGAAATATACAATTTAATAAACAAGTTCCACAAGGTAACAAGAGGGTCCCATATAGATAGAGAGGGGAACAATTGCTGCCTAACATCCTTCATCCAAGAGGTTGCTTCATGTAATGGAAATATATTGGTTTCAATTTTGTTAGAGTTGTTGATGTATATACAACAGGACATATTAATCACCATACATACTCCACCTTACACTGCAAATAATTAATCTGATGCAATTCTGTTATCATGAACAACATTTTCCAATGAGCCAAAAGATTCTTGAACGTTTTGTAATCCTGCAGCAGTCTCACTGGCTATCACCTGATTGTCCTGGTAATACTTATAATCAACATAACCTACCCAAGATATAAAAAAGGATACAGTCTTTCTGAACGACCAAAGGAAATTATCCCAGGATCCTTTCTTTGATCTATCATGTAATGGGAGGGATATATCAATATGATTGTATATTTGAATGCCTGAGTTAAATACTCCTAATGTGTATTGTCCATAATTCTGATATGGACTAAGGCAATAAAAGGCAGTCAGAGTGGTTGATTACATCTAAAGGAGTCATAGTCTTATTTTCCATAACATGATCATACCTCCTACATAAGAAAATATATATTGAATCAAGCAAGGTGGTAATCATTAATGCTCTATCAAGTTACTCCATTTGAAGAATTGCAGCCAGGGATTGGTAGGGTTTTAGATCTACCTTTAGAAGTAGCTGTAAAGTTCCCCAAGAAAGAGGAAAATCTTTTGGTCACACTGTCCTGTCTGTGTATTTTAAGCTTTGGCCAGAATATGAAATAGTAGAGTTGGAGAATCAATATGAACAATTCATAGGTACAACATGTAGACTTTTGCTGCCTGAAACAAGGTAGGAGCTTCAGTATAATTATTACAGGCTATGTTGGTAAAATGGGGTGAGAATTCACTAAGGATATAAAAATTAAAACATAATAAATAAAGGGACCAATTTGGGTTTTTCCATTCATGGATATCAGTATACTCCCAAAATGCTGTGTCTCAGCATATGGCACATTATAGGAAGGCAGGCCAGTGGAGAAACAAGGAATGTTAGAAAAGGTATTCAAGTTCTGGGAAACAATCAAAGGAAGAGATGTGGTTGAGACAACTGCTTCAAAGACTTTTTCAGTCCATGTCCAGTCAGGGGTCTATGCTGGATCTGAGGATGTTCTTGACAGACCCAGAATCCATGAGGTCCATTATTTGCCACTACCTTTCCCAATCACACCAAAGAGTTTTTTTCCCATTGTGCACATGTTCCTCCCAAAAGTGCTAAACAAACTGCAAGACACTATTCATGCAGAACAGTTGAGTTAGGGGGTATTGGTGTACTTTGTCATTCTCTGTAAAAATTACTATCACCATGCCATCTTTGTCTTCTATAATTTCAGAGGCACAGTGAACATCAGCAGTGTGTCTCTTGACCCTTACCTTAGATCCTACTTTTAAATTGATGCTGCCAAAGCCACCACTTTGGGTACTGACCAAAGGTGGTCCTGCTATCTGTTCCCACTGTTCTTTAAAATAGGTAGAAATCACTAACTTAACTATTCCAGAGTCCACACAGAGCACACTACTGTTTCTGGGCCCAGTTTTACAAAATGATTAATCTTTCCTACATAATCTGAATCTATTACTCCCCCCAACACATGTATCCCTTTTATAGCCAGATTAGATCTGGGCAATATGTGTCCAAAATGGCCAGGGTTGAATATTTATTATAATCCCCTTAGGGACAATTACTTTTTTTACTAATTGGAAAATTCAAGGGGGCCATGGTGTCTGCAGAGTCTGCAGTCCCTAAGAAGGGGGGCTTAACCTGTGGTTGTAAACAGACCATTGTAATGTTGTGCCCTTTGGTCTCTGCATTCTTATCTGAATATTAGGAATCATCATTCGCCCTAAGGGGATTAATCCATCTTTAAGAGGTCAGTTATTGAGTAATAGTAGGGTCTAAAATAAATTGTTTTTCCAATGAGCATATGAATTATTATCTAAATTTTTAAATTTTTCTTTTAATAACCCATTATTCTTTCTATTAATCCTGCTGCCTGAAGGTAATAAGGTATATGGTATATCTATTCTATATTATAAGTACAGTGTTGCTCAATTTCTCATCCCTTAAAATGTGCATCATTTATCACTTTGTATCTTCAAGGGGAATCCATAGTACAAGGTAATAATATCTATCGTTCTACAAGTTTTCTTTTGGGTAGCATTCCTACAAGGACAGGTCACTGGCACACAGGTACACATCAGAGGGGAGTGGACCTCCATAATCTATTTGCCAAATCTGAGCAGGTAATTTTGCTTGGACCAGTTCACATTTAATGATATTGGGAATTGATTGCTCCTTTTGCATTTGACAAATAAAGCATTCAGTTTTTATGTTTCAAAAAAGAGATCGGAAGAGAAATTACCTAATTCTGTATAAGGCTTGGACCAAAGCAATCTTCAATGTCCTTTTTTTGAAGTATAGCTATTTTTGCTAGTTGGTCTACATGGGAATTATACTTATGCTTCAATGTGTCTGCTGTGGTATGAGCATCTACATGAAAAACAGATGTTATCATCATTCCCATATATCTTTTTTTTTTACTTTTTTAGGTTTTTGTAAGGCAAATGGGGTTAAGTGGCTTGACCAAGGCCACATAGCTAGGTAATTATTAAGTGTCTGAGGCTGGATTTTAATTCAGATACTTCTGACTCCAGGGCCAGTGCTCTATCCACTGCGCTACCTAGCCACCCCCATTCCCATATATCTTGCCACAATTCTTTTCCCCCCTACATCTTTCCCATGAATTCGGTTATTTCCCATCCCTTATAGGCATCTACATAATCAAATCATTAGCTACTGTGCATGAATCAATAAAAGATATGGTATTCTTTGCCTTGTTCAGATTTGATAGCTGCATGAACCACTATTCTGCTGACTGCTTCTTTACTATCCAGTATTTTCCAAAGTCACTGAACTGGTAGGATTATATGCTATCACTTTCCAATGCCTCACCTGAACTACATACTTAGTGGACCCATCTGTAAACCAGGCATGTTTCTTTTCTTTTCTTAAACAGTTATATCCTTCTCCTAATTTTACTAATGAATTTGCAATTGTTTTGACTGGTGGCACCTCATTTTGAACCATTCCTGTTTCTGAAATCCTTTCATGTAGTTTAGAAATTCCTGGCTTACCATTTTTAGCCCTATTTTGAATATACCACTTCCACTTAATAGCACTAGTTTCTTGAGCATGTCCAATTTTATGTGACGCAGGTGTACTTATTAGCCACTGCAAAATAGGGATTTTTTGGCCAGAAAATCACTTCATGGCCTATGATCATTTGTTCTGTTTCAACCAGTGCCCAGTAGGCAGCTAAAAACTGCAGCTCAAAGGGAGAATAATCTTTTCTGTCTCCAGTAGTGCCAGTAGTGCCAAGGGGCACATTTTTCCCTTGTTGTTTTTGCCAAAAGCTCCAGTCTGCATAACCTTCCTGGATAGAGACCTGCAATTCCATGGGGCCATTTCCCCTGACCATAAATCAAGAGCAGGTGATATAGCTACCTTTCCTTCTTCAAAAGTCTTTTATTCCTCTTTACCGCAACTAAACTCGCATTTCCTCCTGGTAATCCTATAATATTTATATTAGATGGGGGATATGAATTCTCCAGTACCCAAATAATCCTATAAATTTTTTTGCCTCCATCTTATTAGTGGGAGGGGAGGGTTTTCTGCTTTGCCTTGGGGAGTATTTCCCTATGTCTTTTATTCCAATATATTCCTAAAAATTTTACTGCTTGGGCAGGGCCTTGTATCTTGTTTGGGTTAATTTCCTATTCTTTATCCTTTATATGCTAAATTAGCCTTTATAACTGCTCTTCTATCATGTCTTGATCCATCCTTTGTATTAAAATATCATCAATGTAATGAGCAATTTGGACTCTAACAGCTTTTATTTCATCTAACTCTTCAGCCACTTACCCTATGACAAATTGTAGAACTATGTATATAGCCCTGTGGCAGCCTGGTGAATGTATATTGTCTTCCCTGCCACATAAAAGCAAATTGATTCCCCTGAGAGGGGTCTATGTGGATTGTAAAGAAAGCATTAACTAAATCTATCACTGCATACCAATGTCCCAGATACTTTTGTTTAAGTTCAATCAGAGTAATAGTATTGGGCGCTACAGCAAAAAAAGTAGTTGCCTTAACTGCCTGTAATCTATTCTAATTCCACTCCAAGGTGGTACAAGTTAATGCTTCTGCCTCCACATAGTCTTTAATAGCGGCAGTAATTTCCTCTTGTCCTTCAGGTATTCTATATTTTTTAAAAGTTAAAGTTATAGAGGAGGATGGCAATGTCACTAGAGGCATATTTACTTTTCCTACCAACACACTTTTAATGGTCAAAATCTGGACTGCAAATTAATAACATCCATCAGTCATTTCCCTTAATATATCAGTCCAATTTATAAACTCAGGAATGGGTGCAGTCACTAATGTATATTCCTTATGGGATAACTGTCCAATTTTTAATTGGCAATGTTACATGTCTAGCAAGCATCTCTTTTCCTCCTAATCTTGTGATTATCATAGATCTACCTTGTTTTAATTTATTAGGATTCTCATAAATTAAAGAAGCCTCTACTCCAGTGTCAATACGTTAGCCATAGTAGTGGAGCCATTACTATTACTATTTATGTGGGGTCTATAATCTCTTTTCCTTATTTCTCTTATTTGCACTGGAGTTTCCCCCCCCCCCCTTAACTCCCTTCAGGTGTTGAAGGCTAGGATGTAACCTCCAGAAGGTGGTGCAATGGGTGTTTGTTTCTCACTTGGTAAGTCCCCAACTTATTTTCTTTGTATTAATTCACTGGTCCTAAGCAAAGCAGTAAACAAATTTTCCGGAGATAACCTCCCTGTCTCATTACTTCTTTCTGCATTTCTTTTCCTTTCCCATTTTACTGTCTTTATCCCTAAAGGGTGGAACTTCCTACTCTCCCAGTTCTCCTAACTGTGAAATTTTCTCTAATACCTTATTCAGGGGTTTTCCAGCTTCTCCTAATCTTATTTCTTTTACTGGGTGTGTGTGTGGAGGGATGGATTTCTTCTGAACAACTGGCAACATTTAGAGGCTCACTGGGCAGGTATGTTTAGTCCATTCTTTTGCTAATGAGGAGTAGGAGAGATCCTTCCACCCAGGGATCTCTGATTCTTTTCTTTAACTTCCTCTGACCTTTTTTTTTCCTTTCCCTGACTTCTTTAAGAATGACATTGTGGCACAGATCCTGTTCCTGATACCAATTATAATAGAAAGGGCTACAAACTGTATAGACTTTCTATTTGATCGGTTCAGATCTGTCCCCACAAAGACTCTCTCACTCTGTCTTAAATCTTCAAGTGAGAATTTAATGATAATATTCTTATAACTCAAGATTATAACCCAAGAGATACAAGATTATTTTTTATGTATATATATGTATATAGGTATATATATGAGGGAAAGCATCAACATAGATAAAGAAAAGGAAAGATGAGATAAAGAAGAGAAAAATTACCCAATTGAGGAGGCTCTAAGGTCCTGAAAATCTGGCTGGGGCAGTCCCTTGATGTCACAACTCATCCTTCAGGGTCTGGACTTCCAAAGCCTACTTTCTCAAGTGAGACCTTTATAGTACTTATACAAAACTGGCACAGGCCCAAAGGTTTACAAAACTGAACTCAGTGACTCAGGAGTTTGGCCAAAACACCTTCAGATCATAAATACAATCACTTTCTCTAGATGTCTTGGGGTAAACACTCAGGGATGGATGGACCAAGTCCCTAGGTATGGAGCCCAAAACATGTTTACTTGGAATTTTCCCCAGAACTCTCTGCTCCAGAATATATTTTGATCAATATGCTTTAGTTCAGTGTGCTTAGGAAGTTCCTTCTTCTTGGACCATGATGACTGATTGGGAAGATCTCTTAATTCATTACTCTTCAATGTATTGTGCTGATTTTTTCTTCCTCTTTTTTCTTTAAAAATATTCTTTAATTTATAGCATTAATAGGAGGAAAGATAGGAGGAAATGTAGAAATTTTGGCAATCTAAGAAGATGTATATATGAATAAAAATAATAAATTTATTATCATTCTTTCTTCAAAACTTCTTGTTTGTGTTGCCCTGATTATCATTTAAAGTTCTCCCTTTCTCTTATAAAGGATGTTTTCTTGAAATCATCTCTGATTCCCAGCTGACTGCTTCAAAATTTTTTTATAGCATTTTGGAACTGTTTTATCTTTTTTTTCTTCTTTATTTGTGTGTCAAAGCACCCTGTTTTTTTTTTTTAAGTTTTAGGTACATGAGTTCAGAGTCTGGGTCATTTTTCATTTTTCTATCTTTATCACCCAGAAAAATATCTATACATTATATGTACTTACTAAATATCTATCAAATTTAAATTAATTGGAAAGGAAATGGATTTTCTATTGCCATTCCTAAATTCCACCCATTCAATAGAATGGAAATTTAATTCACATATAATAGATTTATTTAAATTGGTCATTTTAAAACCTGTATGGTAGGAAAGATGAATACTAAGATACTAGGATCATAGATTTAGAGGGGAAGGGATCTTAATAGACATTAAGTCCAATCTCCTTCATTTACAGGTGAAGAAATTAAGACACTAAGGGGTTAAATGGCTTGCCTAAAAATGAATAGTTAGTGTCAGAGATGGGATCTGAATACAGGTTTTCCTGACTCCCAGTCCCACCACTCTATTCATGGTGCCTTGAAATAAAGGTTCACAATACTCTACATTTAATTAATTTGGGCTTAATTTGAACTCTACAGTAGTTGTAGCAGGTATACTTTTTTTTTAGGTTTTTGCAAGGCAAATGGGGTTAAATGGCTTGCCCAAGGCCACACAGCTAGGTAATTATTAATTGTCTGAGGTCAGATTTGAACCCAGGTACTCCTGACTCCAAGGCCGGTGCTCTATCCAGTGCGCCACCTAGCCGCCCCACCTGGTATACTTCTGATGCAGTTAGATGACTTTGAATCACAGAAGCAACATTATCTCAGAATAATAAAAATTGCAGGTGACTCAAAAGGTATTAGAAAGACTCATGATATGTGTGAGTAAGCTAATCACTGATGAAAGGAGTAAGTACCAGGTGAGATCCTAGAACCATCTAAGGGTGAAAGTTATAAAAATGGAGAATAAACTCTTTGAATTGTTTTCTAGCCTGTCCCTACCAAATAGTTGGCAAAGAGTAAAGGAGGTATTATGTCACTTGAGAAGTGATATACTAATAACAGAATAGAAAACTGATGCATTTGGGCTTCATGGAAGGTGAGGGGTTGGTTTCAGGCTAAAGATTTTATTTTCTATTCTGTAAGGAGACATTCAAAAAGGCCTGGTTGGGTTCTTATCATTTGGTGCCAGTGTTACAACACTTCCTGTTTCATTCTTGTGTTTGACATGTGGATATATAAGACAGAAGTGCATAGATGACATGTGAGCATGAACATTGAAAGACAAAAAAGATAGTGCAGTTAGAAATATTGCCTTCATTACTAATGTCTTTTAAATACAGATCGTGATATCTGGTGCCAATTCTTCTTCATAGTCTATTTCTTTTTATTGCTGTTGTTCAGCTACCTCAATCCTCTCTCTTTGATTTCATTGGAGGTTTCTTTGCAAAGATTCTGGAGTGGTTTGCCATTTCCTTCTCTAGCTCATTTTACAGATGAAGAACTGAGGCAAACAGGGTTAAGTGATTTTTCCAGGGTTACACAGCTAATATGTGCTTGTTTACAACTTCCCAACTCGTGTGACTTGCTGTTTGATGGGAGATGTCTGTTGAAAACTATGGCTTTACCTAATTAGAGAGGAATATAATATGTGATGTGGCCTTGTAAATCTCTCAATGGTGGGGGGGTGTTGTATTTTCAGAACAAATAACAAAATGTGGTTTATATTCATTTAAATGTACAAATAAGCCTGTGAAGGTTCATTTTCTCTTTTGTATTAATTGCCTAAGAATATAGCATCATAGCTCTGGAACTGGACAGAACTTTAAAAGTCTAGTCCAACCCTGATAGAAGAGTAACTGAGGTGCAGAGAAACTAAGTAAACTGGCTAAATCACACAGGGGGAAGTATTAGGCTGGAATTTGTAGTCAGACCTTCTGATTGTCCAATGACAATTCATTGAAGCAAAATGGTGACATGTTGTTAAGCTTGCTGACAAAATTATAGATGTAGTTGTGACCGTAAGAGAAAATAAAAGGAGATTAAAACAACTTCAATTTAAAAAGTCATCCTTAACAGTTTTTAAAAATATAATTTCTTGGAATCACTTAAAGAAAGTTACCTGGAGGTTTATATCAAGGCAGTAAAAAAAAAATCATGTCAAAAATCAAAATAATCAAGAATTTTCATTTAAACATTGAATTAGTAGTTCTTGAAGGATTATTTTAAAAATATTTAATTATTGTGATTCTTAATCTAAGTCATAAAATTCACTAAGACATAAAAGTCACATTTTACATCACAAAGTATCTGGTCATATGTATGAGTATATAGTACTGAATGCCATTTAATTTAGTTGTGAGCTTGGGTGATTGTGCATACTGATCAAATTTTAAATATCTTTTTCCAGTCTGTTTGAATTTAAACAGTTTATTTATAGTATAACAGCAGGCTTGGAAAATATGTGCTTTTATGGAGAAACTTTTCTCTGATTACTAAAGGACAGAACCTCTGTAAGCTAGAAAGTGTATACTTAACAGTTGATAGCCTGAACAGTAATTGTTCCTTTGTCTACAGTTTTGTAATTGAGACAATCATTTAAACCTTAGTTTATATAAACTAGAACTTCTAGGTTTTTTTCCTTAAATCATTTTTTCACTTAGGATTATAAATTTATGGTTGGAAGTTACTTCTGATGCAATCTAGTCCAAGTCCCTAATTTTATAAATATATTTTACGTTGGTACTTTGTGTACTTACAAAGCTACCAATGTCCCTTTTTTCCCCATAGGGTACTCAAGACTTTAAAATGTTTATGATTTTATCACTGCTACTGCAACAAATTATATGTAACCTGGTTACATTATAGTAGAGAATCTTTATTCTTAACATTAGACTTTAGCGGGTGGCTAGGTGGTGCAGTGGATAGAGCACAGGCCCTGGAGTCAGGAGTACCTGGGTTCAAATCTGGTCTCAGACACTTAATAATTCCCTAGCTGTGTGGCCTTGGGCAAGCCACTTAACCCCATTGCCTTGCAAAAACTAAAAATTAAAAAAAAACCCATTAGACTTTAATAAAATATAGAGATCCTGTATTTCTCAAAATGTTCTAAAGTTGAAATTCAAATACTGTGAAAGTAGACTGTCATTTAAAAATATATATATGGATTATATATATATAAATTATATGTATAGATACACACACACACAATATATATATATATATATATATATATATATTTATTTATTTATTTATTTATTTATTTTTGCAAGGCAATGGGGTTGTGATTTGCCCAAGATCACACAGCTAAGTAAGTATTAGGTGTCTGAGATCGGATCTGAACTCAGGTCTTCCTGACTCCAGTGCCAGTGCTCTATCCACTGTGCCACCTAGCTGCCCCTATCAATATTAATATTAAGGAGAAGCAGTGAACATTCTTCCAGATAAGGGCAGATTTTCCCAACAATGATGCTCATATGATTCTTTTTTCTTAGTCTTATAATATGACCTTTTTTCAATTTCAAGTCTAATTGTATTATTTTCAATCTCCTGAACAGTTATTTATAGTAAAACCATTTTATTGGTAGCTATAGGTCAGTACTACTCATCTTTGTTTTATCATTCATGGTACTTCCACATTTTGAGATAGCCATGAAGGAAACTGAGGCTGAAAAGACTGTTATCATTCAAGCTAAATTTTTTTTATCATTTTGCATTAGGGCTCATGATTTTGCAAGTAAGGTATCTAAAGAGTCAAGCTTGTGGTATCTCTAGCATTATCTTCTCTTTCAACCTCTAGACTTGTTTCTTCAATTGTCTATGGAATATCTCCACCTAGATATCAAAATCAATATTTCACAAAATAAACTCGTTGTTTTTCCCCTCTATACCTACTCCTCCTTGATATTAATGTTCATTCAATCTCATGTTAGAATCTTGATGTTATCTTTGACATGTTTATCTACCTTACTTCACCTCTGCAATTAGTTATCAATTTCTGTAGATTTTAACTCCCTTAATATCTCCCATCTCCATCTCTTACTGTCTTTTCCATGGATTAGACAAATAGATCCCCTTAAAGATAGTAGTGACTTTTCTTTTTTCTGTTTGTCTCTACCCTTTAAAGTTATTTATACCTTCTCTAGTCTAAAATTTCTTATTCTTTAACTTTATGTTAGCCTTCTGCTCAAAAAATTTCTCATTGATCCTTATTTATTTTGTGGTTTGAAAGACCATTGTTTGAAGTCAGATGACCTGGGTTTTGTTTCCAACTATGCTACTAAGTACTGTCATTAAAAAAAAAGGTTAAGGGGTGACTAGGTGGCTCAGTGGATAGAGCACTGGCCCTGGAGTCAGGAGTACCTGAGTTCAAATGGGGACTCAGACACTTAATAATTACCTAGCTGTGTGGCCTTGGGCAAACCACTTAACCCCATTTGCTTTGCAAAAACATAAAAAAAAACCCCAAAACAAAAAAACTTAAGCTCTCCATTTCTTCACATGAAAATTAAGGGTTGGATTAAAGGACCTTTCAGATCCTTTACATCTAACTCTATAGCTATGGTCATGTGATTCTTCTTTTACAGCCTTATTTCTTTCTACTGCTTTCTATATAGTTTATTATTCAAGTAAAATTATTCTGTTTTCATTCTCTGAAAGTTGTTTATAGTTTTTAAAACTGTGCTAAAACTAAAATTGTAATTTCCTGTCTTGTACCTTACTCATGTTCTTTCCTATACTTGTGTAACCTTTAGATCAGAGCTATCCAATCTCACTTTTAAAAGGTTTTATTGAAACAATAGACAATATATTCTGATTTGTCATTTTAATGAGATCTCTGCAACTTTTAGTAAACTCACAGGTGGATGTATTAAATCAACCCGCAGGTCACATTTTGGACAGCCATGCTTTAGATCATTATCAAAGTTCTAGATTTTCTTGTTTGGGTTAAAGCTTGGAAATTTTTTTTTAATAATTATTACTCTATTCAAGCTTTCTGATGGGAACATCAGAATCTGAATCATATCTAGGTCTCTTGAAATAAGGACCCTCAGCATCTATGTAAGCACTTACTGACAAGATGTTGATTATAGAATTGGCTTTATTTAACCTGACAAAAAAATATGATTCAAAACTGAGCCAATAATCAGTCAAAATAGATTCTCTTTTTCTCTCTCTCTCCAGCTACCATTCTAAGGGATCTATATATTATTATAATAATTATATAATTATAATATAAAATAAAAGAATTATAAGAATACCATTTATGTCCTCTTCTCCTAATATTATAAGAGGAAAGTGTTATTGTATACTAGAATTAAGCAATTCAATTTTGATTTTTAATTTACAATTTGACTTTTCAATGGACTTTTCAATTTACCTTTGCCTTCCTTTTATCAGTTTCTTCTTCACTCCCCCCCCCCAATTTCCCTGTAGAGTAGAATAGATTTTTTTTTTAAACCCAACTGGGAATATATCTTATTCTCTCTCTGGGCCAAATTCATAGAACAGAATTTATTCATTTTTCATGCACTCCCTTTTTCCCCTCTACTATAAGAGGTTTTTGTGTCTCTTCACTAGGTGTTATTTATCCACTAATGTTTAGCTTTCTCCTTCTTTTTATGTTTTTATTGTTTTCAAAGGACTATAAGCAAAGTACGAATTAATCAAAGATTGATTGATTGCTTGATTGATGCAGCACTGCCTCATAGTCACTAAGTAGTCTCCCCTCTTATATCTCATTAGAAATATACTTCTCAAAAGTCATGAATCACATCAAATTACAATCACTTTTTATCTTACCCCCTTTTCAAGTACCCTCTGTGGACACGCAATCCTCATGAGTCAAAGTATCATGCAAAGCTAAATTATTTCATGAACCAATCATTGGACCCGTCAGCAGACTCTCTCCCATATTATCCCCTTTAACTCCACAACTATGTACTTAAACCTTCATTAACTAAAGTATGGATTAAGATAAAATCACTTTCTAATTTCTTTATGACCAGCCCTTTTAAGTAGGTTCCCATCTTCTGCCCCTTTGGTACTACTAAGTATCTAGTAAAATAATGTCACTTCTGATTTAATTAAATATAGAGCCTCTAAGTACTAAGTGCTGGGCCACTCTGAAAGGCTTTCTTAAGAACTTTACAATTGATTGTAAGGTATAGGAGTCACTAACACAGGATTGTCCAGTTTAGGATATTCTCATCAGAGAAAGTGCTGAGCTCTATAAACAAGACAGAATTAAAGTAGGTCAAAGGAAACATGAGATGCATAAATTTAAACTAAACTCCCAAGTTTTTTGCATGGACTATTTGTATATGACCTCTGGTAGACCATACTGAGTTCATATTGATCTGCTCAGCCATAGTTAGATGCCTTATAATTTGTTTCAAACATAGTGATGTTATTTTGGGCTTCTTCAATAGAAGTACAATCTCAACTTTATTAAAAGCTTTAAGTATCCTATGAGAAATATAATTCTCAAGAGTTACAAATGTTATCTTCCCTTGTAGAGTTGTATACAATTTAATGTTCTTGATGAACATTTGGTTTTTTTCCACTTTCTGTTTACCTTTTCATGCATCTCTTGAATCTTATATCTGAAGATTGATCAGGAAATTTTGAAGTTCTTTATTTTTTTGAGCATCCAACTTTTTCCCTAACAGAATATGCTGAATTTTGCAGGGTATCCTGCAGGTATCCTGCAGAATCCAAGGTCCTTTGACCTCTGAAATACCATATTCCAGATCTTTCGATTCTTTAATCTTAAAGCTGATAAGTCCTATGTAAGTCTGTTTGTGTTTCCTTTGTATCTAAATTGCTTCTTTTTGACTTCTTGCAATATTTTCTCCTTTATTTGAGAATTCTGGAATTTGGTTATGCTAGTCCTTGCAGTTTGTATCCTGGGGTCTCTTTCTGGAGGAGTTCTGTATTCTTTCTTTCAATGACTATTTTTGTCTTTTTCATCTAGCAGATTTGGATAATTTTCCTTGATAATTTCCTGAAATATATTTTCTAAGTTCTTTTATTGATCTAGTCTTTCTGTTAGAGCAATAATTCATAATTATCTCTCCTGTATCTATTTTCCAAGTCATTTGTTTTCCTAAAAGGACCTAACATTTTCTTCAATTTTTTTTACCTTTTTTATTTTGTTTGATGGACTCTTGGTATCTCATAGATTCATTGGTTTCTACTTGTTCAATTCTAATTTTTAGATTTTTATTTTCTTCAGTTAGTTTTTGTGTTTATTTTTCCAGTTGGTTAATTTTACTTTTTTCATGATTTACATTCCCTTTTCAATTGGCTGATTTGAGTTTTAGATGAATTGTATTCCTTTTCCAGTTGGTTGATTTGATTTTTTTGAATTCTTTTTTCAGTTGGTTATTTTTCTTTTAAAGGAATTGATTTTAGTCAATTTTTCATAATTTTTCTGCACAGCTCATTTCTTTTTTTCCATTTTTGTTCTCTTTATTTTTAAAAATTTTTTAAGCTTTTCTGTGAGGTTTTGAATTTGAGTTTAATTCATAGACTTCTTTGAGACTTCCCATGTAGGGAAATTTTTAACTGCTTTCTTCTTTTGAGGTGACATTTTTATTATCTATCTGTATAGTAACTTTCTATAGTTAGCCCTCAGTTTATTTTGCTCATTTTGATTGTTTGAATTCTGCTCCTGGGATATAGAGAATATAGACCCAAGATTTTTGTGCTGGGCCTGGATTCTGACCCCTGACTTATTACTGGCCAAGAGTTTGTCTATGTGGTCTAGGCATTGCCTATGCAAAAGTTTGTTTCCTCCTTTATATCTAGACTCTGCCTTATGAAGTGGTTTTTTCCCCAACCCTGTCCTGTCTTTGCCCCAGTGTTCTCAAGGTTCAGACTTTATTTGGGATTGGGACTTTCTCTGCTGGCTTGCTATCTCACTGCCAGGACCTCTGCTATTGCCAAACTGTTGGTACCTGGATTGCACTGTGGCTTAAAGTCACTGTGACTTTACTTCCCCTTTTCCCCCTGAAGAGACGGACCTTCATTGAAGATCCTCCATGACGTCTACAGTTGAAAATTTGTTTTGATCTTGTCTTTTTTTGGTTGGATCTATAGCTTTAATGTTTGTGTAGAGGCCCTCATTGAATGTTGTATAGGGAAAAACTCCAGGAGCATGCTAGCTTCATGCTGCCATCTTGGCTCTGCCCTGGAAGTTTAAGACAAAAGACGAGAAATTTATATTTTACCAAGTGGACATATGAGAAAAAAGGGTTCTTTCTGTAGCATTCCTAGGCAAATCTGGAATATCTTCCTCCTTCCCCATATTGCTATTGAATTCCTATGTATCTTTTAAAGCCCAAATCACATTTTTCCTCTACCTAGAGGCAGTTGTAAGGTCACGGTGGATAGAGAACAGGGCTTAAAGTCAATATTACCTGAATTCAAATCCAACCTCAAGCACTTAATAACTGTGTAACCCTGGAAAGATGCAAAATAGGGCTAATAATAGCAGTTACTTCACCAGATTTTCGTGAGGATTAAATGGGACAATATTTCTGTACTTGGTAGAGTGTCTAGCACTTATTAGGTACTTAATACTTTCATGTTCGCTTCATTCCACTGTGAAGCCTTATTGAATAGGGAATGCTTATATTCCCCTCAGACTTCACATTGCATTTTGTTTTTTATAATTTTAATGCATTTGTCCCATATTATTTTGTATTATAATTAGATATCTATGTATTGTATCTATTTTTAAAGTTGTTAAGTCCTTGAGAGCAAGGATTGGAGTACTTAATTTATATTTGAGTTTGCCTCCCTTCCACAGTACATCTTCAAATCACTTAATAAATGTTTGTGAATATGAAAGGTATTAAATGAACAACTACAGAAATTTATTCCTACTTTATGATTTGGTTAGTGTGTTTGTATCTAGATTGGAATTAAATTGAATATTTGGATCATTTTAACCTTACAGTAGAAGTTGGAAAAGGTAGAATACACAGTGGAGAGCTCCTCCTAGAACCTCAATTATGTAAACCAACAAAGACAGCCCCTACTCCTCATCCCTGCTGACTATTCTTCTTTTCAGATGCTTTTTAGGTGTTATCTTTCTACTTTAGATTGTGAGTTCCTTGCCTTTCTTCCTCTTGACAGTACTTAGCATAGGGCCTTTCACACTGTAGAAGATTCAGACTGATTATTGACTGACTGACTATAACCTCAGGAAGAAAGAGGATCTGAGGTAACCAACATATGGAGTGGGGGAAGGGAGGAGAGATAGTTCATATTTGGAAATTGTATTTCATTTATATTGTTGTTTTAATGTTTCCTAAGAGTCAGAGTGGTACAAATTGGAGAATAGATTATTGAGACAGAATATGGAAGTTTAATACCTGGAAGACTTTAAAAATAGTATAACTTCTATTTGGAAGTTTTAAGCAAGTTTTGCTTGAAGACTTCACAGAATGGACCAGATAACTATTATAGTCTGTTACCAAATACAGAGAAATAAAAATACTATTTTGAGCAAATTTCTATAAAAAGCAGCATGGTCATCCAACTATTTGTCACATCTTTATTTTCTCTGGGTCCCTAAAATCATTACTTATGATTTTGACAGATAATTGAAACTTCAGAGGAAGATCTCTATCATTTCCTCCTATTATAAGCACTAAGCTTAGTTATATATATACAATAAAATAAACATACACAATAATTCCCCAAACTCCCAACTTCACTTCAGTGAAAATGAGTTCTTGATTGTTTTATGGATCTGATAATAAAAGGAATGCTATAGTCTAGATTAGACATCAATAGATAAAAGTTTGAGTCTTAGAGCTGCCATTAACTCACTATATTACCTTGAGAAAGTTCAGTTTCCTGCACAACTTTGATTAACCCTGGGGGAACTGGGGTTTTTTCTAAGAGCAGAAATTTAGGGGACATTTAAAAGTAATGTTCTGGGTGGCTAGGTGGAGCAGTGGATAGAGCACTGACCCTCCAGTCAGGTGTACCTGAGTTCAAATAGGGCCTCAGACACTTAATAATTACCCAGCTGTGTGACCTTGGGCAAGCCACTTAACTCCATTACCTGGTAAAAAAAACCTAGGGGAAAAAAAAGTAAAAGTAATGTTCTTTCAATAGCTAGAAACAACTGATTTTAGAAACTATTTAGGAAAAATAATTAAGTTAGTAATTTAGGCAATGGTTGCCTCCTACAATTCCCTTTCCCCCTCCCCTATCAATTGCAACTTAGGTGAAATCTTCCTCACCCAGAGCAACCTTGCCCTGTCCTGTTGTATCCGGTGAACCTTTCCAGAACTGGCCTAATTATGTGATTGAATCCCTACCATGATCATTTCCCCAAATTAAATGAGAAATCATTTTTGAGTCACTTATTCCAGGTGTAAAGTGGCTGTAGTTCTGTTTTCTTAACTCTGTGATCAAGGACTTTGACTAAATAATCACTAAGATGCCTTCTAGGGCTAATATTCTTTGAAAAGATAAGGTATATGCATTCTCCTTTTACTAACATCACTAAAAGCCCTCTGTCTTCTCATTATTTATGATAAAAGAAAATATAAGAAGTTGAAGAATGGACTTTCAATTTCTGAATCAAGACTAAAATAAAGCCAGGCTATTGACTATTGACTTGAGAAATGTGCATCTAGGGATAAAGATGATGATAAATATATAACATTATGTGCCAGATTAAGTATCTTATAAATATTCTTTGATTTTTAATCATCACAACATCTCAACCCTGGAAGGTAAGTACTGTTATTATCCATCTTAGAGTTGAGGAAATTAAGGCAAACAGGTTAAATGACGTGCTCAGGGCCACATAGCTAGAAAGTGTCTGAGGCAAGATTTGAATTCAGCTTTTCCTAACTCCAGACCAGTATCTCATCCACTTAGTAACCTAGCTGTCTAGTAGATAAACTGGTGCTTATCAAGAAAGATAGAAAGGGAAACTATTATTTAATTTACATAAAGAACTTGCCAAAGAGAAAAATCCCTCTGCCATGCAGGTTGGCATTTTTTCAAGTTATCCTTTGCATTGAGAGTTTATATGGTTTGCCCATGGTCCCATTAAAATTCTAACTTTTATAGGAAACCTTTCCCAACAGCTCTTAATTTTAGAGCCTTCTCTCTGTTAATTATTTCCTATTTATCTTGTGTAAGTTTGTTTTGTACATATTTATTTGCATGTTGTGTTTCCTAGAGGACCATAAGCTCTTTGAAGACAAGAACTGTCTTTTGCTTCTTTTGGTATTACCAGAACTTAACACATAGTAATAAGGTGATTAATAAATAATGATTGATTGCGATTTTTCTCTAATTTCATTTTGTTTTCTTTTTTTGAAATGCACCTGCATAAAATATGAGTCTTTTTGAAACTAGGGTCTGCAAAATCTAGTCTCAAATGCATTTAGGGAACAGGGATGCTCACTTTGCTGAGATGTCCAAGGCAGGTAGGCAACATGTAGGTAATAATGAAGTGAGTTAGAGAGCTCACTATGCCTAAATCTTATTGGTTCTTTCTTTTAATTCTGGAGTGAGTGAGTCGTGGCCAACTGACAAAGTTCTACTTAGACCTAAGATGATGTGTCTCATTGCTCTGCAAATAATAAAATATAAAATAGAGTTTTACTATTGGAAAGGACTTTCAATTTCCTATATCATTCAGTCTTCTTATTTTATAGAAGAAGAGGCTAAATATGGGGCTAGTAAAATACCTGGCCTGAGGTCACAGGGCTAGTTCTAGAACTGTAATTAGATACTTTGGATTTTTCCCTCTTCTCACCTCATAAATTTACAGCCAAAGTGAATTGAAGAAATTGCAAAAAAAAATATAACAATTTGACTATTGATTTGGGAAATGCAAATTAAAACAACTCTGAGGTACCACCACATTTATTGGAAGTGACAAATGCTAGTGGGGATGTGGGAAAGCAGATATACTATGAACTGTTGGTGGAGTTTTGAATTGTTCCAAAAATTCTGGAGAACAATTTGGAACTGTGCTGAAAGGTCTATAAAACTGTGATACAAAAAGGTATAAAACATACTCTTTGACACAGTGATACCACAACTTATATCTGTAACCCAAAGAGAGCAAATAAAAGGGAAAAGGCTGTACATTCAAAATTATTCATAGAGCTTCTTTTTGTGTTGGCAAAGAATTGAAACTGAGGGAATGTAGATCAATTGGAGAATGACTGAACAAATTGTGAAATGTGATCATGATGGAACCCTATTGTCTTATAAACAATAATAAGGAGGATGATTTCAGGAAAACATGGGAAGACCCTTGTGAAATGATACAAGAGAAGTGAACAGAATCAGATCATTATATGCATTGTACCCAGTGGTGATTGACTGTGAAAGATACTGTAGATACTTTGGTTAATACAATAATTGAAAATAATGAAAATTGCTATCCACTTTCAGAGGGAGAACTGATGAAGTAAGAGTAAATTGAAGTAAAATTTTCTCACTTTATTTTTTTTTTTTTGACTTGGCTAATATGAAAATGTTTTACAAAATTTCACATATATAATAAATATAATATTGCTTGCTTTTTCAGTGAGTAAGGGAAATTAGAGAAAGGGAAGGAATTTGGAACTAAATTTTAAAGAATGTTAAAAATAAAAAGTGAAATAAAATAAAAAAAATCAAAAAAATACAATACACAATAAACAAAAGGTTACAATACAACAAAGAATAATCCAGGTTAATATTATGCCCCAGTGGCCTGGATTTTGCTGACACATACTAAGTTATCCATCTATTTGTCTCAGTTATCATTAGACATGTGTCATGTTATCCCCAGGAGATAAAAATGATTTTGGAGGAGTCTGAATTGTTTAAACAATTAGCTCATATTTCTCTCACATATTAGAAGAATAAATTGGGTCAAATTAACCCATAAACATTGGAAAGAATATCAGGACCTTATCTACAGTATGTATGAATTTCACAGATTTCCCTTCCATACAATAGAGGTTTGGACAAATCTTTAGAAGCTTTATTTATATGTTGTTTTTAGTTTTATGGTGAGAAATTAATAGACATCTTTGTTTTTGATGAATTTCAAAAATTCACAATTTTTTTGTGTACCTTTTGAGAAGCAACATCAAAAACCAGGAGAGCAATATACACATTAACAACATTGTGAGTTGATCAACCCTGATGATGCAGTTCTCAGCAGTTCAGAGAACTAGGACAATCCAATTAGATTGGCTATGGACAAAGCTATCCCCATCCAGAGGAAGAAAAACAAACAAACAAAAAAAACCCAAAACAAGTCTTTTAGAATCTGAGGAACACTATATCACTTTTGTTTGTTTTTGGTTTTTTTTGCAAGGCAATGGGATTAAGTGGCTTGCCCGAGGCCACACACCTAGGGAATTACTAAGTGTCTGATGTCAGATTTGAATTCAGGTCCTCCTGACTCTAGGATAGTGCTCTATCCACTGTGCCACCCACCTAGCTGCCCCTACTACATTCACTTAAAAAAAACCCCAAATTCTTATGTATTTCTTTCCGTTAACCCTAATGCCTCATACCAAAATTGGCTAACCTCTAAACATGCCTAACACAAATGAGTAAGTAAAATATTAACTTGACTGTTCACCACTGAGGGGTGGTAGGTGGGAAGGGAGGGTGGAAGGAAATTTTGTAACTTTAGAAATAGGCATATGGATGAATGTTTAAAAAATTTTTCATAGCATGTATTTGGAAAAAGTAAAACCAATAAAAATATTTTCTATTTGGAAAAAAATAAGAGAAGCAGCATCACAGTATGGGTACAGTGCTAGCCTCAGAGCAGGGTCATGACCTGCTTCTGACACATGATGTTTATGGGACCCTAGGAAAGTCTCATTAACTTGCAATACTCTAGGGATACCAAACTGCTTTGGTAGATGGAATTTCCTCATCTGGGAGTTCCTTATATCCATGAAATCATAACTCTAATCTCTAACTTTATTGATTCTTTTTGTTTTTATATCTTTGTCATTTCTGAAATATAATGCTCTTCTTCACATACCCAGTGTATTTTGAAAAGAATACCAGTGAAAGTAGCCAAATTAACTATGAAGGACATATGAAGAACTAGGTATCTGCATCAAGAAAAAGATATGATAAATAGAAGTGTATATTGAATAATTTTGCATACATATACTTTTTTGTGTCAAATGGTAATCACCTTTAGGGCAAGGAAGTAGTGAAGGAAAAAAGGGAAAAAAATTTGCATGATAATTTTATTGGATATTTGAAAGGAATACCAAATTGCACATAATAGTGTTGCAGTTTCATGTGCAATCATCCTTTTTTATTGAACTATACTATGGAAATGCTTGTTTTGTTTCATGAATTAAAATTAGAATGAACAATAAGAATATTCCTGTGCTTTGGTCATGAGGGTCCATTAGTCATTTTCAAATTATTCCTTAAAACCACAATAACATATGGCTATGGTCTGTTTTTGTTTCATCATGTCAATCAATTAGTCAACAAGCATTTCTTAAGCACCTATGATAACATTCCAGGTAGTATTCCTAATTCTGGGGTTATTAAACAAAAAGAGAAAGCTAGTCCGTTCCCTCAAAGCCCCACTTTTGTTTAAATCTTCAGGCACTAGTGAACCTAATTGTTATAGACAGCAATTTGATGAGAGCTTCTGTGGTCAGTTTTTTAAATTAAAGATTGTATTTATTTTGAGTTTTACAATTCCCCCCCTTATCTTACTTCCCTCCCCCCAACTCCCACAGAAAGCAATTTGCCAGTCTCTACATTGTTTCCATGTTGTACATTGATCCAAACTGAATGTGATGAGAGAGAAATCATATCCTTAAGGAAGAAACATAAAGTGTAAGAGATAACAAGATCAGACAATAAGATATCAGGTTTTTTTTCCCCTAAATTAAAGGAAATAGTCCTTGGACTTTGTTCAAACTTCACAGTTCTTTATCTGGATACAGATGGTATTCTCCTTTGCAGACAGCCCCAAATTGTCCCTGATTGTTGCACTGATGAAATGAGTGAGTCCATCAAGGTTGATCATCATCCCCATGTTGCTATTAGGGTGTACAGTGTTTTTCTGGTTCTGCTCATCTCACTCAGCATCAGTTCATGCAAATCCCTCCAGGCTTCCATGAATTCCTGTCCCTCCTGGCTTCTAATAGAATAATAGTGTTCCATGACATACATATACCACAGTTTGTTAAGCCATTCCCCAATTGAAGGACATTCACTTAATTTCCAATTTTTTGCCACCACAAACAGGGCTGCTATGAATATTTTTGAACAAGTGGCATTTTTAACCTTTTTCATCCTCTCTTCAGGGTATAGACCCAGTAGTGGTATTGCTGGGTCAAAGGGTATGCACATTTTTGATGCCCTTTGGGCATAGTTCCAAATTTCTCTCCAGAAAGGTTGGATGAGTTTACAGCTCCCTGTGGTTAGTTTTGGAAGGACTTTTGAACTCTTGAAGTTGCTTCCTCTTTTTCCTCTTAAGACAGTTTCAGCTTCTCTAACAAAGAGGAAGTTTCACCCACATCCATTGCTCAGCAATAAGACCTAAAATACTCATGAATAGCTTTCTCATCTCCATTTATGACTCACAAGTTCCTTACTGCATTTTGATAGATTGGTAAGTCTAAGATGTTTTCCCATTTCAAAACTACAATTAATGGCATGTTGTGAGAAAGTTCTTTTTAATAGAAACTTCCAAGATTGACCTCCTTTGAACACTCTTTCAAATATCAGCCCTTCAGAGCGATAGGTACTCATTTTGTAAAATACATGAGTGGCTTTCTTCAAGAACTCTATAATATCCCATCTAAAATTCCAAAACAGATAAAGGAAGACATAATTAATCATAGATCTTAGATTTTATTCCTTAAAAGATTTTTTTTTTTATTTTACAGTTAAGGTACCTGGGCCCAAATAGGTAAAAAAACTCACTCAAGTTTATATAGATAGCAAACAACATAGCTGTGTTTTGAAGACATTGGGTTCTATAACAACTAACTATTTTCCTACCTTCTCCCATATCTTTTACTCTCCCCAAAGAATATGTGAAGTCCTGAATGGAATGAACCCTTATTCTTCCTCCTTGTTCTTAGCCATTATCCAAAGTAGGATGCAAGGAAAAATCCTGAGTCTAACTTCCATAGTCTTCCTCCTATAATTCAGAGGAAGACTGGTGACTTGGATTTCCAGTCTTGAGTGCTGCTCGCTCTCCTTCTCCTTATTTCTCACCTTGGATGGTACCTGAAATGAGCCACATCATGACTGTAGATTTTGGCTGAGTTAGCTTTAAAAGATTTGTCTATTGACAAAAAAATTCACTTCTTTTCTCCTTAAATATGGAGGTATTTTTAGAGCATTCAGAATATAAATTGAGTTATTCATGTCTGATCTATTAGCTTCCATGACATTGAACTCTTTGACATTGGCCTTTTTTTCCTACCTCTCTGATTTTCTGTCCTTTATAGATACATGTTCTCTAAGGGTGTTTACAGACGTTTTGTTTCTCTACTCTTATTTGATACTTCACTCAGTCCCATAATTTTGCTTTTCATCTCCAGTGAAGAAGATTCACAAATCAGCATCTCCATCTCAGATTTCTTGTCTGACCTAAAGACTTGCATTTCCAACTGTCAGCAAAGCATTTCTGTCCCGGTATTCTACTGCCACTTCAAATTCAAAATATCATGATTTAAAATGATCTACTACAAACCCTTTTGTGTTTCCTAACTTATTTTATTTGGACCAAAGTCACCATCATTCTTCCTGTTGCCTACATTTGAAATCTGAGTGGTAGCAGAAATCTTTTCCATATACCCA